>NC_138221.1:63045526-63620591 GCF_964197995.2 Scardinius erythrophthalmus | reverse complement strand
AGCGGCTCTGATCTGAACGTTTGAGTGTTTTTAACAGCTCAGATGATCTTGTGACCTTTGACCTCCTCAGGAAATGCTGACGTTCGACCCGCTGAAGCGAATCTCTGCGCTGAACGCTTTGGACCATCCGTTCTTCACAGAATGAGTGCTTCATTCCCATAATGCACTGCAGCCTGGGACCAGCAAGAGTGCTTCTCTACCACAAACTGAATATTCAACCGTAGCCGTGTGTGTGTGTGTGTGTGTGTGTGTGTGTGTCTGTGACTGTAGTGAGCGGCTTCAGTGCCTGTGGCGTCTCGTACGTGATGATGATGATGAGGAAGAGTTGAGCATTTGTTGGCCTGTGATGAAAGAGTGTCATATTTCTCTTCCTTCTCAGTGTGAAACATTATCATTAGCAGGTGTAATGGTGCTTTCCACTCTTATCCCTCATCCAGCGTCTGATTCCTCTGAGAAACGAATGAACCGGCCCCTAAAACTCACTGATCTCTAACCCAGGAACTGCTAATATCAGTGATCGGGGTCGGGATCATGTCTCACGCCAAACCAAACCACCAGAAGCTGTCCACACCGATTTCTACTCATTCCCTTCCAACTGAAATAAAATGCTTTCATTTATAAATGTGTGTTTTATTAATAATTCTTCATGCTCTAAAATCAGATCTAGTGATGACAGAGCTTTCAAATTAAATTAACTTTGTTCACGCCATGTTGAAATTACCATGATTATGAGATTTCAGCTTGTAAACAGCTGGGTTTGTCATCATCAAGTGTTGTCGTTTCGAAGGAACGGGCGTAAACACAGTGTTTTGTTTTTTTGTTTTTTATTTAACAAAAAAGAAAAGTATGTTACAAATACTACAGTATACAAGAAAATACAACAAATGTAAGTCAGAGTTGCACACTATTATTGTACACTACACTGCACACTAATGTAGATCTACATAAAGACATTATAACATTTGTACATTTTCAAAGTTTTAACTGTTTTTTGCTTCATTGACAATCGAATTGAGTCGAAATACATTTTACTGGGAAATTTACATGGAATATTGCCATTAAAAAATGTAAATGTATTATATAAACCTGACTGTGCTTTCTACAGTTCTCCAAAAGACCGGTGACATATAATGCTCTTACAATGTTTAATGTAAAATAATACAAATATTCACTCAACATTATTTGACTCATGTCAAGTGACAGATATTGTTTTGGCATTTTTAAATGTTAAAATCATGATCAGCAGAAAAAGGTTTTGCAGTAGAAAAAGACATTTATAAAGTTCCGGAGCTTTTTAACAGAGCAGGAGAAAAAATTAGTTCCGATCGGGGAAACACGACTGGGAATGTAAGTAGCGGTTTCTGGCCTTACATTTAAGTTTTAGTGCTAGTTCATGATAAACATTTTGTAAGCTTTATATCTTAATCGCTGAACACAAACACATCAGACACTCTTGTCAGAATTGTAATGCGTTGTAATGCTCTAATGATGAGTGACAGACTTTAGTACACACGACAAATGCATCAATGTCATCTTAGAATTTACTTCTTGTAGTATTTATTGCGTCCAAATTTCAACCCGTTCTCATCAGTCTGCGTATAAATAACACGACTTTACACTTTCAAATTGCGTGCAATGAATACGCCAAAATCCAATTTTGCGTGCATATGATACGCCAATCCTTCCCATTAACTTCGGTGGAGAGCAGATGCGTCTAAATACCACGCATCACCTTCAACTGCAATGACGTCACCAACGAGGCTCAGTTCGCCTGCACCTGATGCGCGTATCGTAATCGTTACACCTTCAAACAGGTAAGTAAGGGCAGCAATCCTTTTTTTTGTAATGAGATCACGGTGTTAACTGTATTATTTTAATTATTTCAGTGTTTCTGTTACATGGGTCGCGTCAAAATGGCAGCGTAATGCGTTAAAATTAGTTGTTAGTGGAACCGTGGGCTGCTCCGTTAGCACAGCTGGTATCCTACCATTGACATTAGCCTAAGCTAACTTCTGCTGTATGCATGTTGCAGTTTGAAAGAAATAAAAAAGTGTTTTTAATCATGTTTTGACATGGCTGATGACAGCACTACAAATCAACAGAGTGAATTAGTGTTTGCTAAAGTTTTTAGCTAAAGTGGCATGGTTAGCCTAAGCCTACGGAACCCCCTAGGGGTCAATATTAATAATGTGGACTAATTAGTGCGCATGGAATAATTCAGGCACGCGCAGACATTACTAGTTGCTTTGCAGATGCATGATTCTGTAGGGTTGGATTAGACTCCTCTCCCCAAGATATTTGATTTCTAATGTCATCATATAAAGTGCATTTTACCTAAATTGCACATTGTTGGTTTGGTTGCTTCTATTTAGGGCTGTGAAATGATTAATCACTGTCCATAATTATTTTGTATATATATAAATACACACACATGCATGTATATATTTAAGAAATATTTGCATATATATATATATATATATATATATATATATATATATATATATATTTGTATTATAAATAAATATTTTATATATAAATATTTTTTTCTTAAATATTTACATGCATGTGTGTGTATTTATATATACAAAATAATTCTGCACACTACACACATATATTATGTGAACACAAACTTTTATTTTGGATGTGATTAATCATTTCACAGCCCTACTTCTATTGCTCTCTTCATTTGTAAGTGGCATTAGATAAAAGCATCACATGATTAAATGTAAAGGAAAATTAAGCAAGATTTAGACTAGACCCTTTGTCTGTGAGTGTGGCCTTGGTAAAATAAACAATTGAATACAGAAATATCATTATAGTTACAACCAGGTTGAAATGAAAATCTGCATTCTCCTGCAAATAGTCAGACACCACTATCCTCTACCGGAAAATTAAACTTTTTAACCTTTACCCTCATATCACTGATGTGGTCCAAACTTTCCATTCAATTATAATAGTCAGCAAGTTTGAGTTGCAGGCAGATCTCAGATCTAACTGACACCTTTATTTTTGGTTTAAGTACAATGTCAAGAGGAAATAAGAACAAACTAGAAGCTGTTCTTCAGCTCGGGGATGCATTTGTTGAAGAGATACAGGCAAGTTTCATACTTGTTATACACAAATGTGTAATTAATTAACTCCAGTTAGTTAATGCCTATGTTTCAAATTCACCCATCTACTTTTCATTACATGTGCATAAAGAAACGTAACACAGAGTTACAAACTCAGAAGGCTGAAGTCACAGGACAATCTAAAGTGACCTGGTGGAAGAGGGACTGTGATGGGCAGCGTGTGACCACCAGCAAGCGGAGGAAAAAAGCTTCATCTGCTGGTTAGTGTACATCTTATCTAATTTATGTCAAATACTTCAAATGGAGAGTGATGATGTGTGATTTAGAGTAGGTGCTGGTTTGATAATGCTGTTGTTACTCAATATTCTGTATGCTCGCACATTCATAATGTAAATTATGGTTTGATAGTAGTACATAGATAGTACATAGGTTTGATAGTTTCCATGTTGCAAGTTTGCCAAAGGTTTCAGCTTTTATTTTTGTACATCTGGCAAAGAGTTTGAAAGAATTGTACTCTAATAAGAATTCTAATGGGGTTTATATTATTTTTACTTTCAAACAGTTGGTACCGGTACTTCTGCATGTGCTAGTTCCACCATCACAGCTTCATGTACTAGCTACCAAGATCCTGGTAAGTAGAAAAACTACTTTAAAAAACACTTTTCATAATATGTTATGCTTCAAATGAAAACAAGGAGTTACGTAAAAAGGAAGCCTCGTTATACATGATCTTTTGCTATGTTTAGTAACTCATCTAACGATGTTCCTTTTCTAAATGCTTTTTCCACAGTCCCCTAACATGCCTCAAATATTAGAGTTACCACAATTTGGTTCATCAAGCCCTGTCAACATGACAGAAATAGGAACACTTTAGACAATAGCATCACTGTTTCTCAGAAAAATCACATGGTTGTTGTTTAGTTTCACAATTAAGTGGGCAACACTACGGACAGCCAGCACCTACACAGAATCTTAAGGGTCATGGATTTGATTGCTCATTTCAAACGATCCTTTCACCCTCTGCCTTCTCTGCTATCACTGGACTGTTTTTATTTTTCTCTTTCTCTCTCTGAAGATTTTAATATGCAGAGGCTTGAGGACCTTCTACGGGATTCAGAGAGCATTGATGGGCAAGATTTTGCTCAGCAGCCATCTTTGTCCAGTTGGTGTCAAAGACAGAAAGGGGTCCAACGATGCTGGCAACAGGCGAGGCCACAAAACATTCATAACTTGTTGTCAGCTGAGAACATTGTCCAGATAAAGTGCAACCACTGTCACGTGACAGAAGCCATCATCCGTTGCATGGAATGTTTGCCCTCAGAGTGGTTTTGTGCAGACTGTGATCAACTGGTACATAAACGCCACACTCTGCACAGTAGGCAGACCACCATGTATGGCTTTTATAAATACATTCCCCCAACAGAGTTTGTGAAACTCCATGATGATAAGTACATCATCTGTGAACAAGGTTGGTGTCTCTCTTTCAGTTGATTTGCAGTTTTTCATCAACACACAACATAATTCATTATGTTTTCCAAGTACTTGCTAACAATCCAAACATTCTTTAATGTCATCCTGATTGTCCTTTGCTCTTTCAGATTGTTTGCTGCCAGCAGCCTTTCCTCAAAATATATGCTCCTGTGACACTGGAGATGTTGCAATCTCTGTTGGTAGATCCATCATACTGGTTTCCATAAATGGTAGGATTGGGTAAAAAAATATTGTTTATCTAACATTACTTTAGTTCCTTGTTAGTTATTTGTCTTTCATGTGCTCTCAGGCCGTTATAATCTTCACGTTCCGGTGCTAACATGCAAACATTGCAATAAGCAATGGGCTCCAGAAGTCAGTGACTTTGTAAGGAGTGGTTACTGGCCCGCTACCATGCAAGCACAGACACTTTTCCACCAAGATCTGTTCCATTCCTTTGAAGCTATGAAGACAACAGCTCCAGGAATGTCAGTGAAAGCCTTCACAGCAATGTTGGACCAGAGAACAAAGCGGTTTGGAAGAGTGAGTGAAAATTTGAAGCTGAAAGACAAATGCATTCGTTATTATAACGAGGTTATAAGTTATTATAAGTAGCTGTAAGGCTAGACAGTATGGCAAAAAGGGTGTTCGAGTCCAAACAGGGCGCAAATTCAAATATACCCACATATGAAGTCAAGTTCCACAAGTGGCTGTAATATTTCAGGTTACTGAAATTAACTGAACTGAAGACCATATTAGACAGCATTGCCAATTGCATCCTTTTTTTGGGTTTGAAAAGGTACATTGACAAAACATAAATGGGGTGACCTTATAGTTCATTGTCATTTAAAGTTGTTCTATAAATTGTTTTTCAGACTGGCAAAGTGAATGCAGATGCTTTTCAGAGGAGCTTTCTGCAATTTGTGTACTGCAACTCTGAAGAGGACCAACTTCTGGAAAAGGAGCCATTTGTCTGTCCAGCCTGTAGTCCTGAAATGGTGGCTGTTTCAGTGGATGGCAACAGAAAACTCTACAGGTTCCAGAAAGCAAACCAGTGAGTTTTGTGTACATATTAAAAACAGCCAATGTAGTTAATGTATGTACTTGCTATTAACATTATAATAATAATATAGTTCTCATTTTATTTAAAATTAAGCTGTTGATACTGTAGCTGTTGAATATAATGTCCATGTTAGACTTTGTAACCTTGTTTCTAAAAAAAGTGTCATATAAATACAATTATTATAATTTATTATTATTATGTAAAACTTCTTACTACAGTGGTTATCCAGAATACATTTTGTTGTAGGAGTGAAGAGCCAGGGTTCTTTGATGGAGTGTTTTTATCCCAAGACTCTGAGGTGTCCAGTTTTGTTGAGGAAGTCCGGGGGGCTGTCAAGAGTGTAAGTTTTCAATCAGGCTGAGCAGCGGGTATCTCTGGCTTATTTTATAACTAATTGGAAGTAAAGTTGGAAACACTGTAGTCTTATTAGGTGTTCAGATGAGGGAATCTTTGATCAGGTGTTGAGATGGCAATGGTAGGTTGCTGATGTTAGCGATGAAATCGGACTTTCACAAAGAGTGAAGTTGCAGAGCTGGATGAAAAAATACAACTAGATTCTAATCCAGAGGGCACAGTATATCTATAGTATTGGTTGCCGCACATACAGTATATCTGACACAATTTCTGACAAAGTTAGAGTCTATTGCAATTATCCTCCTGCATGCTAAATGGCAAATAATTTCAATTGGTTTGTTATACTCCAGGGTGTTGCAGATGGAAGATGGGTCAGGCAATCAAAGACAAAATCTAATCAGACTGTAATTGTTGGTGTGTGTGAGTGTGCAGCCCTGCTATTTAACTTTTTACTTTGGTAGACGGCAGGAAGAGCGATGTGTGGGGACTCCCACTGGACAGCAGCAAGAGAGACATCAAAGCAGGCCAACAAGTTGGATGAAGAAGGTGTGGAAATTGCTGTATGCAGGCATGGATTCCTCCTCAAAGGTTGGTATTGGTCTTGATAAATTGCAATGAAAAATATTTGTAGATGAAACATCTGAAGCCTATTCTTCATCATTTCATTTTTCCAAAAGGTCTGAATATGTATAGAGGAGAAATCTTTGCATATCCAATGTTTCTCCAAAAAGAGTTCCAGGCTGCTGCATTTTTGGCCATGCATGTGACCTGCCGTTATGTGCCATACCTTGAGAAGGTGTCAGAGGCCCTGACTCATCTTCAACCTCTTAAGAAAATGAAACATTGCTTGTCCGTGATGCATGCCAAAGCCCACAATACAAAATGCGAGGTGATGCTTTTAACTACTTTTACATTTCAGAGTGATGTATCCAACAATTAACGTAAAGTACCACAATGAATGATGTTGTGACCCAAACAACATCCCAGGAGTGTGTTTTGATTTGTACATGAGCCCCTATGTGCTTTCCTGTACAGCTGGTGACCTTGGGATTTGCATCAATATTGATCACCCTGTTGTCCACCCTGTTTAACAAGTCCACTGCTTCCTGTAGATTATGTGGAATGCAAGGAACCAGGAAGGTGCTGGAACCACTCTTGGCGAAGAAGTAGAGCAAGTGAATAGTTTTCTCTCCCGATGTGCCCTGACGACAAAGTACATGTCCAAGTCAGGTTTGTAAGCTTCTTTGCCCCCTGCTCCCCTGCAAATGTACACATTAACATTTTACAATTTATTGTGATTTTTCTATTGTTCTTTACAGTAAGAACTGATATGCTTACTGTCCATGCTATTGGGTGGAATCAACGTAAAGAGGACGGCCTCCACATTGCCTTGTCTTCCAGATTCAAAAAGGTATGTTCGTGTATTGAAAAAGGATGGACTATTTTAAACCGTTAAATTTGAACTTAAAGTCCACCCAAAATGCATCACTTCAGCTATGTATATGTAGTCGAATATGTCATATTAAATCAGGCAGGAACATACTTTTTGGTATTTTATGAAATGACAGTGTGTTGTGTGTTGCTGTTTTGTAGACAGCAGAAAACACATTAGATGCAACAGAGAGCCTGAAGAAGATGCAGGACCAGTTGCATTGCAGTGATGACATGCTAAAGCAGTGGGTTGTTGATGTCAAGCAGTGGGCCAGTAGCGGTAAGGGCAATGTTGTTTTATACATGAACAGTGTTGGAGTAATTTAGTTGTAATGCATGTAGCTGTAGCTTAATGTTCAATTATGATGTGGGGATGGGCACTATTTGCAAGTCATAAGTCTTCAATTAGTATTTTGACTTAAAGAAAGTAAACATCTTAGCAATGAAAACAGAATGATTGGTGCATGTTCATGCAAATCAGACCAAAATGGAACAATATTATTTGAGGTAGGAAATGACAGACCAAGCAAAATGTGCCAGTAAAGCCCAATTTATACTTCTGCGTCGAACTCCCGCCGTAGCAACGTCGTAGGCTGTGTGTAGTGTGCGTACCCTGACGTGCAACTCTACAAAAATGTAACAACACGTCAACTCTACGCGAACGCAAGCGCTGTGATTGGTCTGCTAGGACCGCTCCCTCTGGTTTCACATGCTCCCTCTGCAAGTGTACTTGTGCGTCAACACGGACAACGACGCAGAAGTATATATGAAAACCGACGCGTAGTCTGTAGTGTAGTGGCTCCAGCGTAGGTCCGACACAGAAGTATAAATCAGCCTTAAGGCTCCATGTTTGCAGCATTCATGCATGCTCCACTTGTAATTCTGATATTTTCAAAAGACACTTGTTGGTTCTCATTATTGGTGCAAGTATCTCAGTTTTCTACAGATCTAGTTTCTGTTTCCAATGAGAAGCTATGAACCTAAGGATTTGACTTTTTTTCTTAATCCGCAAGAGCACCACGTGTTACTTCTGTCAGTTCAGAGGATATCAGGGTTTTTTTCATCTTTGAAAGTTTGGCCTATTGGTGGAGCTACAATAAAGGTCATGGGGTCACCAAATTCGATGTGTGGAATGGATAGGGGACATAATCCCCCATCAATGACTTTCATAAAGAAAGACTGTGGACAATGGACTCTCATAAACACACTCTTGAAAAGTGATGATAATAAAGATATCACACAGATTAGATGCCTATGCCTCTTGGCCTATGTTGCTTGGTCCCTAATTCTTGCTGAAACATGCAGTCAGTGTCCAGTACGGTATGAGAAAAACATACGAGATAGACATTTCTGTCCAAATTAAACATTGTCCTAAAGTGTGTTTGTTGCACACTGTCAAACTTAAATGTTTGAAACTTTTCTCTTTCTTCTTAACTTGAATTTAGGAAATGCAGCAGCCAGTTCTGTTGATGCTCGTGGTTTGCAGATCTCCATCGACACACTCTTTGTGAGCATTTGTCAGAAGAAACACTACCTTTATAGACAGAATGGTATGTATTAGTAAATGTAAGTGATGTAGATGCAAGTTATATTGTTTCTGTTCATTAAATGTCATGGCAGCTCTTTTGTAATACCATTGTTTTTTGCTCTTATTACAGATCGCAACAAAAGGCGTCAGAAGATTACTCAGAAGATTGCCCAAGAAAAGAAGCGCTTGCTAGATGAGATCCAGAGATACAACAAACAACCTGATGGTGATCCTGTGGACACACAATCAGTTGTGCATAAACTCTCCAACAAAGCTGCAGAGAGCATGATCTGGCCTTGGCAGGAACAGAACACAGGTTTTGTATTAATATTTAACTTTGTGTTTATTTAAATGTATCATCATCAAATTAGTTTATTAATGTATAATCTTTTCATTCCTTCAGACGGTATAGACATTCTCACCAAGAAGAAGCTTTTTGACCAACTAATGCTGGTCTCACGACTGACAGAAGAGAAGCAGATCCTTGTGAAGGAGATGATGCAGCACTGTCAGTACCTTAAGGACTCGATTGCAAAGGTCCAGACACTGATAGCCACCATTTCAGATTGCATAAAAACAGGAAGTAAGTGTATTGGCTCAAGAACTAAGGATACATGGACTTCAAAGATTATTTTATCCAATTATTATTTTCCAATTTGACTTTGTATTTAACATTTGTTCTAACATAAGCTCTCTCTGATAAAATGTTTAGTGTGATGGTAATTCCATTACTCTTCATGTGTGAACTTTTAGGCTATCCCAATGGATTCACAGAGGAGGCATCCAAGGGCCTCATCAGTCTACTTAAGAGAAGACTGTATAACCTTAGACTCAAGCAGCAGACTGTAGCATGCACATACAGAGGCATTCTCGAACCAACTCCTAGGCTGGTGGAAGAAGATGAAGGGGAAATGGAGGAAATGGACTGGCAACGTGACCTCAGCTCTGATGATGATGATGATGATGATGATGATGATGATGATGAGCTGGGGACTCAAGTCACTTGACTTAGGACTCAAGTCACAGTTGTAATCCCTTTTGCTTTGACTTGTACTTTGATGACTTGAAAAGGTTTCTAAAGTCTTGACAAAAGATCCTGTTTTTGTAAGTGAGTTAGATTGAAAGTGACAGTGACTCATCAGTTGTTTGTTTCTGCAGTTATCCGTATTTTGCTACATATGCTCTCAGAGTGTGTGTGTGTGTGTGTGTGTGTGTGTGTGTGTGTGTGTGTGTGTGTGTGTGTGTGTGTGTGTGTGTGTGTGTGTGAACTGATAATGTCTGTAAATATTTGCTGATACCTGTATATATACTGTATGTACGGAAACAGAAATACAAATTTGATTTGTCATCAGACTATTGAGTTGACTTTGGCTCATCACACATCAACCCTTACAAAAAGAGAGAGCTGGGAGCTTTCAGATTCAACCTAAACTGCCAACATTTTGAACATTAGAGGTCACAGTCACACCAGGTCACATATTAAGATAGATATATGAAACTTAGGTCTACATACTTTACACTGATAGTTAATGGCAGTGTAATATACTTCAATATTGACTATGTAAAACCATTGTAGTTATTGTCTAAATATATATATATATCAACCATATAATTAACCACATGTTATACATATGATCGGTTAGCAGGGTTGGGTCAGATTGCTTTGAATACAAACAACATGGCAATATAATCAGTTATGCAATTTACCTTTTAGCAACAGCCCAACTTGGAATATCATTTTAAGAAACTCAGTGATCTGAGGCCATGCAAAGTAAATGTCATGACCATATTCATCTGATTATCAACTCATCCCATGGTAAGGAGCAAGCAACATATAAGATGTGGAGACTGTTCATAACAGTGTCATCTTCAGAGATATGTAGGAAACTTTATAAACAGAGATATTGAGGCTACTACATTATATAATCCAGACCATGTAGGAACATTCAGGTGGTTTGGAAGAGCTAAAGCATGCCAGAAGGGGCATATAAAATCCCAATATATGCCCCTGTGTCAGTGGTACCTTCTCACCCATGCCATGAGCACTGATGCACAAATATCCTAACTTTTCTGGAAATGGGGTTTGCAGTTTCTCACTGTGATAGGTGTTGGAAGGGAGAAAATGTAAATAAAAAACTATTTGCCCTTTTCTGTAGAGATCAAAAAGATCTTTAAAAGATCTTTAAACAGAAATAAATGCAGAGGATACAACAGGGCCAACAGTATGTGTAATGAACTCTTGTTTTTAAATACCAATAATATTTTTACAAGTACAAGCAGAGATGACTACCCATCATAGACCATGGTCTTTTAGTGTGCGTTTTTTTTTAACCATCATAGCAGCATTAGCATAAATAGATATTCATATAAGCCGTGTGTGCGTGTACTTTTACAACTATCTTTGTGAGCAAAGTTTGAGGGTCAAGAGCTGGTTTTAGGGATCAGGTTATAATGAGGATTTTATTTGGGCAGGTTTAGGGTCAGGGTTCAGGTCAGACACTTAGTTGTGATGGGTAAGGTTAGGGTAAGGATCTAGAGATTGCATTGTGTCAATGAATGTCCTCACAAATATAGATACAAACGTGTGTGTGTGTGTGTGTGTGTGTGTGTGTGTGTGCGTGCATGCTTGTGTGTGTGTGTGTGTGTGTGTGTGTGTGTGTGTGTGTGTGTGTGTGGTAAATCTGTTTACACAGTCAGAAACAAACAAAAAGCTATATTGAGTCTACGTGCTCCCTGAAACTAGACCTGAGATGGCTTGTGTCCGTGAAAAGAGAAAATGAAAACTTTGTTGTATAGCTGAACCAAATACATCGTTGGAAAGGCCGTGACCTGGAGAGTAACATATGTTAGTATGAAGATTCTACATGGCTCCTGCTTTGAAACACAGACCTTTGAAACGTCACCTCGGTGCATGTTTAAAGGCTTATAATTCAGCAACAAAAGGGGCTACAGATATGGGACCAACTGTTATAGAGAGCTCTTGACATGAGTATAGGGGGCAGTTAACCAAAATATGGGGGCAGTTAACCAAATATGGATAAAATATGGGTTAATTAATTTGACCCTATTTAACAATTAGATATTTAAAATCTCATTACATAGATGTGTTTACCATCCCACTAAACCCCCCACTGTACTCCCAACTCACTGTTTACAACCTCCAATTGAAAGAAAAACTACAATTCCCTTATATCCACACCATGCAGCTTGATACAAATAGGCACTACAGTTGTAGTTCTTCTGGTCTGCAAAGTAGGGTTGTAAATTAGGGTTGTAAAAAGATATATCTGCTGAATATATTAAATACCTACTACAGTCAAACTAGTAATTACACTGCATCTAGATGATCTATGTTAACAAAAAGTAGATATGTTGGTTTATTTCAGATATTTTAGCCAAAACAGGAACGCGGAAACTCCGCCCACAACATAATTGCACTTCCGTAACCTTATGCTGCCAAAAACTGAAGAAAAAAAGTTTTTTTCCAAGGAGAACTTATTAAAAGCGATAGCCTTAAAATGAACATAACGTATTTTTGAGTTATCAATTTGTTTTTCTGTGGAGAAATGTTGAAGATATCATTAAAAAAGCGGGTGTCTGTGAAGAAAATACTTCCGGGCGGAAGTACGTAATGCAAGCTACTACCATAGCAACGAACTAAAGATACAACCAGAGCATAAGATAATGCATTCACTGAGCGAAGATTATGAAAACAAAATGCAACTGTAAGGTTATTCTTAACACCAAAGCTGGCTATATACCTTGAGTACTACAAGGATTAAAAAGGTTACCCTTACGGAACAAAAATATATTGGAATATACTGCAAAATATTATAATATATTAATATAACTTATATTTCATATAACGTTACATATGCGAAACTAACGTTAGTGCTTAACGTTATATTTGTCAATACACTGCAATATGCATTGACCATGTATGGCTATATATATATATATTGATACATATTAAATATTTATAAATGCAAACAAAAATATCATTACATGTAATTTTCGCAGTTTTATCTATTTTTTTTTTTTTTACAGTCTATGAGCTTTATCTATTGTGTACATTGCACATATCTGTTCCCATAAATGTGAATGTGTATTATACACACATATATACACCCATTCACGGAATGAGTTACAATCAGTGGTTCCAAAAGACTTCTAGTTCCCAGCATGGTTTGCCTCCATGTTAAAAGACAGTAAATGTTAAAAATAAGTGTTATTTCATATGTTTTGCTCAATATGAATAAAGGGGGATACCAATTTGTGTGTAATGTTCTATTATTTTGGTATTTAAACATTTTTGGGGTTACTATTGTACATGCAGGTGTGCTTGTGCTTTATTAACTAGCTTGAAATATGCGGCCAGAAAAAGGTGAAAATTAAACTTTGTTATAGGACAAAATGAAAGATATTTATACACCCCCTCAAGTACTCCAGTAACAATGTCAATTCCATGTTTTCAGAGAGGGACAAACAACAACAAAACTCGCAACAGAACTTTTATTGTGAAATGCTCATAGGAAATGCCAGACAATGCAAACTAGATTTTCTGGGTGAAAGGTTGTGAAAAAGGCAAACTGCACAATAAAACGATTGGCCTTTTGGATGATGGAAATATTGGATGCGATGAGGTCCTTCCCAACACCCAGCCCTAATGAACAAATAATGAAACAGATTTATAAACAAATACTACTTAATTTACAACATTTATGTAATTAATTCTATGCAATACAACTTTATTGTTGTCCACATGGCCCAGTTTAATGGACACAACATTTGTTTCAGAACATTTGTTTCTTTGCACCATCAATGTGACAACAGTATTTTTAGTAGACCTTCCTTTATGACACAGTCATTCTGATGTTCTCCTGTGGTTCCCAAGATGGGGGCCAGGCCTTTTGGCTGAAAAAATGGCAAAATAAAACGTAAAGAAATTATGCATTCAATTTCTGAAATAGGTTAAATATAAGGATAGCCTCTGACATGGTTTATAAACCATGATAGGCTTTACAAATTTCCCAGACAGAATGGGGTGGAGAAAGCAGAAGAGAATGTATATTTATACCCAAATTATATTATTGTCACTTTGTAATGACATTTTAAACTGTACATGTATGTTGTAGTTGTGTAGCTTAATCTCTCTGTAGGCAAAAACAGATGCCACATGTGGAGAGGTCTTAGTTCATCCGAATTAAGCAGCCCGTCTGACTTTCCAAAAAGAAATGTAACAGTGGTCCAGGCGCTTATTACATAAACTTAAATAACTCTCAATTCATGGTAAATCAGACAGGCTTCTTAATTAGGTTAACTGTCCCTTTAAGGACAACTCACAAGTCAACAAGTAAACAAGAAAGCTGATGTTACCATGAAGGACACGGGAGCCAATGGACCAAGACTTCTTTACAGCCCTTGGGAAGAGGGTAAAAGACAAACCTAAGTCATACTTTTATTTCATAATGAAATATTTCATTTAATTTTTCCTCCCAGCCTCTAAAAATCAATTGCCATATAAATACCAATACATCAAAGTTTTGGTTTAATATTTAGAACGCTCTAACAGCAAATGATTTAACATGTTAACTACTTAGTTTACATGTTATTTAGACTTTTCTGACAAAAGGCAACAATTTCATCACTATTCTCCTGGTGTAGTATAGTATTAATTTATGCACCTACAGTCGTACAGAATGTTCTCCGTATAGCTGCTCACCTTTTTTTCACGTGATTTGGACACATATTGCACTGGGAAAATGTCCAATGTGCTGTGATACTGGCAAGCTATAAAGAAAAATGAACAAATTAAGTAAGTACAAACCATTGCTATGTAACCATATAAACCCACAGAAAGGGTATTGTATGCATTTCTCTTTGAAATAATAGACCAGAAGTAAATGCACATGCACATCATAATTTCCCTGGATTATTCCGAAGCCCCGAAAACTCCAATGTAAAATGAGTCAATTAAGCAAGTAAAAGACATTTTCAACTAATATTACGGTAATAGTTATCAGACCTGTAATGTACTAAACTAGCAATAAGAAGATATTATATTGTGGGCCAAAAAGCTTTTAGATTAGGATTAGTTAAGAGTTTAGGACTTATTATTTAATTAATTTTGAATTAAAAATACTTAGCATTTTCCTACCATGGTCATTGTTTTGGCTTCTTTTACTTTTCCTTTTAGCTGAAATTTTGACAGCTGACTTCCTGTACAGAGAAACAAAAAACATGTGTAAACTGCAATAGAGGTGTGTGGTGTCTGCCTTGAATACCAGGTGAATACTTGCGAGTACACAACAATGCAGGACAATCTGTTGACACTTTCTCTGATGACTTCACCATTGGACATTGCATTATGGCACACCGGATGCCAAACTGCTGCCATACAAATAACTCCATGTTATAAGAAAAAGTAGAAAAAGAGCAACTTATGAAATACCATCTGACTTCTGAGTCTAGTGTGGTGTGCTGCTACTTTTTGTACATGGACACATTCTTTACCATTCTGTATCTCATATTCTACATAGTCAAGATTGCCCTTAATGCTCTGCCTCTTCTATTCTGTATTGACACTTACCTGTTTGCTGCTACTATTTTCTTCTTCGCCTCAATCTCTTTTTTCCCCATTTCCTCTGCCTGTTCTCTCTGCTGGTCTGTCTCCATCAGTCTCAGCTCTTCGAAGTCTTCCTGTCCCTCCATCTCTTGTCTCTCCACTTGGTCTTCCTGTACCTCTATCTCTCCTCTCTCACTCTCTACTCTCTCTTCCTGTACCTCTATCTCTCCTCTCTTCACTCTCTCACTCTCTACTCTGTCTTCCTGTGCCTCTATCTCCATCTCCTGCATGTCCCTCCTCTCAGTCTCTCCTATTTCATGTTGCCCCCCATGTCCTCTCTGGTCTTCATCATCTATTTCTTTTTCTGACTCATCTTCTTCTCCTGTGCTCTCTTGCTGCCCCACCTCCTCTCTTTCAAGATCACATGCTGTGATAAAAAAATAAAACAAAACAAGACATTTAAGATGCAGTATGTGGTTCAAAATGTGAGTAACCAAAGAAATATAAAAAGTTTAAGACAAAAGATAAGTAGAACAAAATTACCCAGAACCAGCAATCTAGATTGTGTGAAAAATTCTCTGTACTGACATTTAAAACCAATCCAACTGGATAGGTACACAATACAGGATAAATCTTAGAGAGTCATGAATGTACTGATGTTGTGATGTGACCTACCTTCTAACAAACCTTCAAATAGGCACAATATCTTCTCCAAGACTGCATGCGCTACCACTGGCAGCTCAAAGGGGAACTGGAGCTGGGCCATCCACTTTTTGTTTTGTGGTCTGTACTTTCCCCACAGCAGGAGGGGAAAGTACCCTAGGGCCTTCAGTTTCTCCACCTTAACATAGAAAAATAATAAGCAAACACACAGAGATTTCTAAGACAGGGTTACAAAGGCAAGAAAGACGTTATTATTATACACATACAAGCTGTCTTTAAAAAAGTTATTATGGGTTTTTATTAGGGGTGTAACGATACCCTCATGTTACGAATCAATACATATCACGATACGATACTATTGTGATACTTCAAGACATGTACAAGGTTAACAAAAAAAGTGCTGTTGATTAAAATGCTAAATTTAATGTTACATTGTGGGTGTAAATGAATAGGTTTGGACTTGGTGCTGATGCACGGGACAAAAAATATTCATGATTCTGAAGCTGAAAACAGAATCATTTTGGACGAATATGCTTGCACTCTGTTACTGACTAGATATATTTTAAATTTTGGCCACATTTTACTGGTAACATCAGACATTTGGCATTATCAAGACCTACACATATTCCCCCATTGCATCACTATACATTATATTCAACATTATATAGTAGTTTCATGAAGTTCTGACTAACACTAACTATACACAATACATATTGTCACTATCAGTCCATGATACATATTGTTGCATTTTTGTATTGCAATATATTGTGACACGATATATATTGTTACACCCCTAGTTTTTATAAGGGTGAATGTCCTTTCTGGAGTAACTGAGGCATATGCAAATGTATCTTTTCCTGTAAGAAATCAAACTTTCATTCTAAAAGATTCTGTACTGCCCCTGCATCAGCAAGTGACTTAACCTACTCTACTGCATGACCACACTGTAAAAAAACCCCCAAATTTTACAGGAAATAACTGATTTGTCCAGTAGTTGCTGATGGAATGATAGTTATATCAGCTCATTCGTGTGTGCTGTTGCTAGCTAATTGTTAACTGCAAGAGATTTCCATTTTATAGAGAATGTTTCACAATAATCAACTTGGAACTACCTGTAAAATAACTGTTTTTTGTAAAACACTTATGAATTAAGATATTTTACCTTAATTTTACAGTTTTTGTTTGGCAAACGCTTCTGCCAGTCATTGACCATTTCCTTTTTAACGATCTTTAACCAATATTTTCATTTTTACAGTGCAGTGAACCAAAAGAAAAACCTCTTAATGTAAAGTGGCCTTGGATACTGGGGCTGAATGAATACAAGTTGTAGGCTAATGTCTAAATTCTGTGTATTGTTTTAATATTTATATATGGACTAGCTAATTATTATCTGAAATATAATTATTATTATCTCAATGCAGTTGGGTTGATGACATCATGACAACATAACTGCATGACATTACCATAGTTGCTGCTTCCTTGCACAATGTAAATACAATTCTATATTTCTGTAATGTTGACAGGAACCTGAAATGCCTGACCAAAAGAGAAAGACAAAATTTTTATTACCAGCAGGGCACTGTTGTCAAAAATCTTTGCCTGATTGCGGGACTTTTTGACTTTTTGAGCCCATTCATTTGCTCTGGTCCGGAACCCTTTCATACGGGCCGTCTGCCTGGACTTCATGTCCAGCAGCTTCCCACACTGAGTAAGGGAGAGAGACAAGTGAGAGCGGTATGACTCACGGGAATAAAAAAAAACTGGGGTCCAGTTGATCAAGCATTACTGATTTTCTAGCCCTCTATTTACAAGGGCCTAAATAATAACTTGGATACCAAGTTTATGCAATTCATTGAACAGACAGACTAAATATGCAGCTGAGTCAATGCACTGGCACATTTTAATAATATTAAAAGGCATAATGCTAAAACCTAGTTAGATATGTATCCATATTTTAATGGAAAATACAAATGTCCATTATCGGGCCACAGACATTATAACTTAAAGGGATAGTTCACCCAAAAATGACAATTTTGTCATTGTTTACTCACCCTCAAGTTGTTCCAAACCTGGATGAGTTTTTCTTCTGCTGAACACAACTGAAGATATTTTAAAGAATGCTGGTAATCAAACAGTTGAAGCACCCATTGACTTCCATTGTATTTTTTTTTTCCTACAATGGAAGTCAATGGGTGCTTCAACTGTCTGGATACCAGCATTCTTTAAAATATCTTCAGTTGTGTTCAGCAGAATAAAGAAACTCATCCAGGTTTGGAACAACTTTGAGGGTGAGTAAACAATGACAAGTTTTGGGTGAACTATCCCTTTAAGTTGTCATTGTGGTATGCGCTAGTGTAGATGTTGCCATTTTCTTAAAATATGGATGATCTAAAAGAACTGAGTGACCACAGTGGAGATTCACTGCAATATAAAGTACTGTCTGTAATAGACAGATTCAATGTCAAATATATAGCCTTGTAAGAGGATGTCATTTAAAGGAACCAATAGTCAAAAATGCAATAACAGCGGGCCGGGTACCTTTCCATCAGGTGGGAAATGTAACATTTTGAAAAATACCTACTGTGATGCAAATTTGTATGGTAACAAAACTCTTTCTTTCTTTCTTTTTTATGATGAACTTAATGTCTCCACTGCAAACTCCTGTTTTATTGTCACTCTATTGCATGGGCAACAAATACTGAGATATTAGAAATAAATATACTTTATTTTAATTTGGACTTAATGACTCTGGCTTTAAAGCAAAACCAAGTAGGATTGTTTACCTTCAAATAATGTTTCCAAAATCATTTCAGTGGTTCAAGTCATGACAGGGTGAAAGGCACTTATGCCACCGCTTTGCGGTCCTTTATCTGGTATATTAGCTATGTAAGATTGCCAGATCGGGTCACGTTTCTGTAGTTCTAATGAGACATAAGAAAACTACAAATATGACTTGCTTTACGGCAAGCGCTACAATTGCCGATAGGTGGAGCGTACTTGAGCGAGCGTGCGCGTGCGACAGTAGGATGCGGTAGGCTAAATTATTTACGACAGCGGAAATGGACAATTCTGCTTCCAACCTGTAGGGCGACCGCAGAGGAAAAGTTCCTTGGTGTTGATTTAATGCATGAAAATGGGGGTTAGCAGTTAGACAGTTCAATAGCCTATTGTACATTATTTACCTTGGTGCATCTTCTATTGGCACAATTTATCTTTTCCATGCAACGGGTGCACTGTCGAAGAGTTGATCCACCTGGCATTTTCACTACAAACAAAACAAAAATAAATTATAATTATCGACATGCAACATAACAAAATATTTAATTTTGTGGGAGGGCCTGATGTGAGCATATCCTATGCCTTTCCAATGTCGCTACAAAGATAAACAACGACATAAATTTTTCTTTATTGTCCACCATGGATAAATTGTTTTGGACCTAGGGATGGGTGACATCAGACAAACTGCATATTAACTTAAGTAATCCAATTGATGTTAATGATATTGAAATGCAAGGTAAAGTAAGTGTGTGATATCAAAGTTAGTATGGGTAGCACTTTACACAACACACATTAGGCCTATAGGGTAATATCACAAAGTAACTTATTTTATGGTAATGACAAATAACTTTTGTAATATTAATGTGTATATTTTTGGCAAAAATGTGTAATTATTAGCATTACAACAGTACTACATCATCAATGTAGAAATTGATGTAATACTTTGGAAGCACTGGCTTACTACTACCTTCTCTATGTAATGGAACTTCCATATTCTTGAGGACAGATGAGGTTGTGTGACAGTACTGTTACCCAATAACTATTGTGAAATAGTGGGAATGACACAATGGCAGACATTCCAAGTCTCCCGGAAGTTCCGGGAGTCTACCGCATATTGACTCCCTGATGCCCGCAAATTAGTTAAAATCTCCCGATTAAAAAAAATCCCGAAACTCTTAGTTTATCTCTACTCCCGAACCGAATTAATCGGAACAACGATAGGCCTATGCAATGCAAAAAGCATCTCTCCCCTCCATGCGCACTAATTAGTCCACATTATTAATATTGACCCCTAGGGGGTTCCGTAGGCTTAGGCTAACCATGCCACTTTAGCTAAAAACTTTAGCAAACACTAATTCACTCTGTTGATTTGTAGTGCTGTCATCAGCCATGTCAAAACATGATTAAAAACACTTTTTTATTTCTTTCAAACTGCAACATGCATACAGCAGAAGTTAGCTTAGGCTAATGTCAATGGTAGGATACCAGCTGTGCTAACGGAGCAGCCCACGGTTCCACTAACAACTAATTTTAACGCATTACGCTGCCATTTTGACGCGACCCATGTAACAGAAACACTGAAATAATTAAAATAATACAGTTAACACCGTGATCTCATTACAAAAAAAAGGATTGCTGCCCTTACTTACCTGTTTGAAGGTGTAACGATTACGATACGCGCATCAGGTGCAGGCGAACTGAGCCTCGTTGGTGACGTCATTGCAGTTGAAGGTGATGCGTGGTATTTAGACGCATCTGCTCTCCACCGAAGTTAATGGGAAGGATTGGCGTATCATATGCACGCAAAATTGGATTTTGGCGTATTCATTGCACGCAATTTGAAAGTGTAAAGTCGTGTTATTTATACGCAGACTGATGAGAACGGGTTGGTTCAGGACACTGACTGTTTCTATAGCAACCAGAGCTTCTAACAGCAGCAGTGATGCGATCACTTCACCAACTGGCCATTGGCTCTTTTATTTAGAAGGCGGGACTTATTACACTATACTGTGTGTTGCAGTTTCTCCCATTCATAGTAATATGAGTGAACCGTCTTTGTGTATAAAGTCTTTGACAGTGCCTTAACTGATAAACATGGGTGTAAATACAGTATATAGTAGAATCTGTAACAGTGTAGGACTGTTTAATAGTGACTGTGAAGTAAGTTCCTGAAACACTGTGTCTGCATCCAGAATAAAGAAATAAGTTATTGTTTATCTGAGAGAATTAGAAAGATTTCTGAAGGATCATGTGACACTGAAGACTGGAGTAATGATGCTGAAAATTCAGCTTTGATCACAGGAATAAATTACATTTTAAAATATAATACAATAGAAAACAGTCTTTTTAAAATAATATTTCTGTTTTTACTGTACGGCTGAACAAATAAAGTCAGCCTTGGTGAGCAGAAGAGACTTTTAAAAGCATTTTAAAAAATCGTATTGTTTCATACTTTTGGCCAGCACTGAAGGACAAGTGGTTTAAAGAATAAATGGATGGACAATATTTACTAAAAAAAGAATTAGAAATAAATCATTTGAAATGAATCAGTATGAAAAATAAAACAATATGAACCTGTTAAAAATAATCAGTAAAAAAAAATAATAATAATTTGTTCTTGTTTTTCTTTTTCTTGTGTTTTCTTTAAGGTTAGATCTTGATTACCCTTTGTTTTTTGCCTGTGTTTTTGGTTTGTTTATGAAAGATAAACAAGATATTTATATCGTCTCTTCTTTGTGTTTGCTGGTTTACCACATCATGACATGAAACTAAATCACAGCACAATCAATAATCTGTCTGTGTGTGTTCATTCAGATTGTGTATCGCACACCTAGTCATGGATTATCCCACTTACACCATGGTCACTTTACAGTAATGACAAGTCAAAGCTATCGTTGATGTTTGCAGTGCATATATTCACTGTAAGTGTAAAAATACAGTTATTTTCATTAGAGACTGCAGGTCATTAAATCTTGCATTCTGCTTTAATTCAGACAGAGATGAAGTAGTGTCTGTTCTCAGTCGTGAAATGATTTGATCCTTGTTCATAGTCTTCATGGAAACAAATTGAAAAATAGATTTTCCAATCCACACGGCCTTTCTTACAGGACATGGTCATTATATTATGAGCCCATATTATCCCAATCATTTCATCTATTAAAAAATGTTTATCACCTAATCTTACTGTAATTGTTTGAGATACTAAATCTGGATCTTTCATCAACCCTGCTAAACCCATCACTTTAACCAAGAGACATGTTATTGTTGACTGTAAAATAAGCAAACACAATGTGAAATTAAACTTTTGTTTCAGAGCACACTGGAGCATTACTGATGGAACATTACATGCTTTCTCATTTATATTTGATAAACAACACTATTAATAAATCCTAATTTTATCAAAAATAACTTTTTTTTCTTTTCTTTTAAATTTCAGTCAAAACTTTAAAATTACAAACAATATCTGTAAAAAAAATTGTAATCTGTAAAAACAACTCGGCTGTTATTTTAAATATTGTGCCATTAATGACAAATTACAGTAATTCTCATTTTTATACAGAAAAAAATCTGTATTATTTATACAGTATTTTATTCTGTTTTCTTAAATTACATACAAATGTATGTAAAATTACACAAATAATCGCAATAATTTGCAAATCACCACCAGATGGTGCCCAGGGAGTGTCGGCACCATTGCTGACACTGAAAACAAATAATTAAAAAAGGTCAAATGAAAACCCTTGTGATGTATTATGAATGCAGGCTTCATCTAGTGTTATAATGCACTGTATGGGCCAGTCGTGTTTCCACTGTCACTTCCGGGGCTTGTGTCCTCTTTCACTATTCACACTTGACTCAAATTAATTCACTATGATCATTGTATCACTTTTTATTATAAACCTGTGGTAAAACATGGATGCTTGGGTTTTAGTAAACAACAAAAATGCCAGCAAACGGTCGCTTTTATCATGTTCGTTTTGCGATCTCGCTGCTTCCAGTGATTTCTTTCTGATTAGTTTTCTGATAAAACTTCCATTTGTTGGTGAAATCTTGGCCTGACAGTGGAAACGCAGCTTATGATTCCCAGTCTTTCTCTGTAATTATTCACAAAGTCGGCAAGTGTATGAAGCCTGCAGTTTAAAACCAAAGCAATGAACTTATGCTGAGTTAATGCCATAAACACTACAATTTTAAAAATATGGAAACCCGTGACATTATACTCGGAGCGGTTCATGGCTCAAATTTATGCGTTTCCATCTCGACACTATCAATGGCGAAATGAATCTGCAGCAGTCAGGTGTACAGGTCAGAGCTGTTTAACCCTCTGGGGTCCTTCGTCTAACAGTCACACTTGGGACCTTCGGGTCCAAATGGACCCGGAGGGCGGTATTCATATATATAAAAAAAAATCGTAATATTTTTTTTTTTACTTGTTTTTTATAATATTTTTTCTTTTCTTTTTTGGTGTTTTGAGATAATTTTATGATTTATAATTAATATTTATGCAATAATTATGACCCATTTTTTCCCATTGAATATAATAGAAATTTTTTATATTTATATAATTTTTATTTTATTTTTATTAAAGCTGTATTTCATTTTAGAGTCAAGCCTAGGCCTCATGAAAGCAATTTTTGAAATGAGATGGGCGCCAACTGGTGGACACACTGAGCATTTTTATCACGCAATAGCACATTTTTACCACTAGTGGATTTACAGCTCTCTATAGAAAGGCTTGCGAATTCTAGTGATTTTGCCTGAACAGATTTTGTCTGTTTTGCACTCTTGATATTTTAGAGATTCACCCCTTCACTGTTGAGTCCTTTTTTTCTGCATCCTGGCTGATTTGTAGATTGTATGCACAAAAAAACAGTTTTTTCATATTTTTGACAATTTCCCATTCATTTTCTATGGGGGTCATTTTTGACCAAAGAGCAGAAGTGTGAGGACCACTTAGCATGCTTGGATCATGACCTCAATATTTTTTGTGTGTTCACATACCCAATACCATAAAAGTCACATAGTTTCGTAACAGTCCGATGAAGCTGTGATTTTTTAAAAATTCTAAACATATTTTTGTAATCTGAATTTATTAGTGTGTATGTGTATAAAAGTGTGTTTGTGTGTGTGTGTGTGTGGATGTGTCTGTTTTGCACTCTTGATATTTTAGAGGTTCACCCCTTCACTGTTGTGTGCTTTTTTTCTGGATCGTGGCTGATTTGTAGATTGTACGCACAAAAAAACTCTGTATTGTCACATTTTTGCCAATTTCCCATTCATTTCCTATGGCGGGTCCATTTGGACCCGAAGGTCCTGAGTGTGACTATTTTTTTTACAACCACTTAGACTATTCAAATCCTGTCCCCAATTTTTTTGGGTATTCATATACCAAGTACCAACAAAGTCACCAAATTTCAGACCATTCCGATGAAGCTATGAATTTTTATTTTTTTTTATTTAAACGCTTCGGGTCCATTTGGACCCGAAGGACCCCAGAGGGTTAAGTAGTTTATGTTCATTATTATTGTAATGTGATGTGCTTTGAGACATGAGATAATTTAACACCATCTCTTGTGATGCTTTTGTTTGCTCTCTGCTGTACGTGTTCATGTGTTTTGAAGGAGGCTTGGCTTTGGAGACGTTAAAATAAGTATCAATGAACTATATATTTACTCTAGGCAGCACTAGTCACACTAAATAATAGTCCGCACTAATAAGAACAATTAGTGCAGACATTTAATATGCACTGATCTGCAAATAAGAACAATTTGTATTACCAAATTGTATTATACACCATCAAAGCTTTAAACATAAATATACTAAAATATCAACTAAAGTTACTGACAATTCAAGTGTGCAAACAAGTGAAATAATATACCAAATAGCTTTTTAAAAATGAGGAAAAATTATATTTGTGTAGCTAAATATGAGGCAACGTACAGATGTCATATGGGGTATAATGCGTTAACATCTTAAGAAAAAACTATGCAGAAATACTACTTTTATATCATTTGAAACTACTACATCAGTAGGGAAGATGTATGGGCATTAATTTGAGTTATTTTACTTGAAATCGCAGTGACACACGAATGTGGAAATTTAAGCATTTCAATGGGATTAAATGGCTAAGTCTTTCACAGCATATTTACTTCACACATATTTGACAGTCATGATCTAAATATGATTTTCATTTACAAAAATAAATACTAAAATTCAGCATTACTAACTGCATTTTCACACCATCAGTCGCATACATGTTCAAGTTCCGGCGACTGGATCTTGCCTCATTTTGACCGGTTCATTTGAATCAGTGAGTTGTTGTCAGACTTGAAGTGGCGCTGCGCAGACCGATCGGTGTATGACATCAAATTACTGTGAGAATGATTAGAGAACAGACGCTCCATATGTGTCCGAATCGCTCTCGCGGTAATTTGATGTCATACACTGATCGGTCTGCGCAGCTTCAAGTCAAACACACAGCTGTTTAATCAAGGACAGCTGCAATCAGATCAGTCTGATTCACAAATGAATTGTTCAGTGTGACTTGTGAACTAATTCCACAGGTGCATTAGATAGAATCAGTTCGTTCATGAATCGGACATGACTTTTGTCGGGGCATGTGCCAATTTCAGCTCGAAACAACAACAAACAATACGTTTTTATGAAATATAACGGAGTAAAAATATGAAGGTAAAACAGTAGCAAAACTCGAGAGCATGTAAATGTGAATTTGAGAACTTGTACAATAAATATTCGTACTTGTACATGAACATTTACACTCACAGCTCCAATGTGAAAACCTGTAAAATAAAAATCTGAAGTTGAATGTTGAAATTTGCACTGGCAGACAATAGTCACAAACCTGTATTCTGAATCTGAAGCTGCAGACAAGTAGACACAAATGTGTAAAATGCCATTCACAGAAATACAACGACAGACACAAACTTGTAATATATATTTTGCGTTTAATCTTACGTTCACATTCGCGGTACTTCCTCAATTAGGCACTTGCAGCTTCTCAAATCTGTCACTGCAATTTCAAATTTCGCGCCTTGACTTTTGCTACTCTTTTCGCGATATATCAGGTGCAAAACTAACTTGTGCACTTGAAACTCAGAGGCGGTCAGAGGGAAAGGGGGGCGGGAGGAGGGGGGGGGGTCAAAGGAGCCGTTTTATTGGTTGGTACCTAGCCAATGAAATGGGAGTTCGATGATGTCACGAAACCCGCGTGCACTGAAACACTAACATGGCTTAATGCATTAGACTGATATTAAAATAAATAAACGATATTATCAAACTCAGTAGACACAATGCTAATGCATACTACAGAAAAGCAGATGAGCACAGAATATGACGTAAAACATATGACGTATGCCATATATATATGCCATCTGGTATATATATACCATAGACTGTAAAAGACACACACACACACACACACACACACACACACACACACACACACACACACACACACACACACACACACACACACACACACACACACACACACACACACACACACACACACACACACGTGTATATATATAATTTATTTATGTTTTGTTTGTTTTTGTGTGTCCAACAGTTAGGCTATAGGGTGAATATTTAAAACATTTACATTTTTCCAAAGCGACTTACATTGCATTTCAAGGTATACATTTTACATTCTTATCAGATAATTTAGGTGCATTTTCATATTGCAATGGAATTGGCATATATAAGCAAATGTGTGTTCAGTGCAAATAAACTCGCTGCCTGTGTTTTATTAATAAAGTAACAAATTATGTGTTTTTTTATTGTTTTTATTATATATTTTTATTTTATAACTGTTGGTCCATTAAGCCTCATTAAGTGTTTTCTTGGGTTCGAGGAAAACGTACAATTAAACGGGTTGCGTTCATATTCTGTGCTAATTTTTTTTTCTGTATGCTTTATGGTGTTTCCTGAGTTTGGTCTTTTAATACCACTGTCTCAATTAAACGCGTTGCGTTCATATTCTGTAAAACTATTCCAGTAAAACTAATGATATTTCATAAAAATATTTTCCAAGCGTTTTAAAAAATAGCTGATACATAAGCATAAATGTTTTCATTGTGGCTGGCGTTGTTCATTGGTGAGGCATCGACCAATAAAATGACTTCATTCCGACCCCAGCCCCGCCCCCGACTCTGCTCTCTCAAGTCTGCATTCACAAGTGCACGAGTGAGTTTTGCTACAGGCATATCGCAAAAAGAGTAGCAAAAGTCAAAGCGCTAGGATTTGAAGTTGTACTGCCAGATATGAGAGGTTGTGAGTGCCGACTTGTGGTTGTACAACGAAACTGAACTAAAGCACAAAGATAAATGTGTAGTACACAATTGTGCCTGTCATTTTGTTTATGTAAATGACACTTTACACATTTGTAACTATTAATCTGCAACTTCGAATTCAAAACACAGGTGTTCTGAGTATTGTCTGTGTGTGCAAATCGACAGATGCAGCTTTTCACATCAGAGCTGCAAGTATAAATTTCAACTTACAAATACAAATATTAATTTTACAAGTTCTCACATTCAAATTAGCAAGCTCTCGAGTTTTGCTACTGTTTTACCTTCATATAAAAATGATATGTTTTGGAATGTAGTGATAGTAATTAAGTAGGAATGAAGTATAAAAAAATTTCGTTAAAAAAAAATATATATATATCGTTTTCCAAAATAAAAATACTTATAAGGCGAAGTTGCTCTTCTGATGACAGGATACATTTAAGGGGTAGGGGGTAATCACATTTGAATGCAAGCTCGCTTTTCACTTTCGCTTTTGAATTTTCGATCACATGTACTCTGTGTACAGGGAGCATTTTACAAGATTAGACATTAGTCAATGGATCTGTTGTGCACCAAATCCTATTCATCATAAATTCCTAAATTCATCATATAGAGAATCTGAGCTTCCATCCAGGACAAAAATATAGTTTTAAATATAATGTAAAGCTCAACGTCAAATGAACATTCAGATGTTTTGTTTTTGTTTTTGTGAGTGTGTTTGTTTTTTCAATGCAAATAATGTTCATAATGCTCTCAGACGCCTAGTGAAGCACAGCATCTGGCCGGGCACCCAAAGTGAGATTTATTTTACAAGTAGGTTACTATAATAAATAAACTGACTTTTTTATTATTAAATTGCAATCTTTTTTCATAACTAAAGAAGCATCTCTTGACAACAACAAAAACAAAGGCAAATTCTCTCCAAAGACAGGAGATTGTTACTGCTCACATACTTGTCCAGAGTCACGGGTCCAGGGTGACTGTAGATCAGGTCCAGCTCTCTCAGGTGTGAAGGGTTTGAACTCAGAGCTGATGTTAGTGCAGCACGACCTTCCTCTGTCACCATACAGCCAGATAACCTACAACAACATCAAGTGTTCATGTTACTATGCTTCATTTTTACAGATAATATACAAAGCATCTGGTCTGTGGAACACAACTGGACCACCTGATCATTCCATATGACCCGCAGGCCAAGTGACTGAAATGTAATACAGTTGCAGAGTCACACACACACACACACACACACACACACACACACACACACACACACACACACACACACACACACACACACACACACACACACACACACACACACACACACACACACACACACACACACACACACACACACACACACACACACACACACACACACACACACACACACACACACACACACACACACACACACACACTCCACTTACTTATATATCCAATAGTGGTCTGTTTTGTGCTAAAATGGTTGTTCTAAACTTCGGCTCAGTCATGAATATGTTCATAATGTTATTTGAATATGTGTAGTAGTTTAATTCACTGTTGTGATTTAGTCAGGCAGTCAGTCACTGACTATAGATAGGACCCAGACTGTGCTAAGGTCCTGGACGCTGACGCAGTTTAGTAAAAGCATGATCATTATTATTAGTGCAAGACAGAACTAAATAATTGTAGCTTTCCTTGCTGTAACAAATGTGCTTTATAAAACAGTTACAGAAGCCAGAGAAAAAAACTAATGTTAAAAGGTCAAGGGTCAAGAGCCTAACTAAAGCAACATATCTCCATCATGGTGACTTCAAATGAAACTATTTTCATTAAAACAGAAATGGCAGAAATAAGGTCAATCTAGTTAGTATAAGTGAACCTGGTAATGTTTGTTGAGTTGTTCAATCCTCCTCTGCTGAGATCTTCACAGATTTAATGTCTTTATCTTCAGCTGATTTCATCTGAGTTTATCTCTCACTTTTCTGTTGTTGTTTCTCTTCCTTTTGTTGATTCTGCTTGTTAATAGCAGGTGTTAATCATTAATGCTCAATCATCACTTAATTATCCCACTAACTTCAACACTGCTTCATAGTACTTTAACACTCAGTAGTGTGCACACACGATTACTAGCCAGTGTTCATTTAACATGGGCATTTTGCTGTGTACTATTACATAAATCTTACCCGTTTCATTCATGTATGACAGACAAATATGATTCACATTCAGTTTATTAATACAGTTATACTAACACTTCAGTTTTGTGTAACACTTCAGTAATCCAGTAATACTAACACTTTCTCTTCTATTCTATTCTGTTAAATAAAAGAAGAAAATATTATTAACATTTACTGCGTTAGATTAAACTGAGAAGGGTCATAGCACTTGCAAATTGTTGTCCTACTGTTGGTTTAACTGCTTCTATTGTTCTCATTTGTAAGTCGCTTTGGATAAAAGCGTCTGCAAAATGAATAAATGTAAATGTAAATGTAGTTACATAAATCATACCCGTTTCATTTATGTATTACTGACAAATATAAATCGCACTCGGATTATCTATTTGTTCATGTTAAAACTATGTAATCCTAATGGATGGAAATGTTATATGCAATTAAAATACATAAATGTAGACAATTGTTTTTTGAGTGTAGCTCCTCCTAAAAGGACATCACTTCATTGTTCTGATCGGACAATCTTTAGTGGTTGCCACTGGATATTAATTAGCACAGAGTTCAAGAACCATATTGATGTATTGTTACACCTCTAATAATGTCTAAATTTTTTTTTGTTACAAGTTAAATTATAATGAGAAGATTTGAGTGTGCAGATCTCAGCACTGGACAAAACCCCCGGCGTTTAGAGCGGTGAGGGGATTCTAACATAAAAAATGTCTTATTGGCCATTGTGTTCAAGAAAACCTCAGATATGTTTGTGATTGGCTACATTGCTTAATGCTGCAAAATTACGTTGTAAATAGAAAAACCTATTTATATTAGTTTCGACGCCCTTAAGAGCACAATCACCAAATCTGTTTATGTTTATCAGTTTATGATCAGTTTATGAGAGTATTTGCGTGAGTGCAGAATTCAGTCCGAATTCAGAGTTCAAAACTTAGTTTTGTTGCTGGTGTTTCAGCAATTTCTAATCTTAGCGTCTCTGATTGGCCATTCATAAGCTCAACAGAGTCGTGTGGGATTGGTTACAGTGTGCAATGCTGTAAAACGAGTAATAAGTATGATGCAAAATGAGCAGATCTAAATTTAATGCCGCAATCAACACTTTATTTCATTTTCTTTTTCACTTTATTACTAGATTTAGTTTAAATGTGCAGGTGCATTTTTGACCAAAGCCCCTGTTAATTTTTTGGCTAAATCTTCCCCAGCCTTACACACGTCTATGGTTAACTGTTTGATAATATTAGTGATTGTCATTCCTTTATCACTAAAATGCTAAAACTGGTTCCGTTTTGGAGAGAAGTTGGATCTTTGCACTGATCTGAACATTGATATTTGATGTGCAACAATAGCTCACTCAGTGTTGATAAAGGGGTGGTTGATAATGATTTCACTTTTCTAACTTTAGTTAGTGTGTAATGTTGCTGTTTGAGCATAAACAACATCTGCAAAGTTACAACGCTCAAAGTTCAAAGCAAAGGGAGATATTTGCTTTTAAAGAAATCGCTTTTTAAGGACTACAACAAATGGCTGGTAGGTACTACAGGATATTCCTCCCGGGTTAGTGACATCACAAACCCTAAAATTTACATAAACCCCGCCCCCAGGAACAAGATTTATAGATTATCATGACAGAATATTCTAATCACTGACTAGAAGATAACTACACATAAGCTACATAAATTCATCAACTAACCATTCAGAAATGTCCTGTTGCTTCTACATGTTGTCACTTCTTCTTGAGTCTCTCCATCATTTTCTGACTCCAGTTTGAACATAAACATTGACATTTCCAGTGCATGTATGTGTGAGGTAAAAGGACAGGAGCTCTTGAAGCTCCACCCCCTGTGCTGAGAGCAGCAGCTAATTTGCATTTAAAGGGACACACAAAAACGGTGCGTTTTTGCTCACCCTCAAAAAGTGACAATTTTAACATGCTATATAAGAATATCTGTAGGGAATTTTAAGCTAAAACTTAACATACACACTCTAGGGACATCAAAGACTTATTTTACATCTTGTGAAAAGGGCATTATACCACTCCTTTAAGGCCTCACAAATGATTTAAAAAAAAAATTCATACAGTATGACTTAAATAGTGGTGAGTGTACTGTTATAATCATTTTTTATGTTTATTATTAGACTTGTCACAGATGAAGATAATTAATCTAATGCCTTGTATCATCTCATAAGTAAAAACCCCTGACAATTTTAAAGTACAGCTCATGCGTTCACCTTGCAAAATTGCTGATGTATAATAACTTGCTTTCCACAAATGATCCTGTTTAAAAGTAGTAGTTCTTTATATAAAGTGTTTTCTCTCTGAGCATCAGTGACCGTTTACAGGCTTTTGTGATAGTTGTGCATGAGTCTGTGGCTCTGTTTACAATTGACATTGACGTGATCACCGTGATCAGATCAAGAAGATCAGATCATCAACCAATCAGAACATTTTAAATTTGTCCACATCAAGAAGCTTCTGTATCCAGATAACTGATCAGGGCTGCGTTTCCCAAAAGCATCGTAAGCCTAAGTTGTTCGTAAAAACGATCTTACGACTGATCTTAATCTTACGGTCTGTTCCCAAAAGCATCGTAGCTTAACTCTTCCGAGTCGCCGATCACGCCGGCGTGATCAAATCACATGACCAGTTAAAGACGTCGAAGCATTAAAACAAAGTCACGTTGAGCGCTGCTGTCCACTTCTGTCGAAAGTGCTGGCTTGAAACTCTATTTTACTTTTTGTTTTGTGTTGATAGACCAAGTAAAAACGGAGATATGATAATTTAAACTTTATATAAAAAAATATTGAAAATATTGACGCGTTCGTAAAGGAACGCAAGATGGGATGCGACAGGCGTTGCATTTATTCTCATAACTTCGTCGGTTTTTGTCATAAAACAAAACGGAGAAAAATGTGTGAATCTGCTGACTCTGCTCTTCAGGCTGCACATTTTAGGTGGAGGAGGAGCCAAGTGAGCAAAGAAGTGAAATTGAAAGGCGTCCGCGGGAGTCGGGAGATTGACGGAGTAGACAGAGAGACATATATATAGAAAGAGAGAGAGAGATATTATTGCTAGTTTTTGGAAAAGTTTGAATAGATTTTGAGAGTAGTTTAGGAGTAGTGTAGATAGTTTAGGTAGTTTAGGTAGTTTTTTGTGGAAGGAAAATAAAGCGAATGTCTTTGGTCTCATTGTTGACAGAAACTGTTTTGAGGAGTGGTACAGATAAAAAATAAAAAATAAACTCACCTGATATTCGTTGTAAATAGTTGTATATATAGTTTGATTTTGTGTTCATTTTACCTTTTGTATAGTATATTTGCACTTTTTAGGAACCCCTCTTACTCAAGGAAGGAAAGCCCTGTAATGTAGCTGTCTGTGTAATTGTACATGAAGTGTTTTGTAGAGTTTCTAAGCAAAAAAGAAAAGAAAAAAACGCCTATTGCCACACCTGCTTTTTGCTGTATATAGTTAGATTTTATCTCAATTTTACCTTTTTTATGTTGTATTTGCACTAATTTCCGAACCCTCATACTCTGGGAATGCAAGGCCTTAAATATAGCTCTCTGCATAATTGTGTGCATAAACTTTTAAAAAGTGGCAAAGCTAAAAAGAAAAAAAAAAAAAAAGCCTATGGCTACACTCGCTTTTTTTTTTTGTAAATCATATATTTTTTTGTATATAGCTTGATTATATCTGAATTTTACCTGTATATGTTGACATTTACAACTTGCGTTTACATTTGAAACCTTTTAAAATGCTTCATTGAGCATGTTTGTGTTTTTTGTAGTAAAAAAACTATAATTTTTCTATTCGGATTTTGTGTTTTTTTGTGTGATTTTAGGTCCAGTATGTTGATACAGTACATAAAAGTTAAAAAATAATTGTCTGTTCATATAGGTGATGTTGTGCTGAAAAAAACAATACCAAACATTGGTATGGTAAACATTTGTTTATGTCGCAAAATAAAAAAAATTAAAAGTACTCAAAAACGGCCAAAATAGCTCAAGACTCCGAAGAGTTAAGTAGCACTTGAAAATCTTCATAGATCTACCAGTGCTCTGGAATAATCGTACATCCCTAAGTGCATCTTAAGAAGACAGATTTATGAGGACACCTGCAGGACAACCGGCAGATTACACCTTTAACTTTATTCAAATGCAATGTGATTATAATATAAGGTTTTGATTGTACTTTATTGTACACATTTCATTACTCTTTTTTGTTGTTGGTTAAATTCATGTATAAATTAAATAATTAAAAAGGTCAGAAAAAAATAGAAATAATTTAATCTAATAATTTTAATCAAAATTAAATGAATGAACAAAAAATAAATAAAAGAAAATTACATCTTTGTTTCGCTCTATCTCCTCTAAAAGGACATTAATTTCATCTTTTTGAAAGGTATCTTTTCTTTTTTTTCTTTTTTTTTTTTTCAGCCATTTTTTCAGTGACTCCGCCTGTAGGTAGGATCTTTATATAGAGTTGTATTGATTGCTAATCCACAACAGATGACAATTATTAAGTTAAACGTTCAGAATACGATTCCATATAAGGTTATATTTCAGCACTTCGCGAATGGACAGCGACTCTTAAGTAGCATGTAGAGCGCGTTCTCGCGCGTTCATGTTAAGTGCATTTTTGGGAAACGCTCATGGAATTGCTGCGAGCTTTCGTAACCTTGCACGTAGAAAGCGCTCTTAAGAGCTAAGATACATCGTTATCGGGAAACCCGGCCCAGATTTCTTTTCCCCATGCAATATTAAAATTGAGTAAGACACGAATGGTGCCAGTCACCTTTATGTGAAATGTGAGAGAAATGCTAGGGCTTCTTTAAAAAAAACTTCTTCAATTGTTAGGTTTTTTTTTTTTTTTGGAGTTGGAAATCATTTCGGTCACAAATTTGTTTGCATGTCTTTTCAGTGCAGTGATACACAATGTATTTTGATGAAACAGACATATCTTAAAACATTTTCTTATTTAACTATGTCAGTATTACCTGTAACATTTATATTCTACATGTATATTTTACACAGAAGAGTTAAATACCTCAGTGTGTTGAGTTGACAGTTTGGAGTCAGGAGCGCATCAAACAGCAGCTTCACTCCTGAATCCTGCAGTTTATTGTTACTCAGATCCAGATGTCTCAGGAGGGATTTTGATGATTGTAGAGTTGAAGCCACAATTTCACAGCACTGATCAGTGAGATTACAGCCAGACAATCTAAATAGGGCAACAATAAAAAATTCATAGCATAAAAACTATATACGTAGTTAGAAATTGATTGAGAGCATTGAGTGCATTGTCTTATGTTTCTGATAAGAAGCTGTTTGCATACAACATCAATGTAAATATTTACATCCAATTGTGATTCTAAGTTCCCTATCAGTCAGTTATGTTCAACATTAATCGTCTGTGATTGATGAATTGGGATCTCGCCCAATCACCTACAAGTGGTAAATGAACGAAACAATGCACGTTGGCTAGTGACCACACCCCCGATTCTGGGTATATAAGGGTCTGCGCGCAATACTCACTTCAAGATTTCGCTTTGGAGCCAAGCGGACGTTTGTTTCGCTCTGCTCTACAATCATCATTGTGGTCAACAGATCAAGGGGGAACCAGTTCCAGTGTTGGTGTGACGGAGTGTGCACGGCTAGTGCAAGAGGCTTTCCCCAAGACAAGCACACATCTATTGCCAAAACATGTGTACTGCTGCTGCTCCAGAGAGCCATGAGAACCCCATGTTCACTATGTATGTGTGCCTGGGCCTGCTTTGCTAGAATGGCTTAACGCTAGTGGACTATTCTTGTGTGTAGAATATTCCACTGATATGAATTTTGAGGAAAGTCTGTGTACTCCGTGGCCCAAAAGCTGTCTGGTTTAGCTTTAAAGCAACCAATTCAGTTTAACATGAATGACCAAAGAGGGAGGCCAGATGGGGCACAAAGGTGTGAATGTACCCTGAATAAAAATGTGGATTACTTTTGATGGCAACAAAAGGCCATTGCATGGAAGAATACCTCACTAACTTCCTAATTGTTAACATTTTGGCAGTATACAGGACCATGTTATTACACATATATGGTCAGTAATACTCCTGGATTCATACTGTGAAATTCTGCAGTGTATAGTGTTGTCAAAAATACCGAATTCGGTACCAAGTTGGAACTGAGAGTTTAAAAATGTGACGAAACCAGCATTTCCCCCAAGCATTTTGTGCACTGTTGAACATATTCTCAAACACCTCTGATTGGTCATTGCGTTCATGCGCTCAACATATATGTCTATCATTGGTCATTGTATTCACACGCTCAACATATAAGTCTGTGATTGGCTACAATGATCAACGTTTCAAAAGCATTTTGTCTTCACCGAGTGCTTACACAGATACACACGGGAGTGATACATATACAAAGCAGGCGTCTATCAGCGAATCCCTAATATATCCACTGATATACGGATCCGCTGATAGGCGCCTACTTTGAAATGCTCCCATGTGTATCTGTGTAAGTGCTCGGTGAAGAGAAGAATCACACTGTGCATCTGTGTAAGTGCTTGGCAAATACAACATGTTTTTGTACACAAATTAAAGTAGACATTTATCAGTTTCAAACATTTATCCATAATTTGAGTCTCTTTCGCATGGATAAGAAAAAAAGCGAGAGGGTTAATTGATCAATGTGTAAGTCAAACCTCAGTATGTTGAGTTGACAGTTTGGACACTTGAGTCCAGCACAGAGCAGCTCCACTCCTGAATCTCGCAGGTCATTGTTACTCAGGTCCAGCTGTCTCAGGGGGGAGTTTGATGATTGTAAAGCTGAAGCCACTATTTCACAGTGCTGATCAGTGAGTTTACAGTCTGCAAATCTGAAAACAGGGAGTATTCTGATTAAAAGGCATGTTGGTGAGCTTGTGTCCCCAAAAGATTGTAAGACTGTAAGCCATTATTATGTATTACCTTATATGTAAATACATCTTATATATGATTATGCAGATAATAAAAGGATACTGTGCAAACGTGCCACTGGAAATCGAAAAAATATTCTTAAATTGATAAAAATATATTTGACTATATTTCTATTATGACAACTCTCATCAGATTTTTAGCATGGTAATGGATATGACAATGTTATTGTATTTGCTCGTGAATAGATCTGCTATGCTGCTGCTGTTGATTATTGCTGTTGTTGTAGATTTTTGCTGCTGCTGTAGTGCAAGTACAGGGACCTCCTACAGCCAGTCCAAACACAGATATGCTTCTATGGCATATAAGGCATTCTGCTGCTGCACAAATACACTAATACATTTTTAGTTTTCTAAATTTAACTTTGAGTTATCTTTTTACATTGACTCAGTTCGAATATTAAGTATTCAAATTTAGTTGAACTTAGAAAGTTTAGTTGGAATATCTCTATGAAATTAAGGTGAACTAACTAATCAGTCAGTCACATTCAATGTTACGTGAGCCCAATCACCTTTGAGTGGTAACAGAACAAGCCAATGCACATTGGCAAGTGAGATTTGCATCGCAAGCCACTCCCCGCTTGTGATTATAACACTCATATTAAGCAATGTTTCACTCTGCTCTTCAATTATCATTCCTGAGTAGAGGGATCATGTTCCTGTGTTGGTATGACGGCACGTTCCAGCGGAGGTCAAGGTTACTGAGTGTGCATGGTCTACTGCAGTGGCTGTTCGCCATGGCGCTTTAACATCTGAAGAGCAGTTTCCCTTAAAGAGTAAACACGGGTGTGGCGTCTTTTTTTTGGAGGTTAAATATCTCATCATGTATGAGAAAACGCTTCCCAGCAATTGACGAGTTTTTCCGGCTTTCCGTGTTATCACTAGCTTTGATTACATGGACTCTAAAAATCCAACTGTAACCAAACTAGAAGCACAATCTAAACAAAAAAGTCACGTGTAACCACGGCAATCAGAATGAATTGGCCAGATCTGATTAAAATTTCATTTGAATTGTAAGGGGTGGTTTATTCCTTTTGTAATCTGATCGAGAGGGCGTGTAAACACTTAATCGGATTAAAAACAGAAACTGGAAAGTACTGCGGATGTGCAATGATGTAGAAATAGTGTAGTAGTGATGTATGACACGCAGAACGAGCTGTCCTCCCTGTTGAATAAAGTGTCATAAATGAGTGTCCTGTCATTCTGAAATTCTCTTTCCACTCATCGCCTGTGAAGTGGAGCAGGACAATGTCCCACCAGTCCTTGTTTCAAACTCTCATCCACAGATGACTAGTTCTGGGTGCCGCAATGTTTTTATTTTTTTTACTGTTTGATAAAAGCAGTATGAATGGTTCATGTGCTCATCGTCGCCTAATTAGGACCCGAAATAGAAAAAGTCTGCTTTTTAAAACAAAGAAAATTAGGTTTTTATACAACAACAGTGGGAAACTGTATATTTGTGCACTGTGTGCATGTCAAAAGATTCAATCCGATCAGAAGCTTGTGACATATAAACGTGCACATCAACCCAATCACTTTATTTGGTGTTCATGTAAATGCTGTTTGGATTCATCAATCGGAATGAATTAATTCAGATTGAAGCAAAAAGTGTCCATGTAAACGTAGCTACCTGTACTGTTATAAGGCAGGAGGCGCTATTACACATCTCTTGAACGAGTACAGTATCTCCAGATCAAAATACAGTCAAAGAAGAAGCAGAAACGAGCAATCTCATATGTAATCAGATGCATATGAAAAAATATAGCTGCAAGCAGCAATTATCGGGGCCAAGCTCAAAGATGACAAGACATGCCAACATAGTTGGGAGTGTCAGATCAACTGCAACAATGAGCAGTTAAAGACATTTAGACTTTCAGTGCTTGGCCCTTAATAATGCGATCATCAACAATAAACAGCATATAAATCAAAATGGCATAATGTTACCTAATGAAATGTCGACCCAGGAAGTGCTATAAGAAGCTTTGGGGGTGTTGATGGACTCAATCTACCCCATCTGTGTTTTGACCATCGTACTGAATCTGAACTAGATTCAATGTGTTTTGCTCAAAATGTTGCTATTTTTTATGAAACTTACCCACATTTAAGTGATAACAGAAAATAATGCATGCTAGAATAAAAAATTCTAAAAAATTCTTTTTTTTTCTCTTTTTTTTTTAAACAGAGGGTCTGTTCTTTCTTTTGATATATTGCATGTTCAAATATTCAACAAAATATTCTGGGGCCATGAAACTTATGTGAAAATGACCAAAAACGCTTACGGTGACTGCCAACTTAAAAAAATAAATAAATAAATAAATAAAAAACCTGGCAAGGAAAGGGTTAAGAAACAGTCAATAGCCTATTTCTTATAAAATACAAAATCAGCATCTCTGACACATCAGTGACATTTTTACATTGGGCCTTTATCAGCGTACATGATGTGTAATTTCTTTAACAACTCTTTAATGGTAACACCTTTGTTATTGTAAGAGGTTAGCGACCCCTAGCGCATTTTTTTTTTTTTTTTTTTACATATTGTAAAAGCTACATATTGTATCTTTAATATATTCCATTATTGACATTAACAAATGCCTTAAATATGCTTAGTTTTATTGGTAGCTTTGTTGGTTGTTAACAAAATAAAACAAATAGTATTAATTTGGTAGAGAATGAATACAAAACTCAACTGCAATAATGTACACTGTTAACCCTTGCTGTAAAAAAAATCTGTAATTGCTGTAATTCTGACAATATCATACCATTTTCCATTAAAACAGTAATATACCGTAGAAAATAAAACTAGCCTACAGGAATATACTGTGAATTAACAGTGCTCAAAGTCGACACTCAGAGGCTGTTTTCCCAATCACACCCTATACCCTCATTCACTATTCCCTAAATTAGTTCACCAATATAGTCCACTTGAATGAAAAGAAGTGAGTGAATTGAGAAACTGATGAACACTGATAAGCAGAATCACTGAACGGACAGAGAATCAAGAACAGATAAAAGAGAAACACAGAAACTACCACTGACTTCCAGCAACACAGAGTGTGAAACCAGTTTACAAACCAGTTTACGATTATTACTTTCATACATGTACAAAAGTTCTTGTTGAGAATTAACACAGATTTAGTTAATAATAAAATTTGTTGTCACCATGATGGAGATCAGTATTTGCTTTAGTTGGTCTCTTGTCCCTGGACGTCTTACCATTCATCTCTCTCTGACTGCTGTAATAGTGAGTTTATAAAACACATTTGTTATAGCAAGAAAAAGTCAAGATGAAGATGATTAGTTGTTTTTGGCTTTTGTGATGATTTAACATTCATCCTGGACATGTCTGACTTTCAGATCTTTCCTGTATATATTCAATGAATTTATGGGTATTTCATATTTATCTGTGAATCTATAACATGAAATCAATATCTCTGTAATCATGTCTTCTGAACAATATTGTAATCATAGAGTGCATTAAAACATTTTTAACTCCTGCTTGACTCAGACACACACAGACATCAACAATCAGTATATGAATCTCAGCAATGGTGACAATCAAAAGTTTCATGTCGCAATGCATGCTGGGTTCCAGGATAGTATAAAACTCCCAGCATGCACTGCTGCATGAATAATAAAAAAAAATATTGCCACCATTGTTGAGATTCATGTGCTAAATTGTGATATCTCTGTGTTTCTAAAAGACAGCATAGCTCTGTTTTTTTTTTTTTTTTTTTGGTTTATGCATGATGTGTTAAAAAAAAAAAGTCGTTGTAATGTATTGCTGTGGTTTCACAGTGGTGCTAATGTAACACTTTTAATTGAGGATTAATCTCTGAATGAGTGAGAATGAACTCCTTAGTGAATGAACAGACTATATGATGATTTTAGCACCATAATCAACATAACCACCATCATTCATAAACTGTGTGTGCGCACAAGTGTGATTTACAAAAACACAGCTCAAGCAGCAAAAGAAACACTAATGTTTTAGCATCAGCATTCCAACTAAAGCAAGCACTGATCTCTGTAATGGTAACTTCAAACCAAATATTTTCAATTAAACATCTCAACAACAACTTCTGTAGATGCCTGACAGAAATAAAGTCATAATAATAAGTGTAATAATGTGTAATGTCTGGAAGTCAGTTGTAGTTCTTGTGTTTCTCTATTTTCTGTTCTAACAGCAGGTGTTCATCACTAATGCTCAACAATCACTTATATTCACTTAATTATCTCACCGCAACACTGCGTCAGTGTTACTTTTTACTCTTTGTAGTGTGGATTTCCCTGTGGGGTTGAAAGGGTTAACAGTGTAAGATAAAAAGACACACCCACAACATGTATTTTAACAGTAATAAACTGTAAGTTATAAAACAGGTATATACTGGCAACACTGTTGCCAGTAGTTTCCTGTAAAAGTTAGTTTTTTGGGTCACCGTTGTGCAGAAGAGTAGAGTCTGAGCTTCAGTCCAGGAGAAGATCTACAAACATTGATGATATGCTGCATGTTGCTTTATTTAAAAGGCAGTGACTGTGTAGTTGCTGGTCCAGTGGAAATCTCTTTAATTTACCAAAACATTTTTGTGGTTTCAAATGAAATAAGTTCACAGTAATACTTTGCTCACTTTATTAATGCATTATAAATTTTAGTTAATACTTTTAAATGACAGTTGGTTCATTTAAGACAGTCGGTTTCTGCAAGTGAAATTAGTTAACTCGAGTTTTAGTGCATTTTTACAGTAACATACTGTACAATTAACAGTAAATTACTGGCAACAGTGTTGCCAGTATTTTACTGTAAAAAACGCCGGTAAGGTCTAACAGTGTATATTTTATGCATATGAACACAAACCTAGATAATACTCATCACAATATACAAATGGGTCATTGACAAATAAAACTTTTTTTATATTTTTTCAAAACTGATGTACTGTATATTTTTGAGTCATGAACAATGTGTTTAAATGTGCTTACTGTTATTACCTTGTCAATTCATAATAAAAGAGCAATGTTTGCAGTTGTGCCACCCTGATTTTTGGGAATATTAAAATTGCTGGACAAACAGATATATATTTTTTTAATTATCTCAACAGCTTTACAACTACTGATATTAATCAAATTTGTTTAAATGAAAGGTTTCAACCCTAAAATGATGCTATAGTATTTTTTTTTTTCATTTAAATAGTTTTCTTAGTCTGTTCTGACAGTTGCTCCACATGATATGTTGGGGGTTTAAGATAACAAAACATAAAATAATATGTATTATTTAAATGTGCTAAAATGAATTCAAACTAAATAGTTTTATAGAATAAAGTAATACATGTCATAAATCGTTATCTTGTCAACGATTTTACTCTTAAAAGTTAATAATAGACTTAATAGTAGGCCACAAAAATATGCACGTCATGTCACTGACCTAAATATAAGTACTGTATGTTCATATTTTCACACTTACAGAGCTTTTCTGCAGTTCCTCACAGCAGGTAACAGTCTCCTACTACCATCTTTTGATTTTATGTTGTATTTTTTAGGGTCTAACTCATCCATCACCTCCTCTGACATCAGGATCATGTTCGCCAAAGTTGAGCATTGTGCAAGAGAAAGAATTTTTCTTTTTGTTTTAGAGTTTAAAAATGCCTGCATTTCTTTAACAACAGAATGATCCTTCATCTCAATCAAGCAGTGTGACAGATTCATCCATCTTTCAGGACTGACATTGTTTTTTTGACCTCGTTTGAGGTTCTGGATTATTTTCTTGATGCTCTCTGGGTTGTTCTCTGTGTGAATCAGCACATCCTGTAAGAGTCTCTGATTGGACTCCAGTGAGACACCATGAAGGAATCGAAGGAAAAGATCCAGGTGTCCATTTTCACTCTTCAAGGCTTTATTCATTGCTTCCTTCAGAAACACATCTAGAAGAATATTCTCACACTGAGTTCTGGACTTTCCTGTGAGGAACATTTTCAGAACTTCACTCTTCTTGTGTAAATAGCAGAAAAACACATACAGTGCTGCAAAAAACTCCTGAAAGCTCAGATGTACAAAGCTGTAAACCTTCCTGTGATAAATCACAGATTCCTCTCTAAAGATCTCAGTGCAAATCCCAGTATACACTGAGGCGTCAGTGACGTCTATGCCGCTCTCAATCAGGTCCTCCTCATAGAACATCACATTGCCCTTCATCAACTGATTGAAAGCCAGTTCAGCAAGTTTCACAATCACGTCTCTGTTGGACTGCAGGAGTTTCTCTGGATCTCTCTCTTCATACTTCTGGTTCCTCATATGAGTTTGAATGAGGAGGAAGTGGATGTACATTTCAGTCAGAGTTTGAGGGATTTCTGCACTGAGATCTTGTTTCAGGATGTTTTGAAGCACAGTGGCTGAGATCCAGCAGAAGATGGGTATGTGGCACATGATGTGGAGGCTTCTTGCTTTTCTGATGTGTGAGATGATTTTGCTGGCTTGATGCTCATCACTGATTCTCTTGCTGAAATATTCCTCCTTCTGAGGGTCATTGAATCCCTGAATTTCTGTCACACGGTTGATGTAGTTTGAGGGGATCTGATTGGCTGCTGCTGGTCTGGTGGTGATCCAGATGAGAGCAGAGGGAAGCAGATCTCCTTTCATGAGGTTTGACATCAACACACCCACTGATGAAGACTCAGTCACATCAGACACTTTCTCACTGTCTGAAAACTTCAGTGTCAATCTGCTTTCATCCAGACCATCAAAGATCAACACAACTGTACATTCATCATACATCTCTGAATCCAGATCTCGAAGTTCAGGATGAAAGTCCAGCAGAAGTCTGTGAAGACTGTACTGATGATCTTTAATCAAGTTCAGCTCTCTAAAGGGAAGCACAAACATGAAATCTACATCCTGATTGGCTTTTCCCTCGGCCCAGTCCAGAATGAACTTCTGCACAGAGACGGTTTTTCCAATTCCAGCGATGCCTTTAGTAAGAACAGTCTTGATTTGGTCTTTCTTCTCTCTTCTCTTCTCCTCATATCCAGGTTCAGGTGAAGGATCAAAGATGTCATTGCAGTGGATTGGAGTGTCTTGGAGTGTCTTGTAACTTTTCTCCATCTGTAGCACCTCATGTTCTTCATTCACTCCTTCACTCTCTCCCTCTATGATATACAGCTGTGTGTAAATCCTGTTCAGGAGGGTTTGATTCTTTTGTAGTTTGATTCCCTCAAATACGCTCTCATACTGCTGCTTCATTCTGGTTTTGTGCTGGTCTTTGACTCTCTGAAGATCATCATGCACTGGCTGGAGAGAATCGAGCTGCAGGGCTGCTTCTGTGTCATGATGACTGATGTGTTTCTGACAGGAGGAGGATGTGCTGGTCTGACAGGACACATCTCTGATCTGGTCAGATCTCCAATCACTGAAAAGACATTGAGAGACAAACAGAAAAGACATTTATCAAAATAGAGAAAATATTAAAATATCTTTAATATTGAAAGATGTTATTTTAAATCATACCACAGCCACAATGATAAAGAAGTGTTTGTTTAATAAACCTCTTTTACATAATAATAAATCAAAGTTTTGGGGCTATATACAAAAATCCAGTGTGTTGCTTCTGTGTAAATGGACATCCAAAATGATAAAGAGATGCATAAGAAAGTAACATGCAACAAAAAAATGTAGTTCTAAATGTAGTTTTGGAAGGAGCCTAATCATTCAGTCCTGTCAATTATAATTGCAAGAATACATAAACAGCAGTCACTGATCTGCAACATCGACAGCTTTTTCAGCATTTTACCCAGAATCACTGAGTTATCCAGGACAGACACGTCTCCACATGGCACTTAAAGCAATTCCTCTACAATGTTCAAAATGATCCCTCACAACTCTCGAAGGTGTCCAACAAGTCCCTATTGTAGGGTTTGCTTATCACCACTTCCAACAGCTGACAATCAAAGCTGGTGGATCCTTAAGTCTGGATCTGCCATGTCTGTGTTTTTCTCACACAACCTTCCAAAAAATTCCAGGGAAAATTACTTAATGTTTTTCAGCAAACTGAACGGTCCTCTGAGAAATCTAATACCATCAAATGCGAATGTCAGTGATTGCCGATATTGTATTATACTAACGCTTCTCCTCATTCGCATGCTTTCATTTCATTTCAACATGGATGGAATTTGACGAAAAAATACAATTAGAAAATTAATAACCAGACAAATCGTGGAAACTACGAAGACTGCCATTTTAATATCAGTGTCAGGTACTTGCCTAGATGTCTATGCTCACTAATGTGTGTTTATTATAGAGTGTAACGACAAGTCAAACACAAGTATTTGTTAGCCTATAGTTTAACAAATTATATTTAAAACTCACTCTGGGATCTGTGGCCCCATCCTTCCAAACAGGACAAGAAGGTCTTAGTTACCATGACCACGATCAGATAAGCTGGTTTTTTGACTCTCAGCAATGTGAACTGGGCCTCTGCCACAAGACCTAGGCCTACAGATATTAGAACAGACTCTCCTGCATTAATTTATCAATGAACTGATTAACATGAAATTAACATGCATCCCTGAACATTTTGTGAATGATTTACTGTCTTGTGTTGTGTCTTTTAATTCTATTATCTCTTGATACTATTATCTCTTTGATACTATGTATTTTATTATAGAACCAACGGTCAATGTAACCTCACCTATACCATGTTTGGTCTCTATCAGAGCATGTGAGCGAAGCGGAGCGGTGTGACGCTCAGCTCAATATTCCGCTCTATGCGCGTGCGCTCCACTCAGTCGCTCGCGTCCCAAGCGAACGCTCCACTGCTGGATCGCTCACGCTCACCGGTAAAAAAACCCCCGCTCAGACATAAAATGTCTCTGTAGGCTACTTGCTTTCTGTTTGTACTTTGTAATGAATATCTGGAATAAATGTATAAATTACAGTAGCTAGGATTGTAAATAGAAGTTATTTCGGGGTGATTCTGAATAAAAGTCTGTTCTTTTTATTCATTTAAATGCATTAAATTAACTTAATTAAAAAAACATGTCTAGCCCTTTGGCAAACTTGCCTATTACAAGCAAAAACTGAAAAGGTAGATTTGATTTTCATTATTTTATTTCCGTGAACATATATGCAGTTGCAAAACAGGCATATTAAAACGCGCGCGCGCGTGCACAAACACACACACACACACACACACACACACACACACACACACACACACACACACACACACACACACACACAAACAAGATGAAATGCATGTAGAACTTCACAAAACACATCTGGACTATCATGCTCATAAAAGCACACACAGGTGAAATGCACTTAACAACATCTTATCAAAGCACACCTGGATGATTTACTGGCATTAGTAAAGAAACGCGCGTTCTAAAGTTTAAATAGACCAAAACTTCGGGTAACTGCGGTCTATTTAAAAACGTCTCAATCTTTACATCACTTTAGAATTTACTTTTAGAAACATTAGCTTGGACAAAGTATTAGGTTTCAGGCTCATGCGGTGTGCCCGGGACAGTAATCCAGCGGCGGAAAACACGCGCTCAGCACTGGCAGAACCACTGGGGATGCTGAAGATTTTGCGGGCGACCCTGGCTAGTCGAGGGAGTGATCCAGCATTGGTTTTCCAAAATCCTAGGACGTCTTCATTTGGACCTTTTCTCATTGAGCCCAGGTACTCCTCCATCTCACCTCTGGCACTGTCAGCTACACTCGAGTTGCTCTCATATGAGCGGAAAATGCGGGCCTTCTTGGGAGCGCTTCTAGCCTCAGTCACTGTGTCCACCGCAGTCTCCACACCACTGCATTCTGCCTCTTTTACCAACATTTCACGAATGTCTACGAGTTGATTGCTCACTGTACCATCTCTAATGATCCATTCAGTTTTAAAACGTGGATCCAACACAGCCGCCAACACAAGGTGCTTGTCAGAGTAAAATCTGTTAAAACGAGTAGAGACATTATCTGACAGTGTCTCCACAAATGCTCGAATGTTGACGGAGCGGTTGTCAGGGACACTGGACAAAAGCTGTTTGATTTCCATTACAGCTGGAAGAATAGCATAGCAGTTGTAAGCTCTGCCAGAGGCAATAGCATCTCAGTCAGGGCTCGGAGATGAAGTACGTCATTCATGGTCAGCTTACTGTGCTCGGGAATTTTCAGCTTGTTTTGGAATTGCGGGTCTCTTTCGAACATTTTCAGTACTGATTCGATCATGCGCAGCTGACTGCTCCACCTGGTGACACATGCTGGGGTGGGACGCACACCTAGTTTATCAGCCTCCTCAGTGTTTAAGGTGCTTTTTCTAATACTCTTTACAAGTTTTGCCGTTCGTGTGATCATTTTGTCTACATCAGCATGACCGTTTATTGCATCCTTTATGGCGAGTTGCAGTAAATGGATGAGGCATCGCATATGCAGATTAGATTCAGTGATGTATGTGGCGCTCATGTTTTCTATGATCTGCGCAAAATCTGGCTGGAATGGTGAAAGTGGACCTTCCTCTGTGCCACTGCCATCTTCCTCAAGGACCTCTTCCTCGCCCTCCTCTTCAGTTGAACTTTCATCAAACCCTGGGAGGTCGAAAGCCTTTACCATGTTACTTGCGCTGTCAGTCACCACCCTGACAACTCGCCGTTGTAAATTCCAGTGTTGCAAGATGCTTTCATATTTATGAAAAATATTCTCAGCGGTGTGGTGTCCTTTAAGATGTTCACAGGACAGCAGCACAGTGTGACCGGAAAACATTTCATCAATGAAACTCGCCACAACACCCAGAAAGCTGTGTCCTCTTCTATTTGTCCAAATGTCTAAAGTCAGCGCAAAGCCATCTCCTAACTGCAACAACTCTCTAAGTCTGCCTTCCATCTCGCTAAGAGCATTCGGCATCAGAGTGTCACGTACTGTACTGTAGCACGGTGTGGTATAGTCGGGCTGGGCAACGCTGACAAAATTACGCATACCCTCACGTTCACCTTTTGTGAGAGGTTCATAATCCACATAGATCATCTTAAAAAATGCGTCATCTAATTCTTTCTTGCGTGCATTAGACACAGAGACCTGGGGAGTCTGGGGACGCAGGAGAGGGAAAAAATTCTTTATTTCCCTTTGATTGGTAGTTTTTTCTGTAAAAACAAATTTGCATACATTATAATAGCGTACAGTAATTTTTTCTATTTATTCCTATTTCCCTATCCTTTATTCCTTCATTTTTTCCTATTTATTCGGGTGAGTTTTTTTTAAAAATTTAAAATTTAACAAGTGGTTCAATAACTTGTCTAATTTCAACCTAAAAATAGGCTACATCAACTACAATTATGTAGGCTAATTAATATTGTGTGTTGGCTATAGGTTATTTTTAGTTGCACTGATATGATGATTGCATAACGAATTAACAATTCGTTCCAACTTGACGTCAGTATGTTTTAATAATTAATTTCCTCATTTTATTTAAATCGTACAAAATTAACAATATACTATTTCGATCCATGGTTTAGTAAATCGTGAGCACGTTGTAATAATTTGTTTTCTTGTTTTAATAAAACGAGAGTAGCCTACGAATTTGTTCAACATGGCCACGATTTACTAAACCAGGGAACGATTTAAGAATTTGTGGAAACGAATTTAATTCGTGGCCACCCTAAATGAGAGAACGAATTCTTAATTCATGGTTGGGAACGAAATGTTATTACAATATATTTTAGTCTGTATGTCATGAGAGGGGCTCAGTACAACAGCCTTACCCATTTATCTATTAATTTATTCTCGAGTGGTATGGCTATAGCTCACCTTTTGCTGCACTACCATGTTTGCGTAGCACATCGTCTGCTTTCTGGCAATGTGATGCTTAAGATTCCAATATGAATCTTTGCTAACTCTCACAGTCTCTCCACACTGCCTTTCAATTTCTTCTCCCTGCTCGTTCTTAGCTGTTATTTTCACTGTGCATTTATGCATAAGGCTCGCAACTTCCTTAAAACAATATTTGAACTCCATAACCAACCCACTATTGCTTCAGCTAATTCACACACACAGATTCTCGAACTAGCAAATCACAACAGGGCATTCTGGGTTGAGCGAGCGGCGCTGAGCGGACGGAGCGAGCGGAGCGGAATCTTCAGATAGGCGCTCTCCGCTCAGGAGGAAGTATTACCGCTCCGCTCGCGCTCCGCTCGCGCTCCGCTCACATGCTCTGGTCTCTATAAATTGGTACTTTGAAGATTGAAATGATTGTGTACATGATATGCCGATAGCTGTGCAACATATTAGTATTACAAGAATCTTTCTTAGTTTCGTCATCAGAAACCAATCCAGCTGCCACTGCAAATGAGCACGCTTAGAACAAAGATTCATAAATCAACCACAGAGGAATATACCCGCTTGGAAATTCCACCCTTCTTCATTGGTCAAGCAAACCCGTAGAGGTGGGGCCTTTCTCAGGCTTTATTAGAGACAAATCCACAGTTACCCTTATCTCTCTTCTCTTCTGGCCTCAACTGCTGCTTCTTCAGGTTGATCCTGTGGGGACTCCCCCCAACGAGGGCCCAAGGGCCCCAGCAGGCCATGACCACCGCCTGCTATCCTTTCACTCTCCCAAAGGAGTCAGACTGTCTTTTCTTCAACCAAGAAGAAAACTGTAACCTTACCAACACTCTTGCAATGATCAACTCTTGGCTTTTCGTAACGTTCAGGGTGCCGTGCTGTCCTGCATGGCCTCAGCAGGCCACAGGGCAGCAGGCTTCGACTCACCACAGCCATGTCCTCACTCAGGAGAGAGAGGACTCTCTCAACCACAACAGCATCAAGGACAACCTCAGGAGTTTAACGTCTTCATTCAATGCAGAAGAAGTCCATCGCAACTCCCAATATTTGCCGTGTGCTCTCTCCGGCCCAGGGCCGGCAGGTCACAATCTGCCCTCCAGCCATGAGAACAGCATCGAAATAACCATGCAAGTTCATCATATCTTCTCCATCAAGCGGAGAAGAAAACGATTGCAACTTGTACAGTAACATTTGACACTCACAGACCCATCAACAAGCTCAATTTTCAACCACTTCAAGAATTGTGTACACTGCACAGACCATGCAAGTATCAATTTAATGAGGTGCTCTGAAAATGATAAGCTGATGGTTCTTTTCATAGTTAAATGGATCTTTTCCATAGTTCCATTTCCTGCTTCCAGTTCCACTCTATCACTCACCATTTTACCTATGCATGCATACATGCATGTATGCATGTTTGCTTAATTTAGTTATGTTTGTGATTTAGTTAATAAAACTTGTGCACAATATGTATTGGTGCTGATTCTCTGCTTGCAGCAAAGTCCATTTTACGATCTTGATCTTGTTACATGCTCTAAGCGCCATACATGCTAAGAAATAATAATTTTTCGGTGGCCATGAAAGATACGCTTTTCTTAGAATAAATGAAGATACTAAATCAAGAAGATTTAGTTTGACAAACCTAATAAAGTTGATGTAATCCAACCAAATTGTGTTGACCCAATGAAAATGACTTTATTTGAATGAAGTAAATTAAATCAAGTTTAAATATACGTTACTAAATGAAATTAAGTAAGGATAATGAATTCATTTTTAAGTGTAGATGAATATACTCACACAGGGTCAAAGGACACGGCTTCATTACAGAGATCAGTGGGGTGAATCACGGATCTGTTACTCTGCTTTGACACACATCTGGATACTGGAGAGGCTGCCATCTTTCTCTTCCTGCTGATGATACTGAGGAAAACAGAGATATATTTCAGATCATTTCTGAAGCCAGAAAAATATACCACATTGGCCCTTTTGCTATTAATGCAATTTAAGAGCTATAAACAAAAGGTTGTGGTTGTAATGTTGAGGACAAATTTTACCACTAATTCTTCAATTGCTTTGCATTTGTAAGCCCATGTCTCTTCCTGAGAACTCGGGACAGTAGATGAAAATCTCACTGGCCCGATTGTGTCAGTACTGCATCGTTACAAAACATCTATATTTGCATGTATTTTTAAGTCTAGGCAGTTTAAACTTTCAAGCAATGTTAAATTCTTCAAGCACAATAAGACGCAAAAGATAACTGAAGCACACGCATCTTATTGTGCTTCTACATGATCAAATACACAAAAAAAGTGTTGAAAATGCCCATCACAGTTCGTATTAATGTAAACACAGTCGGTTATGTCTTAGGTGAAAGTAAACAGTTGGGGAAATATATGGTTTCACATCAGATCTGTCCATCAGGTCTTAAAGTGACAGCAGCCTAATAACCCTGGTGCTGTCTGTGTCATTAAATCAAACAAAAAAAGATAGAAAAGAGAAAAACACTTACTAGCCGTGTTTCCATTATAAATTTGCACAAAACTTTTGCGATATTTTCTAAATGTTGATAAAAACTATTGCGAAATGATGGCGTTACACCAGGTGACTTGTAAATGTGAAAAAACTGTTTTCATTTCCAAAAATTTAGTAGACAATTAGTCTAAGATAGTTTTGAACTATTTTTATCTATGATTTTTATACGCACTGAATGCCATTGTAAATACTGTACGTCTGTCCCTCACAGCCTTGTTTTTATCCATGTAACATTCAATATGGCGTCTACCCTGACCGAGGTCTATAGCCAACCACCTGTCATATAAAACCCACACAAACGCACTGCAAATATAGAGAAAACAGGAGCAAAACAGGATTTTCATCTCTTCAGATCCCAATACCCTGTTTCCATTCACCAAAATAACCTGGTTATTGGTTGAATTTTTATCAGTGGATAAAGCCAAACCCCACTCTACAGTTTTTCACATTAGAAAAGCTTTTTACTCAAAAATTTGTCACCATACCAAGTCCAAGGGAGTGAGTGATTTATCTTGTTAAATAATTTCACTTCAAAAGCCTTGAATCGTGCAGCTCTAACAGATATGAATGATACTCACACAGAGTGAGGGGGTCCATCATTGAGATCAGGGGGCAGAGGCATGGAGATGTTACTCTTCATAGACACACAACTGAATCCTGAAGATGGTCCATCATTGAGATCAGGGGGCAGAGGCATGGAGATGTTACTCTTCATAGACACACAGCTGAATCCTGAAGATGGTCCATCACTGAGATCAGGGGGCAGAGGCATGGAGATGTTACTCTTCATGGACACACAGCTGAATCCTGAAGATGGTCCATCACTGAGATCAGGGGGCAGAGGCATGGAGATGTTACTCTTCATAGACACACAGCTGAATCCTGAAGATGGTCCATCACTGAGATCAGGGGGCAGAGGCATGGAGATGTTACTCTTCATAGACACACAGCTGAATACTGGAGATGCTGCTCTCGGAGTGTGAACAGACACATCCTCCTCTTTCTCCTCATACACACTCATTTTACAGGCAGGTTTCTGTTTCTCTTCTTCCTAGATGACAGATTTGATCTCAGGCCTGTATGTGGCAAGAAAAAACAAGAATAATACATTGAATTTTGACACTTAAATTAAAATTAATTTCTTGGGTTTTACTAGATGCTGAGTGGTATACCAGTTCATACTAGGGATGTAAACGGTTAAACGATTATCGATTAATTGTCGACAAGAATTTACTTGATTAAATTAAATTAATTGTCGGCTAATTGAACATTGCGAACGTGACACGAGATTCTCGCGGGCGGCGAGAGACCCGACACAAACCTGAGGCGGCAAAAAAGAAACCAAACATGAGGCGGTCAAAACGGAGTGGAGTGTGGGAGCAATTCAAATTTGAGGCGAAGGAGGATGAAAAGTGCCACCATTGCGCATATGCTTCAGTTATTGTGTGTGAGAGAGATCTCAGGACTGGTGGGAGCATACTGGCTTTAAATATTGGCTTTAACGAGGAGCAGTGGGTCCGAAATTTTGTTATGTGCAACGATATGTTGTGTCAATGTTTGTCCACATTCCTCTCCTACGACACAACGTTTCGTCGGGTCATCCGTCCCTTTGCAGATGCGCGTGGGTTTCTCTCGTCATTAAACCGCGGAGACGTTGCCTAATATGCCTCAGAAAACGCCTTTACATGACAGTCGCATTGGCACATATCCGATTTATATCAGATTTATTTCCACATATTAATGAGGCCTGAAACTGATCTCGATATATCCGAATGCATGCGTTTTTTTCCTGTTTACACTGTCATAGAACACATCGGATCTGTGTCACATGTGAGCAAAAAAATCGGAATTGGGTCACCGCTCCTAATGCGCCTCCTGCTGGCACCTCTTTGTAAACACTACACACCTGTATTAATACTAGTGTGGAATTTTTCTACAATATTCACTCATGACAGTAAAATAGGGCATTCTAAGGGGCTGTTTACACCTGGCCACTTCATGCGTTTTCTCAGATCGGATAGCTATCTGATCGTGAAAAGACCAGGTGTAAATGTCCTCCGAAACGCATTTGAGACGGATTTGAATCCGATCGCTCAAACCACTTCAGGAGGAGGTCTGGGCCGCATTCCATACAAAACTGGACAAGTGTAAATGCATCTGGTTGTTGAAACCACATATGTAAATTGTACTCCTCCCAAAAATGTTAAAAAATAAACGTGTGAGAGCGTGTTATAAGGCTAGGTAACACTTTATAATAACGTTCAGTTGTAAGTCATTAATAAGTGTTTATTTAATGATGAACTAATCATTTACAAAACATTCATAAATGATTAGTAAGTGATATACTACCATTTTATGTATGTTTTGTAAATTTCGTTACAAGTCATTTACAAGTGATTAGTAAATGATTAACTAATCATTTATGAAACATGACTATGCATTCATAAATGATTAATAAGTGATATGTTAATTATTTTATGTATGTTTTGTAGATTCAGTTATAAGTCATTTACAACTGATTAGTTAATGATTAACTAGTCATTTACAAATCATGACTACACATTTCATAAATGTATAATAAATTATGTTACTTTTTTTGTATGTTTTGCTCACATCAGGTGCACAGTGGTTAAAGACTCCATGTGTTTCAGAGAAGACAGCTGTCTATACCCTCACCAGTCAGCACTTACACTGCAGTACACACTACAGTGTTCAACACCTGTTATAGATGTGTAAATGCATGAATAAATCATTTACAACCCTTTCTGCATCCCCTAATCTAAAGTGTAAACTATTCACACTTGTAAATGTCTTACACTTCATTCGTAGATTACCACTTCAAGAATCAAAAAGGCATAAGATCAACGAATGTAATCTACGAATGTATATGTAACACATTTACAAGTGATGAATAGTTTACACTTTAGATTTAGGGGATGCAGAAAGTGTTGTAAATGATTTATAACACTTTCCGCATCCCCTAATCTAAAGTGTAAACTATTCATCACTTGTAAATGTGTGACACTTACCTGTTATAAATGATCTATTCAAGGCATGTACAACACTTTCAGCACCCTCTAATTGCTATATACATACAAAAAAAAACATTATTTATTAAACATTTATGAAACGCATATTCATGTTTTGTAAATGATTAGTTAATCATTTACTTATCAATTGTAAATTACTTATAACTGAATCTACAAAACATACATACAATGTATGTTTTATCACTTACAAGTTAGTATATCACTTGCTAATCATTTATGAATGTTCTGTAAATGATTAACTCATCATTAACTAACCACTTATAGATGACTTACAACTGAACGTTATTATAAAGTGTTACCAAGTAAAGAAATTAAATGATCTTACCAGGGCTGTTGCTGCTCTCTCTTATTGCGGTCTTTGATTTTGAAATTTTAGCTGATGATGAAAAAATGCAGCTCATATCTGTTGCTTTCGTGAAGTGCACTACATTAAATCTGCATATAGCGCGGGAATTGAAGATCGGATTTAAATCCGTTTCGCAAAAACACATTTATGTGACCAGATGTAAATGGAATCGTTTTGATAAATCAGATCGCTATCCGATCTGAGAAAACGCATGAAGTGGCCAGGTGTAAACAGCACCTAAGTCAATCTACTGCAATTTTTCCTATCTCAATCAGTAGAAAATGTGGTTAACACCAGGTCATGCTTGAAAAAATAAAAATAAAATACCGTCATATACAGTGAAACCGGTATAATTTAGAAAAATGCTGTGATTAAAATTTTTGGTCATACCGCCGAGCACTACTAGATTATTCTAATTTCATAAACTTTCTGACCGTGACTGTTTCATTTAACAATGTTTTTTCCTATTGTGCATTGAGCCACGCCCAATGTTTTGTACGTTAGTGGTCCGTAGTTGCTGAAGTAGTAAAATAAGTGAACATGCAAAGCGAGTGTCTGTCGTTCTTCTTCCCGAGTCAGCCTCCTATCAAAATATATTACAGTGGCGATGGGGATTAAAAGTTATTTTGGAGACTGTTAGTTGTAGAGAAACTCTGTTGCACTTTACATTAAAGAAACTAAAGAAAAGGAACAAGGCACGAGTGAAACACTGCTAACAGACGGATCTAACATGAGAGCGATACAGTTTGGCCGTGTGGATGAATACAAGGAATCGAAGGAGGATATTGAATCGTTCATGGAACGTTTTGAACCGTGGCTGCTGGCGAATGACAATGCAAGTGAGAAAAAGGTTAGTGTGTTTCTCTCCGTGATCGGGGCAGAGACATATGGACTGTTAAAGAACCTAGTCACGCCGACAAAGCCAAGTGGAATGTCCTATAACGAGCTGAAAGCAGAGCTGTTGGCGCATTACAGGCCGCAACCATTAGTGATCGCGGAGCGTTTTAGGTTTCAGAAACGCAAATCAAAAGGAAGATGAATGAGAGAAGATTCTGAAAAAGGAAAATACCAGAAAAGAGACCAGAGACAAGAAGATAACAATAAATGTTACAGATTTGCTGGAAAACATTCAGCTAGAGACTGCAGGTTCAAGAATGAGAAGTGTCATGCATATTACAAAAATGGACACTAAGAGAACAGTGGGACAGACAGTATGTGGAGGCAGAGTGTTCAAATGAAAGAAAAGAGGATGAATCAGAGTTATTTGGTGTGTATACAGTATATACAACCTCAAATGGAAAGAAAGGAATTGTGGTGAATGTGAAATTGGATGGAAAGTGCGTGGACATCCAGTTGGACACGGGGCTGCAGAGTCGCTGATTTCAGAACTGTCATACAAGGAGTTCCTGTCTCACATACCGTTAAGCGAATTCCATTGCTGAGGTCCATAGATGTGCCAGTGCAGTATGAAAAGCATAAAGTGACACTGCCATTGGTCATCGTCAAAGGGGAAAGACCAGCCCTGCTGGGCCGAAACTGGCTGGAAAAAATACAGTTAGATTGGCCAAACATTTTCATTGTGCAGAAAGCTGAAGTTGGCCTCTGACCCAGCAGTAAAAGCAGCTTTGAGACGACACTCAGAGGTATTTTCTGACAAACCAAGTGCAATTAAAGATTTTAAAGCTACTATCCGAGTCCGTCCTGATGCAACTCCGATCTTTCAGAAAGCGAGACCCGTTCCTTATGCTTTACGAGAAGCGGTGGAAAAGGAGCGGTAAAGACTGGAAAAAACAGGCATAATATCTAAGATTGAAAGAAGCCAATTGTAGTCGTGCCAAAGAGCTATAAGTGACTATAAAGTCACTATAAACCAGAATTTAGAGGAAGAAACATATCCGTTGCCCAACACAGAAGATTTGTTCGCTAAGTTGGCTGGCGGAACATTGTTTAGCAAACTGGACTTGGTGCATGCATATCAGCAATTAAAATTAGACCAGCACTAAAATACCTCACCGTTGCCTGTACAAGTACCATCGTCTCAGTTAAGGAGTGGCCAGTGCTCCTTCTATTTCCCAGGCTGTCATGGATCAAATCTTGCAACGGCTAGATCATGTCACCTTTTTCCATGATGACATTCTTGTCACTGCTAGCTCAAAAGAGGAGCACATCAGGAGACTGGATAAAGTGCTTTCCAGATTGGAGACGTATGGACTAAGTGACCAAATGTCAGTTCATGCAAGGCAGTGTTGAGTATTTAGGGCACCGCATCGATAAAGAGGGTCTGCGCCCAACTGAGCAAAAGGTGGCAGCGATTGTAAATGCCCCAAAACCAAATAATGTCACTGAGCTATGGCCCTTTTTTGGACCTCTTATTATTAAATAAATAATTATGGTCGGTTTTTGCAAAATCAAAATCTTCAGCCTTTACACAATTTGTTAAAACAGAAGCAACCGTGGAGCTGGACTGCTGCGTGTGAGACTGCTTTTGAGGAGGCTAAACAGCTGTTGCTTGGTAGCACAGTGCTGGTGCATTATGATGGCAACAGACCCCTGAAATAAGCATGCGATGCCTCGCCTTATGGGGTGGGCGCTGTAATCTTGCACATTATGGACTATGGTGAAGAGCACCCCATAGCATTCACATCCCGCACACTGACTTGAGACAGAAAAAGGGTATGCTCAAATTGAGCGGGAAGCTTTGTCCATCATCTATGGGGTTAAAAAGGCAGCAATACCAACCTTGGCAGATCTTCGAATGCAGCTTTGGCATTAGTGCTGATGTCTTATAATTATGACACTTAGTATCGAAAATCAGCTGATCACATGAATGCCGATGCAATGTCCAGACTGCCAACCATGGGTAAAGACTGTATTGGGGAAAGTAACATTCTGGTATCATATTCTACTTTTCCAAGGTTGATGACCTTCCTGTGTCTGCAAGGGACATAGCTCAAGCAACACGAAAAGATCCGACATTATGCAAAGTGTGGAATTATACACTGAACGGCTGGCCCAACTATGTGTCGGAGGAGGGTCTGAAACCATACTTCACTCACAGACACGAGTGGCGGAGGACCAAGGCTGTGTGTTGTGGGGAATGCATGTCATAATTCCCCCCAAATACAGATCAAGATTACTGGATGAGTTACACCATGAACATCCAGGAATCTGCCATATGAAGGCCCTGGCACGTAGCTACCTGTGGTGGCCAGGTTTGGACGGCTGCATTGAAGAGAGAGTACAGACCTGTAGCTGCTGTCTGGCAGTTCAAAAGTCGCCAGCTGTGGCACCCCTTCATACGTGGAGATGGCCTGAGTGGCCATGGCAGAGGATCCACATTGATTTCGCAGAAAAAGATAAGCAGTTTTTCCTAGTAGTGATCGACAGCCATTCGAAATGTTTTGAGTAGGGATGCACCGAAATGAAAATTCTTGGCCGAAACCGAAAACCGAAAAAAGAGGAAGCCAAGGCCGAAAACCGAAAACCGAAACACCGAAAGAAATTATGCCAATTATTAGTACCATCGCATTTATGGCTATGACTGTGTACTAACTTTACTAAAATCAAGGCATTGCAATTGCATAAATTAATATTAAAGTTTCAAAGAATAAATCAATTAAAATTGTATGCAAATATTTATTTAGCACATTGCAAAGTATAAAATTAAATGTTTAACTTGACCCCACTCATGTGTACATTCAATAATAATGTAAAAGTATACTGGCCTGCAGAAAGGTTTAAAAATGAAATTTCTCTCATAAAAACAAAGTGCATTTAGGTCAATACTGCCACAGCCCATAATAATATCTGCAGCTATATGCTCATGGACGTGAGCTGCAAAAACCATAAACAGCTAAGGTAAACACACACACCTCTGAGAAATGACGGCTGCTCTGCACACACACGCAAGGTCTCTCGCTCCCTCTCTCTACCGCGCGCGCTACAAATGCTCGCTCGCGATTCCGGGAAACTAATTTGCGGGCATCAGGGAGCCGCTATCAATACGAATACGATGTCTGTTTGGGATGTCTGTGTTTTGAAAATCGCTGTCTGTGGGTCACTCTCATATATATAGAAATACGTCCACACCGCAGATATGTTGCAAGTTCAAACAAGCACGTAGGTCGCGGTATCTGCTGTTTGCGTCATCACTACATTTCGGTCGTATTGTTTCGGTGATAAAAGTCTTTCGGCCGAAAACCGAAAATGCACTTTTGGGCCATTTTCGGCCGGAAATTTTCGGTGGCCGAATATTCGGTGCATCCCTAGTTTTGAGGTTGTGCCGATGTCATCAATTACATCCTCGCTCACCATTGACCCACTTCGAGGATTGTTTGAATCTTATGGGTTACTGGAGGAGGTGGTCTCTGATAACGGGCCGCAGCTTGTGTCCGAGTTCACAGATTTCCTGAGAGGGAATGGAATAAAACATACACGAGTCCCTGCCTACCATCCGGCCTCAAACGGTGCTGGAGAAAGAGCTGTTCAGATACTGAAACAGCCACTCCTGAAAGGTGTTTGCGAGAAACAGGGTAAGCAGATGATTTCACTCAAGCAAAGATTGGCAAACTTCTTGATAATGTATCGTAGTACACCTCATACGGTCACTAGGGATGAACGATATATCGACCACATATCGTTATCGGCCGATAAATGGTCATTTTTGATGTTATCGTTATCGATCCGATAAGAAAATTAGGCCGATATATCAAAGCCGATAGATAATAGATTATTTACTTCTGTTGAGAGATGCACGCTGTTCGCCATGATGGTTTTGAATGATTGGAATCACTTAGAAAAAGGAAGATAGTTCAGTGCAGCACAAATCTGTCACATGGGCTTCATAACATTATAATAAGAGCATGCCTGTAAAAGCATGTTGTGAATTCGTGTTCGCCAGTGTTTCAGCGCATTGAGCACATTGATGCTTTTAAGCCTTCATGACAAGCAAGAAAGCGTTGAGAGCGACCGAGAGCGTCAAAAAGTTGGGCAGTTCCTTTATACAAATATCAAGCGAAAAATGCAGTCGGCAGCCAATTGCTGTGAGGTTCGGGATGTGACGTCTGTCTTGAGAGTTTAAACATATGCAAATTGTGCCGGAGTTTATGCTGGATTTAGTGCGTAAATCATTTTGTTTACAAATTAGACGTTGTGCAGTTGTTATTTAGCCTATATGTTAAATATTTCATTTTGGATGTGTTTATTGTGATTATATTGGCTGGTTTTATAAAAGTTTATACAACTGAAAGGATATCTTTGCTTGGTGCATTTGGAAACAAAGCTTGTCTATTTCTAAATGTAATCGCGTGCATCGTTCACAACAAACGCGAATAGAGCGTCTGGCACGAGTGATTGCAATGTTAAGTCAATGCAAAGACGCGTTTACGCGCGTCTGGAGGTCCTGCGGCACGAGGCGTTTAGTGCGGCGCGGTTCGCCTCATTCGCGCGTCCAGTTCTTTTAAAATCTTTTATCACATAAAACTTGATTTCAATATGACACATTTATTTTGTTCACTTTCATCCACTTTCATTCATTTTCGTCCAGTTCACATTGTTGTTTTGTATTGTGACAGGGGCTATGTACCTATTTTCTTTTATTATGGCCTACTTGAGCATATACAAATTTGCTCACTAAGAACCTGTAAACCACAAGCCCAAACTGGCAGTTTGATTTTCTGTGTACTGAATTGTTTACCTAAAGTAAACTTCTTTGACTTTTATGCACATCATGTCTTTTTTTTAAATCTTTTTAATATATTTTACTTTTAAAAAATCCCAAAGCTTGTCTATTTCTAAATGTTATCGCGTGCATCGTTCACAACAAACGCGAATAGAGCGTCTGGCGCGAGTGATTGCAATGTTAAGTCAATGCAAAGACGCGTTTACGCGCGTCTGGAGGTCCTGCGGCACGAGGCGTTTAGTGCGGCGCGGTTCGCCTCATTCGCGCGTCCAGTTCTTTTAAAATCTTTTATCACATAAAACTTGATTTCAATATGACACATTTATTTTGTTCACTTTCATCCACTTTCATTCATTTTCGTCCAGTTCACGTTGTTGTTTTGTATTGTGACAGGGGCTATGTACCTATTTTCTTATATTATGGCTTACTTGAGCATATACAAATTTGCTCACTAAGCACCTGTAAACCACAAGCCCAAACTGGCAGTTTGATTTTCTGTGTACTGAATTGTTTACCTAAAGTAAACTTCTTTGACTTTTATGCACATCATGTCTTTTTTTTAAATCTTTTTAATATATTTTACTTTTAAAAAATCCCAATATATCGCCTTATGCACAGTATCGAAATATATTGCAATATATTGAATCGTGACCCATGTATCGTGATACGTATCGTATCGCCAGATTCTTGCCAATACACAGCCCTAATAATAATCCTGCAAAAATTTACCTCAGAAGTTCTGGAAGTATCATTTCGAGGAGCAAACAGATCCCGCTGAGGAATTAGGTCAGTTCTGTTTGCTTTGTTCTAATCGGAATGAATGAACGCAAAGATGCGTGCTGTTGTGGAGCTACTACAGCTGGCAAAAATACTGTTTAAATATGAATCGCGTTTCTGTGTATGAATGAATGAACGAACAGATGCGCGCTGTTGTGGAGCTACTACAGCTGGCAAAAATACTGTTTTAATATGAATCGCAAATACAAAGAAAGATTACACTGGAAATATTGTTACAATTTTAAATGTTGTTGTAATTGTATAACCTTAAAAAAAAAAAATATATATATATATATATATATATATATATATATATATATATATATATATATATATATATATAAGGATAGATGTAAACAAAATCTTAAAAGGTCATTATGAGCCTTCTCTTTAAATAATTTTATTATGCTTTATTAGTGACACATTTGGGAAGAGAATATATTCCAAATCTGAAAATACAGTATGAGAACAATTAACTGCACAATTACTAGAAATGTTTACTTTGGATATTGTACAATTTGCAAGCAAAATTTGTGGAAAAAACAACAAACCAGTTATATATTGTCCTTGCAATCTTGTGGCTCAGTCACACACCTGAATGAAAGGCTCATTACGTATGCAGCCTCATTATGCGGGCCCCATTGACTCTACAGGTGTGAATCACGCCCACCCGCATATGGCCTTTCCAAACAAAAAAGTGTTTTACAAGATTTAAATCAATGTATTGTGTTATGTGAATGATTAGGCAGGATGATTTTCACATAATTTTGAAGAAAAAATTCTAGGCAACGTCATCCATTAGTCAAAAGTCTTATTTACATATATTTAGAATGTGTTTTATGGCCTTATTTCAGAAACTTTAGTTTTTTTTTTGTTTTTTTTTTTTGTTTTTTTTTTTTTGTTTTTGAAAAAACCATGCATAAACATTATTCTATCAAAAATACAAACATGTAAATGCAAGTTGTTCACATATTATGGTAGCCCTGTTTGTGCTATATAGAGTGAATTTACACCTTTGCCATTAATATGTTTATAAGCAACTGAAAAAAGCACAAATGTCAGAACATCTCAAGGACCCCAAAAACCCCTCAGACCCCAGAGGGTTAATAACTTGGGACTGTCATATAGGCTGCATGCCATTATAATGAGAACACTATTGTAATAAAACTTTGTGAATTTTCTGGGTTTAGTAGCCATGTTTCAGCGCGTTGTTGTGGGAATAGCGCTTCCAGAACAGGGGTTACATGTTCTGACCAGCGCAGTCAAGTTCGCTTGTGCATTCACGTCATTTTGTGCATCTATATTATAAGTCGTAAAGTTTATGTAATATAAATATCTGATTAGTCTCACGTAGGGTGCGTTTCGTTGATTTTAACAACCTGCTAGAAAAGTTCAGCGCGCGCGATCAAACAGCAACACAAAACATTTTTCAAAAACATTGATGCATTATATTAATAACTCGTATTATTTTAGTCAACAATATGGTTTGATTAAAATAATCTCCTTGTCCGTGCAGAGGCGATTCCATTTTATTTATCTATGGCACACATTATGTTTCTTTACATGCAGCCCAATGTTTTCCAATGACTAGTTTTGGTAACACTTTACAATAAGGTATCATTTGTTAATGCATTAACTAACATGAACTAACATAGAGCAATAGCCTTTGTTAATGTTAGTTAATAAAATATTTGTGTTCCTGTAAGTTTACAGTGCATTACCTAAGGTTAACAGATACAATTTTGGATCTTTAAAATTTCTTATAAAATGTTGAGCTTAACATTAAGATTAATAAGTATTGTTCATTAATTGTTGGTTCATGCTAACTAATACTAACAAAATGAAACCTTATTATAAAGTGTTACCATTTTTTAATAAAGAAAGTTGGCCATTGGAGTGTAACTTAATTTGAAAAGTTAAGGATTCTTATACTGGTTCAAACTAGGCTACTGTATTGTATATGTTTGATTTATGTTGGTGTTTGGGACATGGCTTTTGATGGTGAGCCTTTTGTTTTATGTATTCAGGCTATCAAATTTTGAATTTATAATATATCAGTTATTGGCTTTCAAATGTAAAGAATTATCGGTTATTGTATCGGCCAAAATTTTAATATCGGTGCATCCCTAACGGTCACAGTAAAGACAACAGCGGAGCTGTTCCTCAAGCGTCACATCCGAACACGCTTTTCACTCTTGAAGCCTGATCTAGCTAAGTCTGTTCAAGAAAAACAGCAGGAACAAAAGAAACAGCATGATCGGGGGAAAAGAGTCCTAGGAGCCTTTGTTGAGGACGAACCAGTAAGAGTTCGAAATTTCAGAGGAGGACAGGAGAAATGGCTGGGCGCATCTGTGATCGAACAAAAGGGTCCTGTAAGTTACATCGAGCAAGGGGGTCAGGGAAGGCATGTGGACCATATGTTATAGTGATCGACCGATATATCGGTCGGCCGATAAATCGGGCCGATATTTGCGGGTTTGACGTGTATCGGCATCGGCCGATACGCGGCTGCTGCGTTCGCCGATAGTTTTTTTCCCGGCATTAATTACAGACAGGCGTCTGCAGGAAGCTCTGTGTTGCTGGAGACGCTGCAGTTCACGTGCAGCCCATGCACTGCCCCTCCTACACTAGCAGAGTGCTGGAAGCCTCTTCAAGACAACAGCGAGTTTTAAACTTTCAAAGCATCTTTTAACTGTTTGGCTTAGCTGAAATATTGACATACACTTTAAAAGTGGAAACACGTTGCTCTATATGTGTGTGCAACTAAGCAAGTTTGTGGGTCCAAATGGAAAACGCGAATGCCTCATCTATAAAACTGCTTGTCATTGTATTTAGGGAGCTGCAAATAGCTAAGTTTGAGGCTATCCATATGCATACGGCAGCTGTAACGAACACTGGTATTATAATTAAATAATGCCTTTGTTGTTCCGTGATATTTGTTGGAGTTTTATTCAGCGACCACCTGGCTGAGGTTTGGACGTGTCAAGTCAAGTCAAGTCAAGTCAAGTTTATTTATATAGCGCTTTTCACAACACAGGTTGTATCAAAGCAGCTTCACAGTAATAAATTAGAACAATACATCAATGTTTGTTTCTAGTGGAACGTCTACGTTCGGTAATGCTGATCAATAGTATCGTTGATTGATTAATTCAATTAAATATCCCCAAATATCCCCAACTGAGCAAGCCAAAGGCAACAGTGGCAAGGAACCGAAAAACTCCATCAGGTGACCTAATGGAGAAAAAAAAACCTTGGGAGAACCCGGGCTCAGTCGGGGGCCAGTTCTCCTCTGGCGTTTATGAACTAGAGGTCGGATTTAACTGTAGGATTAAAAGTATTATATGAATGCCTGGCTGAAGAGATGCGTCTTTAATCTAGTTTTAAACTGGGAGAGTGAGTCTGAGCAACGAACAGTATCCGGAAGACTATTCCAGAGTTTTGGTGCTAAATGTGAAAATGCTCTCCCTCCTTTGGTGGATCTGGATATCCTAGGTATGACCAAAAGCCTCGAATTTAGTGATCTTAAAGAGCGCGATGGATTATAGGGCGATAGAAGATCGGTTAAATAGACTGGAGCTAAGCCGTTTAGGGCTTTATAAGTCAGTAGCAATACCTTGTAATTAATACGGGACTTTATAGGTAACCAATGTAGGGATGATAAAATCGGTGTTATATGATCATATTTTCTTGATCTAGTTAGAACTCTAGCGGCGGCATTTTGGACTAACTGTAGCTTGTTTATTAAGGATGCAGGACAACCGGCTAATAACGCATTACAGTAATCTAGTCTCGAGGTCATGAATGCATGAACTAACTTTTCTGCGTCAGAAACTGATAGCATATTACGTAGCTTAGCAATGTTTCTAAGGTGGAAAAAGGCTGTTCTTGTAACATATGAAATATGATTTTCAAAAGACAGGTTGCAGTCTAATATAACACCCAGGTCTTTTACTGTAGAGGATGAAGTAACAGGACATCCTACTATGTTAAAGTTGTATTGTGAGAGGTTTTGTGGGTGGTTTTTTGAACCGATAAGTAGTACCTCTGTCTTGTCTGGATTTAATAAAAGAAAATTATGCGTCATCCAATCTTTTATATCTTTAACACACTCTGTCAATTTGGATAATTTAGCGTTTTCATCTGGCCGTGATGAAATATAGATTTGAGTGTCATCAGCATAACAATGGAAACTAATTCCATGTTTCCTTATAATATTTCCAAGTGGCAGCATATATATTGAGAATAATAGAGGGCCTAACACAGATCCCTGCGGCACTCCATAGTTTACTGGAGTTATGATCGATTTTTCTCCGTTTAAATAAACAAAATGGTAGCGGTCAGATAAATACGATCTAAACCAGCTTAATGCTTGTCCTTGAACACCAGTATAATTTTGTAGTCGATCTAAGAGTATTGTATGATCTATAGTATCGAACGCAGCACTAAGATCAAGTAAAACTAATATTGAGATACAGCCTTGGTCAGAAGCTAAAAGTAAATCATTTGTGATTTTAACGAGCGCAGTTTCAGTGCTATGATGCGGCCTGAATCCAGACTGAAACTTTTCATAGGTGTCATTTTCTTGTAAGAAAGAGCCCAGTTGAGCGGACACAACTTTTTCTAGTATTTTAGACATAAAAGGTAGATTTGAAATGGGTCTATAATTTACTAGATTATTCGGATCTAATTGTGGTTTCTTAATGAGAGGTTTTATAACTGCCAATTTAAATGTTCTTGGAACATGACCTAAAGATAAAGACGAGTTAATAATATTGAGGAGAGGCTCTTCCACTACAGGTAACACTTCTTTTAATAGTTTAGTTGGTATGGGATCTAATAAACATGTTGTTGTTTTAGAGGAAATGATAAATTCATTTAACTCTTTTTGTTCTATAGTTGAAAAGCACTGTAATTGTTCTTGCGGCGTGATAATTGAGGCTGAATTATAAGGCGCGATTGAGGATTGAACGTTTACAATTGTGGTTCTGATGTTTTCTATTTTCTCAGTGAAGAACTTCATGAAATCATTACTACTAAACTGTAATGGAATACTTTGTTCAGGAGACATCTGTTTATTTGTTAGTCTCGCCACGGTGTTAAATAAGAACTTAGGATTGTTATGGTTGTTTTCTATTAGTTTGCGTAGATGCTCAGCCCTGGCCGCTTTTAGGGCCTTTTTATAACGTGACATACTGTCTTTCCATGCGATTCTAAAGACCTCTAAGTTGGTTTGTTTCCATTTACGCTCTAAATTACGGGTTTCTCTCTTTAGAACACGCGTAGTACTGTTGTACCATGGTGCTTTACTTTTCTCTCTGACCTTTTTTAATCTAATGGGCGCAACAATATCCAATGATCCAGAGAGAATGGTGCTCATAGTGCTAGTTAATTCCTCAAGTTCATCTGTTTGTTTGGGTTCACTGAGCAGCTGAGACAGATCCGATAAGCTGTTTGAAAAATTATCTATGGTGGATGGAAGGATTGTTCTGCCTAATCGATAACGCGGCGCAGCATGATATATTACAGGAGTACGTAATATGCAAGTTACCATGTAATGGTCAGTGACATCGTCACTTTGTGGAATGATATCTATATCGGTTGGATCGGTTCCATGTGATATAATTAAATCGAGTGTATGATTAAATCGATGAGTCGGTCCGGTAATGTTTTGCTTGACCCCAAAGGAGTTTAATAAATCAGTAAACGCAGCCCCTAACGCATCATTTTGATTATCTACATGGATATTAAAGTCTCCAACAATTAATGCTTTATCGAAGTTAACTAATAGGTCTGAGAGAAAATCTGCAAACTCTTTTAGGAAATCAGCGTAAGGCCCAGGCGGTCTATATACGGTAGCCAAGGCTAGAGATAATAGGGATGTTTTTCTATCATCTAAGAGCGTAACATTTAGTACAAGTACTTCAAATGAAATAAACTTATAACCCGTTTTCTGAGTAACATTGAGAAAATCTCTATAGATTGTTGCAACACCGCCGCCACGACCATTCAGACGGGGCTCATGCTTATAGAAGTATCCAGGAGGAGTAGACTCATTTAAACCAAAATAATCATTTGGTTTAAGCCAGGTTTCAGTAAGGCAAAGTACATCGAAGCTATTATCTGTGACTATTTCATTTACAATAACTGCCTTAGGTGTGAGTGATCTAATGTTTAGAAGACCTAGCTTTAAAAATTGTTTTTGATTACCAATAGCAACATTTTCTGGTTTAATAACAATTAGATTTTTTCTAGATCCTGCAGTAGATTTATGATTTGATCTCACTAAATGAGGAATAGACACAGTTTCTATGCAATGTTCTACACTATTTATATCAGTTAAATTGGTGCAGCAGAGACTATGATTTGGACTTTTGTTTACTAGTCAAAAGGTATTTAACATTTTGGAGATGTTATCTGACAGAAGATCCGATCCGAATCTGTTTGGGTGTAAGCCATCAGCACGGTAAAGCCTAGGACGCTCCCAAAACAGATTCCAATTATTTACAAAGAGAAGTTTCTGCTCATTGCACCATGACATTAACCATTCATTAAGCGCAAATAATCTACTAAACTTTTCATGACCTAGTCGGTATGTGGGAAGCGGTCCTGACACAATAATCGTTATATCAGGCGATGTGCTGCGTACCGTATCGATCAGATTCCTGAAGTCTTTCTTCAAAACTTCCGTCTGGCGCAGTCTGATGTCGGCCCCTCCCGCGTGCAGGACAACGGTTCCGACGCGCTCGTTCAGAATCTCGGGAACGTGAGCAGCGACTTCAGAAACACGAGCACCAGGAAAGCAGTGACTATGCACCTTACTTTTATTTAACGTAACGTGTACGTGTCGAACGATGGAATCGCCGATGATCACAGCATCGCGTTCTGTTTCGCGAAGAGGGGAGAAGCGGTTTTGTGTGGATATCTCGAAAACCGGGAGGGTCGGAGAGAGTTTTCTTGGTCTAGACCTGACTCGCGACTTCCGCTGCGGAAAAATCCAGGCTTCGTGATGGCATGTTGGAGCCGGAGTGAACGAGACCATGGCTGATCGCGACCTCGACGTTCGGGACCGATGTTGAGGAACGCACGGAGTAGACGAGGTCGGAGTCAGCGGGTTAGTAACATTAATCTCTGATTTGTGTGCCTCGGCGCGCGATGTTTCGAGAGCCAAACGCCGGTCTATCAGCTCGGCTTTTCTTACTAAAAGGTCGTGGATCTGTTTCTCAACAGCTTCCAGCTCAGACTGCACCGCGTGCAGCTCAAATGTGTCCTCACCTGCACCAAAAGGTAGACTACTTACATTTGATATATTCGCCATTTTAACAGATGGACAGTAAGTTACAACGACGCTACCAGTGGTGCTATCAATATTAATACTAATTTATGGCTTAAGTCTTGGATATAATCCGTCTTTTCAGTGGTACGGGTGTAGAGTAGACGCACGATAGGTGAAAAATGTTTGTTTGTAACTTAAATGAGTGCGGAGAAGACGCGTTCAGCCGTGATCCACGGACGTAACCTATAAGAGTATCCAGCGTTGGATCACAAGGCTTGAGACGCGTCTGCTCAACAATCCGCGTTATAACTATGAGGTGAGGAAAAGTAGAAAATGTTCGTTGTAAGTGAGTTTAAAGAGAAAACAAGAATTATAAATCAATCGATGGAGCTCCAAAGACAACAACGCGCTCAGACGCGACGCATGCGCATTCGAAACAGGAAGTCCTAATCGTGTGCTCATAAAAGAAGCGACGTGGTTGCGACACGCATGCGATGCAGCGCGCTCGTTTGTCCAGGCGCTCCTATGCCGTGGTGAGATGAAAACATCTAAAATTTTTAGGGCCTGTTCACATATCGCGTCTTTTGCGCGCTCAAGTTCGTAATTTCAAATGTAGGCGCGCGGTATGCGCGCTCATAATGGAAGCGACGCGCTCGTTTTTTCCAAGCGCGTCCGCACCGCATCGAGATAAAAACATCTCAACTTTTCAGAATGCCGCAAGCGTGGTGTAATAATACGACAACATCGAAAGCTCGGACGAACAGCTGATCATAGCTGGACAGGGCGGGTTTTTATTTCTCATCTCCATAAATATATGTAGTCGTAAAGGGCAGGAAATAAATGAATCCTTCCTCCCTGTCATCATGGAGAGCGCAGTTCATGGCTGCATAGCAAAGACAGACGTTTATTATGCTGCTTGCTTGTTGCTACTGTGTGCAATAGTGTAATTATTTTATTCATGCTTAAATATTTATTTTCAAAATTTACTTAAAGAATTTGAATTATGCTTAAATATTTATTTTCAGTAATTTTAGCACTGAACTTTTTTTTACTTGTTCTACCTCACATGTTTTTACTATTTGTCAAATATTGTTTTTTTTTTAAGTTCAATAAATGTTCCTTTTTTAAATTGAGACTTGTAACATTTGTTATCATCATTGTGTCATTTTTATGATTTAAATTGAGTGAGCAAAAGCAGTATCGGCTCCAAATATCGGCCCAAGAAAATCGGCAGCCCGTATCGGTCATCGGCTAAGGCTGATGAAAAAAAATCGGTATCGGCATCAGCACTAAAAAATCCATATCGGTCGATCCCTAATATGTGACCAAGAAAAGCTGCAGAGGGATCTCCCTTGCATGGTGTGTTAGATTTCCCGAATCCAGCTGTCACTGATGGTTTCAGTGGACCATTGAGCTTTCCTATGATCAGAGACAGTTCTATGCCAATCATTGAGCCTGAGATCACTGGAAACACAGAGAACTTCACTGCACACGATCCAGTGAGTGCAACACCCTCAGTGAAAGCTGTTCGCAGATACCCACAGAGAGTTCGCACTGCTCCAAAAAGGCTGGATTTATACGTATTTTACTATTATGGGTTTGATGCTATTGTTTTGATGTTAAAGGAACAGGTTGTTGTAATGTTGTGAAATATTGTTACCGGAAAATTATTAACTGATTGTGTTTTCCCTGTTGCACAGATGTTATTTTTTTTTTTCTAAAGAAAGTGTTTCAAATCTAAAGGGGAAGGAGAGTAATAGATGTGCTAAGTGACGGGTACGTTAAGCCATGCCCAATATTTTATAAGTGAGTGGTCCGTAGTTGTTGAAGTACTCAGTAAAATAAGTGAACATGCAAAGCGAGTGTCTCTCGTTCTTCTTCCCGAGTCAGCCTCCTATCAAAATATATTACACATTGTGTGGTAAAGTTTTGTATTTTCAACATTTATGTACCCCTGTGTGTGTGTGTGTGTGTGTGTGTGTGTGTGTGTGTGTGTGTGTGTGTGTGTGTGTGTGTGTGTGTGTACTTAATGTTGGGGACAAAAACCTGACACAATTTCCAAAAACCTCCCTTGTCCTTGCATGTCCTCCTTTGTAAATTAAGTATAAAAATAAAGTAGCCTAATTAAAGGTTGTTTTTTTTATGTAAAAATGCAGAAAGTTGTGTGGGGGGTAGGGTTAGTGAAAGGGGATAGAAACCATTACGTCTATGGAATATCCCCTTTAAGATAGCTAAGTAAACTAAGTAAACGTGTGTGTGAGTTTGTGTTTTCCCTACTTGGGGACCAAATGTTCTCATAAGGATAGTAATACCTGTAAATTTAGATTTTTTTGGTCCCACTGTGGTAAACAGCTTATAAATCATAATAAATTAAGTGTTTACAGATAACATAGAAATAGATAACATTGAACAAACGTTATATTAACGTTACAGGAAGAACTTTGATCATAACTTTGAGAGAACCTTGAGAGAACGTTAGCCAGAGTTATGAGAATGTTTCCTGTTAGCTGGGATACAGTGATGTGAACTACTCAACATTTTTATGGAATTTCGCTATTTGCAATTGAAAATATGCTATAATTTACATGATCCATGTTATTCATAAATTAATGTGACGAGACAAGAAACGTGTTTTTAACATATTAGACATACAAATAAGAGTGAATGTACGTAGGCTATAAGACATTTAGGCCTACGGCCTTGTTCTCAGCCCAATATGTTTTGCTCTTACTTGTTTCTCGTTACATCGTTTTATTTAGTTTATTAATGTTTTCAGGAAACAGCATAACAAGTTACAATCAGAAATACAATCTGTGTAACGTTACGTTTATCCATTTTCATGAGTTAAGATAGGCTATGACAGTCCCCACCGTGAAGTAGCAGTTAGCTAACAATTAATGTACTCGAGTTCGATATATTTACACGCAGATGCTCTATCTATAGGTAGATTTGATTGATAATGCTATTGATATAATAGCTATAAAACGTTTTAACAAACTTACCGTGAGATTTGAGGCCATTTCTGATCTTGAATTCTCTGACATGTCTGTTTGTCTGAATCGACCGCTTTCGGTTTCACTCTGAGACAGACAGGTATTGATTGGTTGACAGGAGTTCCGCGTCATCATCAACATCAAGCCCCGCCCCAAACTGACTGAACGTGATGACGTTGAGCTACGTGCTCTCTACGCACTCTACTGCAACTGCACTGACTGGACTGGACTGGAGAAAAGTGCCAAATATTGATGTGAGTACTTATTCATTTCAAAAGTAAAAAATATAAATGAATAAATCGCCTTTTAACTGATAGATGAATTGGGTTAATTAGGGCGATGTGGTACACCTAAGCTTAATATGTAGGTATCTCTTACTACACCACAAGCAGGTCTATGTAAATATCACCATATTATAGCTGGATTGTAAAGTGTGTTTCATGTCATTGAGGAGAGCGGGACAGTTGTCAAAGAGCAGGAACCCCATGCAAATAAAATATTTGCATACATGCAATAACATGTAAATTAACATTGTGAAGTTATTTAAAAAAAAAAGAAATTATAATTTTTATCCAGCAAGGACACTGAATTGATCAAAAGTGACATTAAAGACATTTTATAATGTTACAACTGTTCAATTTTTCAAATAGGCTAAATGGGGAACTTTTGATCTCTCTGTAACATTTGGCTAAAAGTATTAAGAAAGCAAGACTACAGGTAATGGGTTATTTCACCACCCAGGAAAATAAAATAAAAACACCCCAAATGTGTTTACAATGATATGAAGGACCCTGCTTGCTCTGGACCCTGCTTTTAATAATTGGATTAAAAGGCAGAGATGTGACTTCCAAACAATACAAGTTTTAAGTTTAAGTTTTAAGTTTCCACTAAAAGCTTTCTAGGGAGAATGGAGAGGCGTAGCACTAAACACTAGTCCCAAAGTGTAAAAAAAAAAAAAGATCCACACACAAAAATTGGCCAAAAAGCTCCAAGATTTTATTGTCCAGAGGCCACAAATAAAGTGCAAAAAGTACAAGGTGCGCTTGCACTCACTAAAAGCTAAAACTAAAAGCTTAAACTAAAAGCTTTCTAAAAGTGTACCCTTGACAGTTTACCAATTAAATACCCAGTTAATGAGACACTATAATAAATCCAACATTAACAGAAAGGACAAAATTACACATCAAATCACTGCATAAACACTCTTAAAGCAAGTGACAACACTAAAAAAAAGGAAACAATAAAAAGGGCAAATAAACTCGCCTTTCTGTCAAGCTTCAGTATCACAGCTCAGCTCATCAGGGGGGGTGAATTACTGTCTCATGCATACTGAGTTTTTTACACTGTTAAAGAGTTGGATTCCCATGCTAAACATGGTCAAAGTTTCAAAAGTTAAGTTGTACGTTTGAAGGAGTATTTTTGTTCCAAAAATTGTCCTTCCGGTTTGTCACAGGTTTCGGAAAGTTTTTTTCGAGTATGGCTCTGTCTGACGTAAGAGAGGGCGGAATTTCCTTATATGGGTCCTAAGGGCACTTCTCCGGTAAGATCGCGGGCGCGCGCGCACTCGTAAAACAGAGCAAGAGAGTGAAAGCAGTTCGCCATCAAAGCGCCCTGCCCGGCTTTTGGGAAGTCAATGTCACCAAAGAAGTGTGTTTTTGGTTGCCAGGGCAAGACAACCCTGCACAGATTCCCAAAGAACCCGGCGTTAAGGCCCCCGTGGATGGAGTTTGTTTTCCTGAGCATAAACAGAGTTGTGATAGACTGTTGTTCCCTGCATTTCGACGATGATTGTTTTATAAACAAAGCCCAGATCGTCTAATGCTTAGGATCGAGCAGTCACAATAATAAAGGTTCGCGGTCGTGCGTTGGAACGGTGAGTAAAACTGTTGAACAAATGTCTCTGTGTGTTGTTAGCTCGGCGCGTTAGCACAGCTTTAGCTTCGCCCACACGGCCCGCCCCCAGCCGCTCGTTTTTTTCCGGAAAGACTCGGTACAGCCAATCTTTCAATTAAAAATATAATAAAACAAAAGACTTTTTGGAGATATGAAGGATGCAATATTACTCTATAGGTACGCAAGAATAACAGGAGATTGAGTGAAAACGTCTCGGTTACGGATGTAACCCTCGTTCCCTGAGTAGGGAACGGAGACGTTACGTCGGATGACGACGATTGGGGTTTCGCTTAGAAAGCCTCTCACCTTCGAGTATATAAAACGAGCCAATGGCAATGAAATGCCATGGGTCTGCGGAATTTGCATAGCGTATCTCCGCCCACCGCAGGGGGTATATTAGGAAGTACGCTGCAATATGCAGATATGTCTTCGCTGAGGAGCCGAGACTGAACTCAGGCGTTTTTCAGCGATACAGCGGAAGTGGCAGGAAGACGTAACGTCTCCGTTCCCTACTCAGGGAACGAGGGTTACATCCGTAACCGAGACGTTCCCTTTCGTGGTCACTCCGAGTTACGTCGGATGACGACGATTGGGGTTCCAGTCTAATCACGCCACCTCGGCTGTCATCCAGTGCCCTGCGTAAGTCTGAGCTCCCTGTTGTGAGAATAGCACGAACGAAGTAGTCCTACTTAACTCTTCGGAGTCTTGGGCTATTTTGGCCGTTTTTGAGTACTTTTTATTATTTTTATTTTGCGACATAAACAAATGTTTACCATACCAATGTTTGGTATTGTTTTTTTTCAGCACAACATCACCTATATGAACAGACAATTATTTTTTCACTTTTATGTTCTGTATCAACATACTGGAGCCAAAATCACACAAAAAACACAAAATCCGAATAGAAAAATTATAGTTTTTTTACTACAAAAAACACAAATATGCTCAATGAAGCATTTTAAAAGGTTTAAAATGTAAACACAAGTTGTAAATGTCAACATATACAGGTAAAATTCAGATATAATCAAGCTATATACAAAAAAATATGATTTACAAAAAAAAAGCGAGTGTAGCCATAGGCTTTTTTTTTCTCTTTTTAGCTTTGCCACTTTTTAAAAGTTTATGCACACAATTATACAGAGAGCTATATTTAAGGCCTTGCATTCCCAGAGTATGAGGGTTCCCAATTAGTGCAAATACAACATAAAAAAATTTACAATTGAGATAAAATCTAACTATATACAGCAAAAAGCAGGTGTGGCAATAGGCGTTTTTTTCTTTTCTTTTTTGCTTAAAAATTCTACAAAACACTTCATGTACAATTACACAGACAGCTACATTACAGGGCTTTCCTTCCTTGAGTAAGAGGGGTTCCTAAAAAGTGCAAATATACTATACAAAAGGTAAAATGAACACAAAATCAAACTATATATACAACTATTTACAACGAATATCAGGTGAGTATTTATTTATTTATCTGTGCCACTCCTCAAAACAGTTTCTGTCAACAATGAGACCAAAGACATTCGCTTTATTTTCCTTACACAAAAAACTACCTAAACTATCTACACTACTCCTAAACTACTCTCAAAATCTATTCAAACTTTTCCAAAAACTAGCAATAATATCTCTCTCTCTCTCTTTCTATATATATGTCTCTCTGTCTACTCCGTCAATCTCCCGATTCCCGCGGGCGCCTTTCAATTTCACTTCTTTGCTCAGTTGGCTCCTCCTCCACTCCCTAAAATGTGCAGCCTGAAGAGCAGAGTCAGCAGATTCACACATTTTTCTCCGTTTTGTTTTATGACAAAAACCGACGAAGTTATGAGAATAAATGCAACGCCTGTCGCATCCCATCTTGCGTTCCTTTACGAACGCGTCAATATTTTAAAAAAAAAATTATATAAAGTTTAAATTATCATATCTCCGTTTTTACTTGGTCTATCAACACAAAACAAAAAGTAATATAGAGTTTCAAGCCAGCACTTTCGACAGAAGTGGACAGCAGCGCTCAACGTGACTTTGTTTTTATGCTTCGACGTCTTAAACTGGTCATGTGATTTGATCACGCCGGCGTGATCGGCGACTCGGAAGAGTTAACACAGGAATACCAAGGTACACTGGGAAGCATATCTCAGGAGAAATATGCAATTATGCCCAACCATTAAGGGACTTACAGTGGAATACACATGTGGGGGTCGCCCAAAGGGGGGACCATGCACATGGAGGCACCTAGTCAAGCGCAAGAGCTGTGTTATGGCAGATTGGCATAACTCAGGCGTTGACGTAACCAGTGCTGGAGGAACTCAGAGCTTATCAGACTCACTTGAGAAGATGATCGCACGTATCCCGTCCGTGGAGAGGAATGGCGAGCAAGCGAAGACACCTGAGCAGAATCTAGTACCGGCTGGTTGAAGCGAGTACATGAGAAGAAACTGGCTCTACTCGGAGATTATAGAATCTCGCAAATGTGTTGGGTGTCGCCCAGCCTGCAGCTCTACAAATGTCTGTTAGCGAGGTGCTATGCGCTAGAGCCCAAGAGGAAGCCACACTACGAGTGGAGTGGGCTTTCACACCAAGGGGGCATTGACGACCTTGCTGCTAGTATGCCAAAGCAATGGTATCCACTATCCAGTGAGATAACCTTTGCTTTGAGAGAGCCTTTCCCTTCAGCTTCCCACCATAACAGACAAAGAGCTGGTCTGAGGTCCTGAAACACTGCGTTCTGTCTACGTAAGCACGAAGGGCGCGTACTGGACAGAGCAGTGCCAAGGCTGGGTCTGCCTCCTCCAAGGGCAGCGCTCGCAGGTTCACTACCTGGTCTCGAAAGGGTGTGGTAGGAACCTTGGGCACGTATCCAAGCCGGGGTCTCAGGATCACGTGAGAGTTAGCCGGCCCGAATTCCAGGCACGCTTCGTACCCGAAAATGCCTGCAGGTCCCCTACCCTCTTGATGGAGGCCAATGCAACCAGGAGCGCTGTCTACATAGACAGGAACTTAAGCTCCGCTGACTGTAAAGGCTCAAATGGAGCACTCTGCAGGGCAGTTAGAACCACTGAGAGGTCCCAAAAAGGTACGAGGGGAGGACGAGGAGGATTTAGTCTCCTCGCTCCCCTCAGGAACCTGACGATCAGGTCGTGCTTCCCCAAAGACTTACCATCAACTGCTTCGTGATGTGCGGCAATGGCGGCAACATACACTTTCAGGGTGGAGGGAGACAGCCTTTGCTCCAACCTTTCTTGCAGGAAGGAAAGCACGACACTGATCGGGCATTTCGTGGGTTCTTCGTTTAGAAGAACACCAGTTGACGAAGAGGTTCCACTTCAACGCATAGGCATGTCTCGTGGACGGTGCTCTAGCGGAAGTGATGGTAGCCACCACCGCAGGTGGTAGGGTACTCAAACCTGCCTCGTCCCGTCCAGGAGCCACACGTGGAGGTTCCAAAGATTGGGACGAGGGTGCCAAAGGGTGCCCCGTCCCTGAGAAAGGAGGTCCTTCCTCAGAGGAATTGGCCAGGGAGGTGCTGTCACGAGGAGTACTAGTTCGGAGAACCAGGTCCGGTTGTGCCAATACGGGGCAACCAAAATGACCTGCTCCTCGTCCTCCCTGATCTTGCGCAAGGTCTGCGCAAGAAGGCTCACTGGGGGAAACGCATACTTGCGTAGGCCCCGCGGCCAGCTGTGCGCCAGTGCATCCGTGCCGAGCGTGCCCTCGGTCAGGGAATAAAACAGGTCGCAATGGGACGAGTCGTGGGAGGCAAACAGGTCTACCTGTGTGTCGCCGAACTGATCCCAAATCAGCTGGACCGACTGGGGATGGAGCCGCCATTCTCCAGCGAGAGGCCGAACTCGAGACAGCTCGTCGGCCGCCTGGTTCAGGTGTCCCGGGATATAAATGGCTCGAAGCGACCTCAGATGCTTCTGACTCCATATGAGGAGGTGGCGAGCGAGTTGCGACACACGGCGGAAGCGTAGACCACCTTGATGGTTGATGTACGCTACTGTCGCGGTATTGTCTGATCGGACTAGTACGTGCTGACCCCTGAGCAGCGCACGGAAGCGGTGCAGGGCGAGACGCACAGCCAGCAACTCGAGGCAATTGACATGCCAATGGCGCTGGGGTCCTATCCAGGAGCCCACGGCAGCATGACCATTGCACATGGCGCCCCAGCACGTGGTGGAAGCATCTGTTGATACAACAACATGCCGGGAAACTCGTTCTAAGGGCCTTCCGGCCCGTAGAAACTTGAGGTTCGTCCACGGGGTGAAGGTCTGACGGCAGGCTGGAGTCACTGGGACTCGAAGCGTGCCGTGTTGCCATGCCGTGTTGCCATCCCGTGTTGAGAAAGCTGAAGCGGTCTCATATGAAGCAATCCCAGCGGCGTTACTGCGGCTGCGGATGCCATATGCCCCAGGAGCCTCTGAAATAGTTTCAGTGGAACCGCACTCTTGCCCTCAAATTGGCGAAGACAAGTCAGCAGTGACTGCGCGCGCTCGCTCGTAAGCTGCGCGCACATGGCGACCGAGTCGATCTCCATACCGAGAAAAGAGATCCTCTGCACGGGGCAGAGTTTGCTCTTCTCCCAGTTGACCCGAAGGCCCAGACGAGCTAGGTGCCGGAGCACTAGGTCCCTGTGTTCGCAAACCTGGTCTCGAGAGTGAGCTAGGATTAGCCAGTCGTCGAGATAGTTCAGGATGCGAACCCCGTGTTCCCGGAGGGGAACAAGGGCTGCCTCGACGACCTTCGTAAAGACGCGAGGAGACAGGGCTAGCGCGAAAGGGAGAACCGCGTACTGGTATGCCTGCCCCTCGAAAGCAAACTGTAGAAACGGTCTGTGTCGAGGTAAAATGGAGACATGGAAGTAGGCGTCCTTCAGGTCGATCGCTGCAAACCAATCCTGCGGCCGTACACACTGGAGGATGTGTTTGGCCGTTAGCATCTTGAACGGCAGCCTGTGAAGGGAGTGGTTCAAGACGCGCAGGTCGAGGATTGGCCGTAACCCACCGGACTTCTTGGGTACAATGAAGTAAGGGCTGTAGAAGCCGGACTTCATCTCGGCTGGAGGGACAATCTCGATCACACCCTTCTGGCGACCTCCGCTATCATGACAGGGGCATTGCCCCCGACCATAGTGAAGCGGACTACCCAGAAGCGGGGAGGAGATATCGCGAACTGAATCGCGTAGCCGAATCTAATGGTTCTCGCGACCCAGCGGGACAGTCTGGGAAGCTCTAGCCAGGCCTCCAGAAAGTGCACCAGCGGGGTCATACGAACCACAGACGTACCGTCGGTGGGGCAGCGAGGCGGAATGACCGGCACCGGCGAGGGTGGCATAGCGGCCCTGTGCGGGGGCACGGTCATAAACCGCGTCCTGCCAGAGGAGGCCAGGGGAGGGCGCGCGTCCCACGGGGGCGTGCTCTGGCAGGGGTCTGGCGACAGAGGGGGAATGAGAGGAGCGTGGCCCGTGGGCGGCGCATGCTGTCATCCACTGCCTCTTAAAGCTCAGAGAAAGAGCATCAGTTCTTTTAGAACAAGATTCTCCCCCAGCCCTCCACTGGGGGAAGGAGTGGTCCTGCTCCCAACTCCCAGAAGAACTGAGCCCTAACTCCAAGCTGCCCATCTCAGGAGTGCTGCTTAGCCAGGTGTTAGCTGGCTAAGGGGCAGAGACAGGCGGTGCCAGCCTCCAGCAACCTCCTCGTGCTCGGACCGGTGAAGGCTCGAGGGAAGGAGCCGCATGGAGGTGGCGTCGGCGGGAAGCGGACTAAGCAGACCACACCAACGGATGACCGTCAGTGCAGAGCCTCAGTCCGCTTCTGGAGTGATCGAAGACTGTTGGGCGCAGTCCTCAACCACACCGCCGACCAGCCTGCCCGCCTCAAGGGTGCTGCTTAGGCTGACGTGGCAGTCTAAGGGGCGGAGACGGGCAGCGCCACCCTCCTGCGACTTCCTCCTACTCAGAGCTGGTGAAGGCCCGAGGGGAGCAGCCGCATGGAGGGGGCCTTGGCGGGAAGAAGACTAAGGAGACCGCACGGATGGATGACCATCGGTACAGAACCTGAGTCTGCTTCAGGTGGCTGAAGCCACGCCGCCAAAGAGCTCAGCCTGGGACATGGGGAGCTGAGAAAATTAATTCTCAGACCCTACCACATCAACCTGGCTAAGCCCATGTCTGGACCACATAGTGGACATCACCTGACCCAGGATCACGCAGGTACCGATGTCGCCCGTGAGCGAGGTCAGTAGTGTGCGTGGCGGAACAACCAGGCCGGGCATGGGAGGCATAGCGTCCCAGCATAGGGGCGTGGTTAAAATTTTCCGCGTTCTGCCAGGGTTGGCCAGGGAAGGACTAGCGTTCCAGTGCGGCCGGTTCGACAGAACTCCCGGGACAGCACTGCATCGAAGGCGCAGGCGACACACAGTACTGCATGACCGTGCCACGATAGTGACAGGGAACATACAGACCATGATCGCCGTGCGATCGAAAGCAGCGATGGCGGAGGACACCCGCGAGCCGCGAAAGTCACGTGGAGTCTCGCGCAGCGCAGGCGTCCTGATGCACGTCCGGGAGAAGCTTACAGCGCTCGGGGGGAGGGCGGGGCCACTCCAGCCGATGCTTTCAGCTGCCCGGGAAAGCATGGCTGACAGCTCTGGATCGGTCCCGGCAACGATGGCACTCCCCTTTCTTTTTTTTCTTTTTTTTTTTGTGGGAGGCAACGCAGTCGAAACTTCATTTCCAGCTGAATCAAGCCCGCCTTGTGATGCTGTGAGTGCATGGTCTGCGATGTGGAGGGGGGTGTGGCCCGAGGAATTGACTCGTCGGTTGTTGTGCCACACCAAACCCTCAGATCACCCTGGCCACCAGCCAAAGTATCCCTTCTCGAGGAAGAGATAAATTGGGGTGTGGCAGAGGGGACTCTACTCACATGGAGATCATTGAGTCTTGATCTATAAACATCGCGATGGTCATGTTCCCGCAATGAAAACATGACTCATCAACGAGCGCTGCCAAGCGTGATTAAGCCCAACACGCACAGTGCGCACACACATCCAGAAAATACACGGGCGAACCGTCTTGAAAAAGACGTGCCGCGTGGAGCTCTTTTAGAGAGTGGAAAAGCTCAGCAGAGTGCTGAAGCGCCCAGGGAGAAACACACTCACTGTCGGCAGATTACTGCACAAATCAGCAGCAGGAAATGCGATCTCGCTGGAAAGCGCCGTCACACAAACACACTGAAGAGCCGCTCGTCTCGAAGAGATTTGAGATGACACTCAAAAGGCTTGTGGAGTGAAGTACTGAACTTGGCTCCGAAGCGAAAACATATCAGCATATTGCAGCGTACTTCCTTATATACCCCCGGAGATACGCTATGCAAATTCCGCAGACCCATGGCATTTCATTGCCATTGGCTCGTTTTATATACTCGAAGGTGAGAGGCTTTCTAAGCGAAACCCCAATCGTCGTCATCCGACGTAACTCGGAGTGACCATGAAAGGGAATGAGCATTTCACCCCCCCTTTAACATGTGGATTTATATTTATATATATGCCTGTGGATGCATTTACACCAGTAAAGAAACTTAACATAAAAAAAGGAAAATAAAATAAAAATATACAACAGTCCAACCTCAAAATAAATTAAATCACAATTAATAATAATATTTAAAATCTTTCAAACAGCTTCACCTCGGTGAATCAGAATACAGATCTATTGGTTTAATTTAATAACACAAAGGACAAAAATGTCAAACACTTTTCATCACAGATACTGTATATGAAGCACTTCTCATCACAGATACTGTATATCAAACACTTCACATCACAGATACTGTATATGAAGCACTTCTCATCACAGATACTGTATATCAAACACTTCTCATCACAGATACTGTATATGAAGCACTTCTCATCACAGATACTGTATATCAAACACTTCACATCACAGATACTGTATATGAAGCACTTCTCATCACAGATACTGTAGCGAATACGACTTTGGGTAAATTTGAATTAGCTCAAGAATATAGGGAATTGTGGAAATATTAATAAGTATTAATAATTCATAAGTCGCATGTACCTTTATTTTATCAATTATAGAGATTAACTGGTTCTGTAACTGATCTAATCGTTATTCGTCCAGCGAATAAAGGTGAGATTATCACAGTTAAGAAGGGTTATCTCTTTACAAACTCCAAGAAAGTTTGATCTCCTGGCCACGGACATCAAATCTTCTGAGTTTATTAATTAAAACTACTGAATGTAGTCTAATATCGAGCTTGTAGCTGGATCTTTTGTTTCATTGACTTTAGAATGGTGGGTTTTCAAACACAGAGACAGTGAAAAGTATAAATGGATTTTAATAAATGTGACTAAAAATTATATGAGCTACGAATAGAAACGTACGTAAAAATGCAAACAATAAACACAAACAAACATTTAAACAATAATAACATACGTGATAAGAATAAAATGAAATGAAAGAAAGAAAGAAAGAAAGCTAGTAATTGTTACATACAGAAACCTAAAAGCCGGACCCCAGAAAAGCAGCTATTATCAGATAAATATACTTGCAAGTCTGTTCTCTGTTTGGTTGATGCTGAAAGCGCGGACGAGGTCCTGTTTCGACTGCGTCTTCCGGTGTCGCGGGAAGCTTGAAAAGGCTCACTGAAATGTAACGTTACCGAGAAAGTTCGTCTTCATCTTCCGTGAAGGAAGAGGCAAATATAACTTAGTTGCAAAGGAACGGCTGCTACGACTCGAACATGTGTTTGTCCGAGGCCTTCCGGGATGTTCCTCGGGGAAGCGTCGCGCCGGTAGAAGAGGAGGAAGGATGAGAGCGAGGTGAGAGAGAGAGAGGTGAGAGAGCCCGCTGTGTTTTGAAGGAGCTCAAGTCACGCCCCCTTGCGTGCGTGACCCAATCGCCTGGGAGGACGTATTGTGGTCATGTCCTTTCATTTGGAAAGGTACACGCCTCTTCTAACTAATGCTGGCGGAATAAACTTCGTTCATAAACATTTATAAAACTGGTATTAATCAAATAATGCATCCTCTAATATTCTGTGCTAAATATTCAACACCGTTGTGTTCTTCTGAACAAAACAATACCGCGAATGACAATTCTGTTAGTCAACAACACAAAGAAACAGGATTTCTCGTGATTACATGCATATTAAACTGATTACATATCAATAAAGCTTATAGATATCGTATTTCGGGTATAAGTATCATAAGCACAGCAAGAAATACATTTTAAACATTTTAAAAAGGTAATTTTGACCACAAGTGGTCGGGCATGATAAGGAGTCTGTGTTTTGTGTGTGTGTATGCAGAGTCGTGCACACGTGGAACCGCGTGGCGAACTTTGTCCTTCGTTTTCAGTGTGAATATCTTCTTGAGTTGATGAGATTAACTCAGGGGACCTGACCGAGCATCTGCTAACACTGTTGTTTTGTTTTGAGGGGTTAATCAGTACCTTTTGTTTGTTGATTAGATTTGATTGATCAACACAAAGGCAGACCTGATCATCTGCTTTCCGTTACAGTCCCCCCTTGATGAGTTGATAGGGCGTGTATGGGCCTAGTTGACTCATCACGGTAACAATGGTCAGATGGCAGGTGGTTGCTAGGCTGATGACTCAGCTCAAATGAGGTTGAGGGGGGTCGATAGTGTGGGATCCCCCCTTTTCGGGGTTCCATAGGAAACCGCCGGACACGGCGTTGTGAGCTTGGCTGTGGATGTTCACATTTCGTTGAGGTAATGTGCTCTTTCGACGTTGCTGGGTTTAAGTCGAATGTACACTTTCGGAGTGTGAGTCCTGCTTTGGTAATCAGGACTCAGGGCTGCTCTCTCTCCATGCGATGCCGGATGCCGGATCTGGTGATGTCCGATTGTGGCTGCTTTCTAGCGAACCACCACAGCATCGTGGGTTTGGTGCTGCGGTGTTCAGCACATGATGTGTTCTCGGCACGCCTGACCCCCCTTTGTGCGCTGTGGCCTTACAAGCTGTGGCGCTGTGATGGCACAGGTGCACAATGCGTACAGAAGTCCTGTGAACGCAGCTTGTGCGTGGTGGCAGACAGTTGTCTGAGGCACTGGCTGCCAGTGAGCTCAGATGGCTTGCGAGGGTGGTGGAGGGGTAAGTGGCGGCATAGAAAAAGTCTGTTCTTCAGAGGCCCGCATGACCTTTTAACACAGCGGAGGTAGCGTAAGCAGCTCTGAGGCGTGCAGTGTAGTTGGTAAAGTTTGTTTTTGCTGTGTAGTCACTGCAATCGTGAGGGTGGTTGGTCTGTGTGTGGCGCAGACATTGGTCTGGTTACTCAACTGCAGTTCAGTCCAGGACCTTGAGGCAGCAGGTGTCAGTGTTCGTTTTCTGTGTCTGTGTCAGACGTGGCTGCACTGTCTTCATCTGTTGTGTAAGAAGACTCTGGCTCACCAGTGTTCTGGGGAGAGTGGTTCCAGGTTCGACGGTCTGGGCTTGGAGTTCTGGACGGCTTTGTGTGTGTGCCAGGTCCTCCAGGGCCTCTGTGGCCTGGAGCTGTAGTGCGGCTGTCTTTTGCTGCAGGTCGGCGTTGGTCCTTTCGCTGGCCCGGGCCTTGATGACGAGGTTGAGTGCGAGTTCTCCAAAGATTTTAGCCAGCTGCTCATGGTCGTACTTCTGGGTTGGATCGTAGGTCTCAAACTGGTCCAGGTACTGTGGGTCAGCGGCGTCCTGGGGCAGAACCATTGCTGTCATTTCTCGCAGCCATGTTTCGAGAGTGCGCCAGCGGACTGGGTGACTGGATGAGCTCGACATCTTTGCTTACTGTGGTGAGAGAAGCACAGCACACACAAAAAGAGACAAAATGCAAGTTGGTTTTAGGGTCAAATGAGCTATACTCATACGGGCTATGCCGTTTATGAGAATTTCGGGGCTAACTGATGCCGACAGTTAGCGGAGCCAATTTCGTGGGTATGGATAAAGCCCACAATAGAGATTTTGACAGGCGGTAACCTGGGGGTCGTCTAATGACGCCGGCTTTGATCGTTACTCTATTCACTTTCCTGGGGTCTCTCTTAGGTTCTGTCTGTAAGTGAAATGAGAGAAACAAATCACAACAGAAATGGAGAAAAATTTAAATAAAAACAAAGTTGAAGGTAGGGAAGATCAAAGGGAAACACAACACAAGGAAGTGAATTGGTCTGTAATGAAATGTCACAAGCAATAACACGGGGAGTGTTATAAAAATAAAAATAAAGAGGCCTAAGCCTATAAACACTGACTGAGTTCTGCCAATAGATACACAATAAGGGATTAAGGTGTTAGACTTAATGTAAATTAAGGCTTTCTGGTGTCATCAAATTGAGTAAATATGTATGCAGGAGTCCGAGGCAAAGGTTTTACTAAAATAGTGATACAACAAAAGGGAAATTATGACAACTGATGGTGATTTATCAGAATAACCTACCCCCTCCCTTTGGAGAAAAGAGGGAAGAGGAAAAAAAGAGAAAATTATCAATGAAAGAAAATGTGAATAACAACACAGGCTTGAGACGCAGGCAGAGGGATAGGCCCCGGCAGTGGGTTTGTGCCACTAGGGTGAGGGCCGTATGTCTTCTCAGTGGTCTTCCCTGGCTGATTAGACACAATTTTGAATTAAAATTCAAACTAGTTTGAATTGGAATTCAACTAAGCATGCAAGGGGAGGTTCAAAATAATAAAAATAAGGAAGGAAAGAAAATTAGAATGATGACAGTGATGTATCAATACTAAAATTAATTAAACTGAAATTCAGAATGACTTCCTATAATCCTTACAATAACACTGAAGTTATTAGTATTGATTATAAAAATAATCAAACGAAAAGGGTAGCAATGAGACACTTCAATTGCAGACTGGGGGTTAAACAGATATTGATAAGTCGACCCAAGATGGCCACACGGTGGCGTGCTTCTTCCTAGGAGGACCTATCAATGAACTGAGTGAATCAAATCTAAGTTTTTAATTTGAAAAGTTTTCTTTTTTTCCGAACTTAACTTAAAGTGTGACAGTCAAAAACAGAAAAAGGAATTGTCTAACTCCAAATAATATCAGCATAAGCTAAGCTTGAATGCAGTTAAGTATTTGAGAGAGAAAATGAATGCAGAGAGAAAAAGAAATTGAAAGCAGGTATTATCTTATAAAGCCACGAGATGGCGTAGTTGCGCTCGCGCAGGCTGACGTCAGTGGGAGGCGACACTCACGCAGGATGACGTCGGTGAGGGCACGTGATTTGAGAACTGCCACACACTAGAGGCTGCCCTCTAGTGTCGGTGACGTGATTCAGCAATTTAGACAGCAGATTTTTTTATCTGTGGAAATCACGAGTATTTCGCGCTCTGTTGCATGTGGAAAATTACACGAGTTTCATAACATGTGACTAACAGGAATTACACATCTATTTAATTACACATTATATATGAAACGGTTTAAATAAAACAGGCATTAAAACTTCCGTTTTTAATTAATCGAGCTGTGAGTAAACAGGCATTAGACTTCGGTTTACTTACACATTATACATGAAACGGTTTGAATAAACAGGGATTATCTTCTGTTTATTTCAGCTGTGAACAGGAATTTTTCTTCTTCTGTTTACTTACAGCTATGAACAGGTATTATCTTCTGTTCATTACAGGAACAGGGATTATTCTTCTGTTTTACTTAATTAGAGCTATGAGCACGACAGGAATTAGACATCTGTGAATTTAAGCCGTGAGCACACATGCATCAAACAGCTATGAGCAGGAATTATCATCTACTCATCTCCCATAAGCATTAATCAAAATAGCCCTTTTATGATTTTATGCGTAGGTTTTTCAAAATTGGTTCGCGACGCCAATGTCTAACCAGGAGTTTATCGTTAACGTTTTGTATAAGGCCTATTACGACTGAAAACTGAAGCACTGTTCAGATCAGGTTTACGTCCTCGTCCTAAAAGAGATCCTTCGTCTTCATTTAGTCGGTTTAAATCATATTACATGTACTAACTGTAAAGAGTTTTGCTTCGTCTTTACAGAGACACAATGTAATGTCATGAACTGCAGTTTTAGCTCTTAACAGTGATTAAAAATGCTTAGACTTTACCTCACAATTCAAAACGCGCGTGTAACGTTACAAATATTAATACCAATAATACACATTCACTGAAACTGAATTTTGCCCACCAAATAAAGTTTGAAACTGCCCGCATTCTCCACCAAAATGTAGCGAATACGACTTTGGGTAAATTTGAATTAGCTCAAGAATATAGGGAATTGTGGAAATATTAATAAGTATTAATAATTCATAAGTCGCATGTACCTTTATTTTATCAATTATAGAGATTAACTGGTTCTGTAACTGATCTAATCGTTATTCGTCCAGCGAATAAAGGTGAGATTATCACAGTTAAGAAGGGTTATCTCTTTACAAACTCCAAGAAAGTTTGATCTCCTGGCCACGGACATCAAATCTTCTGAGTTTATTAATTAAAACTACTGAATGTAGTCTAATATCGAGCTTGTAGCTGGATCTTTTGTTTCATTGACTTTAGAATGGTGGGTTTTCAAACACAGAGACAGTGAAAAGTATAAATGGATTTTAATAAATGTGACTAAAAATTATATGAGCTACGAATAGAAACGTACGTAAAAATGCAAACAATAAACACAAACAAACATTTAAACAATAATAACATACGTGATAAGAATAAAATGAAATGAAAGAAAGAAAGAAAGAAAGCTAGTAATTGTTACATACAGAAACCTAAAAGCCGGACCCCAGAAAAGCAGCTATTATCAGATAAATATACTTGCAAGTCTGTTCTCTGTTTGGTTGATGCTGAAAGCGCGGACGAGGTCCTGTTTCGACTGCGTCTTCCGGTGTCGCGGGAAGCTTGAAAAGGCTCACTGAAATGTAACGTTACCGAGAAAGTTCGTCTTCATCTTCCGTGAAGGAAGAGGCAAATATAACTTAGTTGCAAAGGAACGGCTGCTACGACTCGAACATGTGTTTGTCCGAGGCCTTCCGGGATGTTCCTCGGGGAAGCGTCGCGCCGGTAGAAGAGGAGGAAGGATGAGAGCGAGGTGAGAGAGAGAGAGGTGAGAGAGCCCGCTGTGTTTTGAAGGAGCTCAAGTCACGCCCCCTTGCGTGCGTGACCCAATCGCCTGGGAGGACGTATTGTGGTCATGTCCTTTCATTTGGAAAGGTACACGCCTCTTCTAACTAATGCTGGCGGAATAAACTTCGTTCATAAACATTTATAAAACTGGTATTAATCAAATAATGCATCCTCTAATATTCTGTGCTAAATATTCAACACCGTTGTGTTCTTCTGAACAAAACAATACCGCGAATGACAATTCTGTTAGTCAACAACACAAAGAAACAGGATTTCTCGTGATTACATGCATATTAAACTGATTACATATCAATAAAGCTTATAGATATCGTATTTCGGGTATAAGTATCATAAGCACAGCAAGAAATACATTTTAAACATTTTAAAAAGGTAATTTTGACCACAAGTGGTCGGGCATGATAAGGAGTCTGTGTTTTGTGTGTGTGTATGCAGAGTCGTGCACACGTGGAACCGCGTGGCGAACTTTGTCCTTCGTTTTCAGTGTGAATATCTTCTTGAGTTGATGAGATTAACTCAGGGGACCTGACCGAGCATCTGCTAACACTGTTGTTTTGTTTTGAGGGGTTAATCAGTACCTTTTGTTTGTTGATTAGATTTGATTGATCAACACAAAGGCAGACCTGATCATCTGCTTTCCGTTACAGATACTGTATATGAAGCACTTCTCATCACAGATACTGTATATCAAACACTTCTCATCACAGATACTGTATATGAAGCACTTCTCATCACAGATACTGTATATGAAGCACTTCTCATCACAGATACTGTATATCAACACTTCTCATCACAGATACTGTATATGAAGCACTTCTCATCACAGATACTGTATATCAAACACTTCACATCACAGATACTGTACAGTAACGCACCTGAAATACAAATGTGGCAAGAGCACAAACACAAACAAGATAGAAAAACTAACGAACCAAGAGCCAGAGAAAATATTAGAGACACACAACCTGTCACATATTCATCAAAGAATCCTGGAAAAAATAATGTACCACAATTTCCACAAAAATATTAAGCTTTCAAGTTTTCAACATTGATAATAATACAAACATTTATTAATAACTGATCATCATATAAGAAGGATGATGCAACACTGGAGACCCGGGTAATGATGCTGAAATTCAGCTTTGAGGAATAAATTACATTTACAGTATAATACATTTACATTTTAATTTTTAACAGATTTTCTATTGCAGTATATTGTAAGAATTTTTTTTTTTACAACATTACTGTTTGTACTGTAATCTTGATTATTCCAAACGTCTGACTTGTATAGTGTACATTAATAAAAAAATAAAAATATAGCCTAATTGTTTGCCATCTGCTAGTGTGTTCCAGGCGGTTGCTAGGCGTTTTGTATAGTAACTATGGAATTGTCCGGCAGTTGCTGAGTGGTTACTAGGGTTTTCTGGGTGGTTGCTGGGCTGTTGCTAAGCAATATAGTGCACAGCAAAATCCCCAGAGTAAAATTAACTCTGTTCAGAGAACATTTGGTCCCTCTCTAAAGAGAGTTAAAAAAACTCTGAAACAGAGTAAAAGTTAATGAGATACTTAAGTGATTAATTAAGTGATGATTGGGAATTAATGATGAACACCTGCTGTTAACAAGTTCTCAGCAGAGGAGGATTAAACAACTCCATAAACAGCATTACCAGCTTCACTTATTACTAACCAGACTAACTTTATTTCTGTCATACGTTTACAGAAGTTCGTATTGAGCATTGAGGTTTAGATGTTGACGATTTATTGAAAATGTATGATCACCATTATCGTGATAAATGTTTCCTTCAGTTGGGCAGTTTGACTCTAGCTTATATTTTTGAGTGTTTATGGTTTTTGTAACAGCTTTTACCAAAACATGTAATTTGTTGCAAAGAATGCCATATGCAAAGATGTTCAGGTGATCTAGTTTTCATCAACAAAAAGTAGAATGATGCGCTTATATCATCACTGTCCAAAAGTGGTCATTGGATGTTAATAGGTTATGTTCACTAACAATACTCTCTTGCCACAAATTGGACATTTTGAATTTTTTTAAATACATAATAGGGGATTTTTTTTTTCCTAAGACACAGACATCAAGAATCAGCTTATGAATCTCAACAATGGTAACATGTTTCATGCCGCAATGCATCCTGGGAGCCATGAGTTTTATACTATTGTGGCTCCCAGCATGCATTGCAGCATGAAGCATGTCACCATTGTTGAGATTCATAAGCTGATTATTGATGTCTTTGTTTTAAAAAAAAATATTCCCCTATTATGTATTTTAAAAATTCAAAATGTCCAATCTGTAGCAAGAGAGTATTGTTAGTGGATATAATCTATTAACATCAAATGACCACTTTTGGACAGTGATGATATAAGCACATTTTTTTTACTATCTGCTGTTAAACACTAAATCACGCAATCATCTTTTTTTGGTTTTCTTTGTAACAAATTACGTGTTTTGATAAAAGCTGTTACAAACACCTTAAACTCTCAAGAAGAGTCAAACTGCCCAACTGAAGGAAACACTCATCACTATAATGGTAATCATACATTTTCAATAAATCATCAACATCTAAACCTCTGTTAATTCTTAATAAGACCTTCTGTAGACGTCTGACAGAAATAAAGTCAGTCTGGGGTGCGTTTCCCGAAAGCATCGTTGGCCAACTATGGTCGCAAGTTCCGTCGTTACCAATAGAGTTCAATGGACATTGCGATCAACTTGCGACCATAGTTGGCCAACGATGCTTTCGGGAAACGCACCCCTGGTTAGTAATAAGTGAAGCTGGTAATGCTGTTTGTGGAGTTGTTGAATCCTCCTCTGCTGAGAACTTGTTAACAGCAGATGTTCATCATTAATGCCCAATCATCACTTAATTAATCACTTAAGTATCTCATTAACTTTAACTCTGATTCAGAGTTATTTTAACTCTCTGTAGAGAGGGACCAAATGTTCTCTGAACAGAGTTAATTTTACTCTGGGGATTTTGCTGTGTGGTCACTTATATGGTTGATGTATCTATGTAAAAACTTATAGAAATTAATCATTAAATAAAACACAGAAGTAGAATCTGGTTAATTCGCCCTTTATTTATCTTCAATATGAGCCTGGTATCTGATCATGTGTGATAGTGTACTTCAGCACTGCACTACTCGCTGCTCCTGCTCACACCACAGACACACAGGGGGATATTGTTATCAGTGATGCATGGCAAAATATTTTTACATTAACATAAGTTTATCAGTTTTCACTTTCACAAGTCAAAGCAATTCATCATTACTCAAGATTTAACAGTTGAAATGACTATATGGCCTTAATTTAATGCAGCAAAAATTATTTTACAGTGTAGGCTACTAAGATCTTTTCTTTTTTTCTCAGCCTTTTTCTTGGTTGCTTTTATAAACAGACAAGCATTTATTTAACAGTACCTTTTATAAAAGAGACTATAATAAAACTAAAAATTACCATTATGTAGAATATTTTTGTACTTCACTTTTATTTGTTCCCATGTTCTAGTGTGGTGACTCTGACATTACAATGCACAAAGTAATTATGCAATTATTAAACTACACTTCTACACTTGCCACTTCTAACAGATTTAAATTGTCTGCTACTTGTTGCCAGCCCTCTCTCCTGGCTTTTGCAGACTTTGAGGTGTTCCCTGGCGTTTTGATTAAACATTAAAATTCCGAATAAACTTCGACTATTAGTTCTTGCCAGGGGGTCAATCCAGTGCTCGAATTCCGTAAAAGTAGGCTAACGATTGCGTCATAACCACGCGACTCTCTGGAAATTACCGTATAGACAGGAGGAGAAGCTTGCAGTCAATCGGGGGGACGTGGAGGCATAAAGTCCGATAAAGTCAAGGCAGAAGCCCATAGAGAGTCATGACGTTGCTCCTGCTCCTATAGCTCATGGACAGCTCCTACTCACGCTCTCCGTCTCTGCAAGATTCGGAAGGGAATGATTCAGATTTCTCTTGGCACAGTTACTAGAGGACGGGTTGCTCACGTCACATCTACGTCGTCAAGCTCAGTTTGAGTCTGCGCAGTACGCTCAGCCATCAGGAAGTGAGTGCTTCTAATTTGCTTCACTTTTCTCCGTTGAAACCTATGGGGTCGCTGTGTCCAGTTTATATATGGTCTATGGTTCTTGCTCTGCTGCGGAGAAAACCTGTGCGCGCTCTTTGGTCATGCTGAACAGCCAATAGCAGCGTTGCTGATCAATGTTTCTACTATACATATCCCCTTTTAAACCAGCGCATGAACGCGCAATTATCTCAGATAACTCAATCCAGCCATACTAATCATATCGTTAAATCGTTAAATCAAGGTCGTTAAATCTTGCATTCTGCTTTAAATTAGACATAGATATGATATGATAGATATGAAGTAGTGTCTGATCTCAGTCCTGAAATGATTTAATCCTTGTTCACAGTCTTCATGGAAACACATAGAAAAAGTTTTTTTTTTCACCAATAAACTTGCAAGATTGTTTATTTTTTGGCATTTGTTACAGGAAGTGCACAAAGTATTGATACAAATTGATTATACAATGACATGAGGGCGAGTAAATAATGACATTTTTGTGTGAACTAAACCTTTATTATTTGGGCTACTGGGTGTGAAAAGGTTGGTAGTAGGGATACACCGATGCATCGGCTGAACATCGGTAACGGCCGATATTTGCCTCGTTAACTGCCATCGGCCATCGGGAAATAAAAATGACATTCGCCGATGTCACATGGGCGTCAGTTTGGTTTGATATGCTGGGGACAGAGACGCATTCGGAAGTGCATTTTCAGAAGTGCTGGGTACAATGACGCATTTATTTATTTATTTTTCTATGAGAAAACTCCTTTTCTCGAGAAAAGAACGACCATGGTGTGTAGCAGAAGAAGCGGCGGAGTATGCACGATCCGCGAGTGCTGAAGACGTTCTGCACGGCTTTGATGGGTGCGCAGGAGGACACAAATGGGCGGCGACCGCTTCTTCCAGTGGCGGGAGCTTTTCCCTCAGCGCCGTCAACAGATAGAGCGTTAACTGTACACACCGCCGCCGACTTGAGCTGCAAAGAAGCTCTGGCCTCCCTGTCAAGGACGCTTGTCAAAAAGTACGGGGAAGCTTGACCGCTCTGAATAGTGAGTGAGAGCGCGCGCGCGGTCGGGGCTCTCTCTCTCTCTCGCAGAAGAGCGCGTGCGCGTTTAAAATTTAATATGAACATTCACCCGTGTTTTTTCCCTCATAAATGCGAACACGAAAAATAAAATGAATATTATAATGTTTTTTTTGTTGGGTCAGACAATGATTACCAAATTTCTCTCTCATATTGCTCCTCATAACAACTGAAAAAGAACTTATAAATAAGGTTATAACTGTCAACCAGAAAGTGACATTAAAGGTTTTTTTTGTTTCATAAATTGCTTGGTCTGATTGAATTTGTGCTCATTCTAGGATAGTGTGATCAAGAGCTGAAAGACTTGTATGTTTCAGTGGCACAAAAGAAGGAATAAATAACAAAAAGAAAAAACATCGGCATCGGCATCGGCCATCGGCCAAGTTGTTATGTTAAACATCGGTATCGGTATCGGCCCAGAATTTCCCAATCGGTGCATCCCTAGTTGGTAGTCATTAAAATATCACAATAAAATATAGTTTTATTGATGTATGATTGTATGTGAAGGTAGTTCTTCCTCTGATAATGTGGTTTTACACATAAATCATTGAATCTCCAGGGAGCGTGGGGTCTGTGTAAAGACTTGTTCATGATTTTATTAATTCTTTAAAGGTAAGGCAAGAACAATTATACAACTTTTATAAAGTACAATTTATTATTAAGTTTAAAACTGATAAAACACAATATATGATTACATCAAAATCATTTACAGTAGGCCTATCTGACAGATAACAAAAATTAAGAATCAAATGTAATCAAACAAATATGGTTTAAACTAAAAGGTAATGCATTCTGAAGTCTATTTTCATAAATACTTCTTTTCTCTAGCAGTAATGTGTAATATCTTTTTCAAACATCTAATGACCCCATTAAATTATAAACATTTTTGAGAATTTTATAACTAAAATGAGATTATCTTCTGAAAAGCAAAAACACCATGAGAAACATCTGGATTCCACATGTATAATGTATCAGTGTTCAGTGGCAAGGATGAAACTGAGCAGAGCCGCTCAGACCCGCAGTGAAGACAACCGTCCCAAAGATCTGTCACGGTTGGTAGATCCGCTGTCTCATTCTAGTCTGTGTGTTTACGTGTGTGTGTGTGAGTGTGTGGGTGTGTCTCAGTTCATTCATTGTTTCATGTGGGCGTTGTCACTGATCTCCCTATCACCCTGATCTGCGACAGCTGATTGTAATTATCACAGCCTATTTAATGCCCTGTCTTTCGTCCCATGTTTGTCAGATCGTTGTTGATGAATCCCCGTATGCTCCTGTTTGTTTTCCTCGTGTTTCGCCTGCACTGTGCTGGATTGGATTCCTCACTGCTGATCTCACCACGGATTCTTCATTGTCGATCTCACCACGGATTCTTCATTGTCGATGTCACCACGGATTCTTCACGGTCGATCTCACTACGGATTCTTCACTCACCCACTCACTGAGGATCGCCTGTCTCAGCCCCTGTGTCACGCTCTCCTGTTTGCTGTGTTCCTGGCGATCTCCTGTTGGCTGTGCACTGACGATCTCATCAAGAAGAATACTGTATCTGTCATTTACCCTGAGTGTTTATTACAAAATAAACTTATTGTGCACTCGCACTTGTTTCCTATCAGTTTGTCGTTACAGAACGATCTGACCACCATGGAAGCAGCGAGCGCGGAGTCCTTCAAGGATTTTGTGGACCACAGTATCGCCAGGATGGATCAGCAACAGGAGAGTATCTCTAACACCGGACGCGCGGTTCAAGCGCTCGTGACACAGGTGTCCGGGCTCACTCAGCAAATCCAACTGCTGAGCCCTCCCACTGTGCCGCCCACACCGCCTGTTCCCCCCGTCGTGCCAGACGTCAGAGATCGTCCAGAACCACGACTACCTGTTCCTGAGAGCTATGCTGGTGAGCCAAACTTTTGCAGAGCGTTTCTCACAAAGTGTTCTATGCATTTTGCTCTACAGCCGAAGACGTTTGAGACTGAGAATTCCAAGGTGGCCTTCGTCCTTACGTTGCTGAAGGGGAGAGCAGCGTTGTGGGGAACAGCGGTGTGGGAGAACCAGGACCAATGCTGCGCCTCGTTCCACGCACTCTCCACAGAGATGAAGAGGGTCTTCGACCGTGCGGTGGCCGGCCGGGAGGCGGCCAGAAGACTAGCCGACCTGAAACAGGGAAGCTCTTCGGTGGCGGATTACTCGATTGAGTTTCGGACCCTGGCGGCGGAGTGCAAGTGGAACGAGGAGGCACAGTGGGATATGTTCCTGCATGGGCTGTCCGACCGTGTTCAACGCGAGATCTACCTGCTGGACCTGCCTCCTCGGCTCAACGGACTCATCGACCTGGCTCTGCGGGTGGATGCCCGCATCAACCAGCTGGACCAACACCTCCCTCCCCGCCGCATCCATGGCGGAGTCGAGCCGAGGGGCAGCCTGGAGGAGAGCACGGTCGGACCCACCAACGATCCCGAGCCCATGCAGGTAGGGAGAGCCCGGCTTTCCCGGCAGGAGAGAGAAAGGCGGAGATCCCAGGGACTCTGCCTTTACTGCGGCGGCCATGGACACTTCTTACACTCTTGCCCGGTAAAAGGAGCAAGCCCGATAGTAAAGTTGAGGCTACTATCGGGTGGGATCTCCGCCGGGAAGTCCTCACCATCCACTCTCCTGCCGGTAAGGCTGAGATGGGCCAACAGCACGCACACTTGCCAGGCACTTTTGGACTCCGGGGCCGAGGGGAACTTCATGGACATTCAGTTAGCTCACAAGTTACACCTTCCCATCTTGTCTCTTCCCCATCAGATTTCGGTCAGTGCTCTAAATGGTCAACAGCTCCCCAACATCTCTCTCTCCACTGGTCCCATAACCCTCATCACCTCTGGCAACCACGTTGAGACTATTCCCTTCCTCCTTATGGACTCTCCTGTCGCCCCGGTGGTGTTGGGTCACCCTTGGCTCGTCAGACACAATCCTCGTGTGGATTGGGGCTCCAACACTATTTCTATGTGGAGCGTGTCCTGTCATGAGTCCTGTCTTGTTTCTGCCTGTCCGTCTGTGTCTGTTTCTGTGTTACAGGAGAAGGCGGTGGATGTATCAAACGTGCCTGCGGAGTATCTGGACCTGAAGGAAGTGTTCAGTAAGTCTCGGGCTGCTTCTCTCCCTCCGCATCGTCCCTATGACTGTGCAATAGATCTAGTGTCAGGTAAGTCTCCGTCTAAGGGCAAACTTTACTCTCTTTCGGTTCCTGAGAGGGAGGCCATGGAGAAATATATTTCTGATTCTTTAGCAGCCGGATTCATCCGACCTTCCTCTTCTCCCGCGGGGGCGGGATTCTTTTTTGTGGGTAAGAAGGATGGTTCTCTGCGGCCTTGTATTGATTACCGGGAGCTGAATAACATCACGGTAAAGAATACTTATCCTTTGCCGTTGATGTCTTCAGCTTTCGAGAGGTTGCAGGGAGCATCCATTTTCACAAAATTGGATTTACGTAATGCCTATCATTTGGTTCGCATCAGGAAGGGGGATGAATGGAAAACCGCTTTCAATACCCCCAGGGGACACTTTGAATATTTGGTTATGCCTTTTGGGCTTTCCAACTCCCCAGCGGTTTTCCAGGCACTCGTCAATGACGTGTTGAGAGACATGGTTGATCAGTTCATATATGTCTACCTGGATGACATATTGATTTTTTCTTCGTCTCTCCAGGAACACGTTCAGCACGTCAGACGAGTGCTTCAGAGGCTGCTAGAGAATGGGCTTTTTGTCAAGGCGGAGAAATGCGAATTTCATGCACAGTCTGTCTCTTTTTTAGGATACATCGTCTCTTCTGAGGGAATGCGCATGGATCCTGACAAGGTTAAGACTGTGATGGATTGGCCAAGTCCAGATTCCCGTAAGGCCCTACAGCGGTTTCTGGGGTTCGCCAATTTCTATCGGCGTTTCATTCGCAATTTCAGCCAGCTAGCCGCGCCTCTGACTGCCTTGACCTCCCCCAGAACGACGTTCAGGTGGTCGGACACAGCTGAGGCTGTGTTCTCCAACCTCAAGAGTCGCTTCGTTTCGGCTCCCATCCTCGTCGCCCCTGATTCCACACGTCAGTTCGTGGTGGAGGTCGACGCGTCAGAGGTGGGGGTAGGAGCAGTTCTATCCCAGCGCGCGTCCTCAGATGACAAGATGCATCCTTGCGCGTTTTTCTCCCATCGTTTATCACCTGCCGAACGTAACTATGACATTGGTAACAGAGAGTTGTTGGCCGTCAAGTTAGCGTTGGAGGAGTGGCGTCATTGGTTAGAGGGGTCGGGGGTACCTTTTATCGTTTGGACCGATCACAAGAACCTTGAATATATTAGATCTGCCAAAAGACTCAACTCCAGACAGGCTCGGTGGGCACTTTTTTTCGGACGTTTTGACTTTACTCTCTCGTACCGCCCGGGTTCCAAGAACATCAAACCCGATTCATTATCTCGTATTTTTGATCCATCCGAACGCCCGGTTACTCCCGAGTGTATTTTACCCGAGAAAGTAGTTATCTCCACACTCGTATGGGAGGTCGAGTCGAAGGTCAAGACGGCCTTAGAAGGGGTAACGCCTCCGCCCGGTTGCCCACCGAATCGTTTGTTTGTGCCGGAGGGGTCGCGGTCCGACGTTATTCGATGGGGTCATTGCTCCAACGTGGCTTGTCATCCAGGAGTAAGTCGTACTAGCTACTTAATAAAGCAACGATTCTGGTGGCCATTAATGGCTCGCGACATTCACGATTTTGTTTTGGCTTGTTCAGTTTGTGCCACTGCTAAGACGTCTAACCGACCTCCTGATGGGTTACTTCGACCGCTGTCTGTCCCTTCTAGACCCTGGTCCCACATAGCGCTAGATTTTGTCACCGCCCTCCCGCCCTCTAATGGCATGACGGTTGTTTTAACCGTAGTGGACCGGTTCTCGAAGGCGGCACATTTCATTCCCTTGCCCAAACTACCATCAGCCAAGGAGACAGCGGTCACGGTCATTGATCACGTCTTTCGGTTACATGGCCTCCCGATGGACGTGGTTTCTGACAGAGGTTCCCAGTTTGTGTCCAAATTCTGGCGAGAGTTTTGTAGATTATTAGGGGCCACAGTCAGTCTGTCTTCGGGTTATCATCCCCAGAGCAATGGTCAATCTGAGCGAGCCAACCAAGACCTGGAGAGAATGTTGCGATGTTTGGTCTATAAGAATCCTTCGTCCTGGAGCCAACAACTCTCTATGGTTGAGTACGCACATAACTCGTTGCCAGTGTCATCCACGGGCCTTTCTCCGTTTAAGTGTAGCTTAGGATACCAGCCACCTATCTTTCCGAGTCTGGAACCCGAAGTCGCGGTCCCCTCCGCTCACGCCTTCGTCCAGAGGTGTCACCGCACATGGACTAGAGCCCGTGAGACTCTGCTCCATGTGGGGGCGCGCACCAAGGCTAAAGCCGATCGCCACCGGTGTAAGCCACCCGTATACGTCGCTGGTCAAAAAGTGTGGCTTTCTACTAAGAACATTCCTCTCCGCTCCGTGTCTAATAAGCTTGCCCCCAAATTCATTGGCCCGTTCACTGTCACCAAGATTATTAGTCCGGTGACAGTCCGCCTCAAACTTCCTCCAGCGTACAGGAGAATTCATCCCGCCTTTCATGTATCCAAAATAAAACCCGTGTTTCGTTCTCATCTTAATCCGCCTGCCCCGGTTCCTCCCCCGCCGCGACTCGTAGATGGGGAACCTACTTATTCGGTACATCGTATCCTGGACTCGAGACGGAGGGGACGCGGGTTTCAGTACTTGGTGGACTGGGAGGGTTACGGTCCGGAGGAGAGGAGTTGGGTACCTGCTCGAGACATCCTGGATCACTCCCTCATCGATGATTTCAATCGACAGGTAGGGTTGTCTGGGAACGCCAGGAGGCGTTCCTAGGGGAGAGGGTACTGTCACGGTTGGTAGATCCGCTGTCTCATTCTAGTCTGTGTGTTTACGTGTGTGTGTGTGAGTGTGTGGGTGTGTCTCAGTTCATTCATTGTTTCATGTGGGCGTTGTCACTGATCTCCCTATCACCCTGATCTGCGACAGCTGATTGTAATTATCACAGCCTATTTAATGCCCTGTCTTTCGTCCCATGTTTGTCAGATCGTTGTTGATGAATCCCCGTATGCGTGCCTGCTCCTGTTTGTTTTCCTCGTGTTTCGCCTGCACTGTGCTGGATTGGATTCCTCACTGCTGATCTCACCACGGATTCTTCATTGTCGATCTCACCACGGATTCTTCATTGTCGATGTCACCACGGATTCTTCACGGTCGATCTCACTACGGATTCTTCACTCACCCACTCACTGAGGATCGCCTGTCTCAGCCCCTGTGTCACGCTCTCCTGTTTGCTGTGTTCCTGGCGATCTCCTGTTGGCTGTGCACTGACGATCTCATCAAGAAGAATACTGTATCTGTCATTTACCCTGAGTGTTTATTACAAAATAAACTTATTGTGCACTCGCACTTGTTTCCTATCAGTTTGTCGTTACAAGATCATTTTCATTAGTGCTATAAAACCCCCACTGATGAAGGACGAGTCTAGTGTGTTCAAACACATTTAAGCACATGAGTTCATCCAGTATGTCCAGGATGTTGGAAGAATCAGCTTTCAACACATGCTAGATGAAGAAACTCAAGGATTTTCCTCAAAGTTGAATATGTAGTGAGAGCAGAAGACAACTAATTGCCCTCTTTATTGAGACACAAGAAACATCTGGAGAAACATCCGCTTGATGCTCTGAAACAGAGAAACGTCTGATATTTCTCAGTCACACAGTTCCTAATTTTCCCGCTCTTGTAGTGTATATGTAACCCCTTCAGTCCAACTTGTAAAGCTCCGAGAGGGATTTGAACCAACTCCAGAAAAGACTGACATCTAGTTGGCATGTTTAGTACTTCATGGAGAAATCACAAGTACAAGAAAACAGATATGGGAGAAAATAAACTGGAGTAAAAAAAAAAATAATAATTCAGATTTATATGGAGGTGATAAATGGAAATGAAAGTGACTGCAAAATGGCAGTGATTGGCCGCATTCCTGAATTTGAAAGAACAATTTTTTTACTTAGAATGATTTGAAAGATGGCTGGCAGCAAATGACTTTGCAGCAGAAATAAAAGCTGATATGTTCCCGAGTGTCTTGTGTCCCACAGAGTATGGGCTACTGAAGAATTTGAACCACCAAGGATGGTGATAGAACTGACTTATAAAGATATGATTGAAACATTTTAAGCCAAAAACAATATGCTGAACGCTTCAGATTTCACAGACGATATCAGACAGAAGGTAAAACGTTAACAGACTACATAGTTGACTTGAAAAGACTTGCTAGCACATGCAAGTTTGGCCAATTCCTCAATGATGCTCAGAGGGATCAGCTTGTCTGTGGTTATCAGATGAAGCTTACCATTATCCGAGAGGAATTTGACTTTCAGACAAGCCTGTAAAATTGCTCTTGGCCTTGAACTTGCATGCAAGGATACACTTGTATGCCAGGAGGATACCTGTGTCGTTTCTCCTGTTTAATGGATAGTCAGGGAGTGAGGGAAGGTATAAGTTGTTTTGTTTTCTTTCTTTTATGTATAGGTAAGTTAATGTTAATTTCCCCTTTAGAGGTATTTTTTTTCTTTTGTTTAGGCCCACCTCCTGAGGTAATGTTTTTGTTTGTATTTTTGGTATATTTGTAATGTTTTATTTAATATCCCTTTTTACTTTTGAAACCTATGGAAGCTTGTTTCCGCCACAAAATATCCAAGCACCAGATGCAACAGCAGAAAGGGCATAATAAATCAAAAGTTACTCCGGACATTCAGTTTGGGGGAGATGGTGTTGGGACGAGACTTCAGACAGGCACTGTCTGAATACTAGGCACTATTCTGCATTGTACAATACCTCTGACTTACTATGTGCAAGGCCATCAACATGTTAAAGTGGATGTCGATCACATGCTACCATCAAGGTTTTCAGAACAGCAACCAAAAGGGATCAATTATGACATCTTTGATTGCTTGCCAGTTGGTGGAATGCAGAGAGCTGGAACCGTCTGACCCAGAAGGTCAACCTGATCAAATTCAGGAAGCAAACAGAACGTCGCAATCTACAAAGGCAACGTAAAGCTCTAAGTGGAAAATCTTTAAATCTTTAGGTCTAAGTAATAGATAAATATTGTGCAAGACAACATAATAGTTCAATTTGTTGGTCACTTTAAATTTTAAAATAATGCATGTGTTTTAGGTTAGACCATATTAAGTTTGGTCTATGTTAGGTTCCAGTTTAAAAAGGGAGGAGTTTGGTATATTGGTGCAACCTTGTTCACATGTATTACGGTATTTTCATTGCACGCATGCACTGTGTGTTGTATCAGTGACACCCCCATTTGTCTTAACCCATGATTTTGTGTGTGTGTGTGTGTGTGTGTGTGTGTGTTTAATGTGACAGAAACACTGAAGAGTTGTAATGAAGTCTAAATCCAGCATAGAGTGGTTCAGTGAATGTGGTGTTGAATGTGTGTAAGTGTGTGAGTGTGTGTGTGTCAGAGATGCTGTAGAAGGACAGAGTGCCGGCCGACACGTCCACACACACTCCTGCTCTCTTACAGGATCCTGAACCAGCAGAAACAACAGTTTCCTTCTTATTGTGATAGACAGTGAATCTGTCATCAGAGCACTTCAGACTCCAGGACTTCTCATTCTGTCCAAACATAGAGTCAGCACTCCATCCTTTCCTCTCAATTCCTTTATATGACACTGATATATAAATAGTTCTACTCCATTCAGCCTCCCAGTAACAGCGTCCAGTCAGACTCTCTTGACACAGGACCTGCAAACACTTGTCAAATCTCTCTGGATGATCAGGATACGACTGCTGCTTATTCACACACGTCACCTTTCTGTTCTCCTCAGACAGAATGAGTTGAGAGTTTGCTGTGTTTGGATCCAGTGTGAGATCAACGGCATCTGAACACAAGAACACACATTACAACACCAACATTTACAACCACAAAACAACAAATACTAAAACTGTGTCTTTGAGGACTTACATTTGTGTAGTCTTGAAATCATGATCCCTCCTCTGTGATCCACAATAGAAAATACAGAGAGAGAGAGAGAGAGAGAGAGAGAGAGAGAGAGAGAGAGAGAGAGGGTGTCTGTTATGTACCCAGTTTATCATATTGTGAACATAAACTTTATCTCTTTCTTTCTTGCTTTCATTCTTTCTTGTAGGTAAGTTATTTTGAGTAGGGTTAATTATGTATTACTGTGACACTGCCTTTGTCAAGTAAGGGTGCCCAACAGTACCAAAGTCCCTTTAAAGGGTTAGTTCACCAAAAAATGAAAATTCTGTCATTAATTACTCATCCTTGTGTCATTGCAAACAAGTAAATCTTTCGTTCATCTTCGGAACACAAATTAATATGTATTTAATAAAGGCTTAGAGCTTTCTGTCCCTCCATTGACAGCCTATGCAAATACTACTTTCAATCCCCAAAAAGGTAGTAAAGTAATTACTACCATTATTTAATTATACCAGTCATTAAAGTAATCCATGCAACTTCAGTTGTTTTGTGCCTTGTTTGCACAAAAAAACAATTTACCACTTTATTTAGAAAATATTAATCTCCAACGCAGGTTCATGCAACAACGTCTGCTTTCACGTCAACACAACACGCATAAGTCAGGGTGCTCTCATAAACACTTTGGAGATTCATATTTTGTAAATAAAGTGGTAAATTATGTATTGCACAAATAAAGCACTTGTGTCGCTTCATAAAATTAAGGTTGATATGCTGGTCACATGGATTACATTTATGATGTCTATACTAGCTTTTTGGGGCTTGAAAGTGATAAATTCAGCTTTGATCACAGGAAAAAATAGAAAGAACAGAAGTATGTTTGCCGTCGAGGCTAAGAGGACTCACATTAATAGCTTACCTCAAGCGGTTAAAACAAAGTGACAAAAACACACGCAAACCTGACCCAAATGTTTAATGTTGCAGTTGTTACCATCTATTTGCATTAGTTTATATCTAGTCACTTTTATGCATTCATTAGCCAGCGAAGTTGCATATTTAAAGTTGCTGACGAGATTGCTTTCATTCAACATTGATATGTTAATGCAGCCGACAGAAACATAAACAAATCAGAAACGCATTTGATTCTATTATTTTTTTATCACTGTAATACCTATTGTTATTTTGAGTAGATAATCAAGTGTTGCAAACAAACGGGTGTTCACTGATATGCTCACACAAAAATCGCTGCAAAAGATGCTTTCCAACAGGTTTTATCATAGTTTTTGTCCAACTCCATTGACTTGTATTGGATGTGCCGTGAAGTACGGTATTACTCCACTGCCGGCTGGAGTGTCTATTATTCAAGCTCTCAACGGAAGAATGTTCGGGTGTGAGGCGTTTGGAAAAATAGGTCCACAGTTTTACAACGAATGGTAAAACACCTGTTGGAAAGCATCAGTGTATAAGTATCAGTGAACACCCCTGACCACTCGGTGAGTTTCACGTCTTTGCAAACGAAAGTTTAATGCGTTTTAGGAAGTATTGTTCCAGTGCACCTATGCAGCCATTGTGGAGGTGGAGGTGGAGGTGGAGGGGGGGGGGGTTGCTACCACAAAAACTGAAAATTCTCGGGCCAGCAGCATTTGTCTAAATTTCAATCTTAACCATTGTATTTCATCAGAAACTATCTGAAAACAGGGCTTTAAGTGTAATACTTCAAATACTTCAAATACTGAACTTGTCCTTTAAGGATACATTAGTTTGAATATTGGAACAAACACTATAATAACATCTTAGTTGATAATTCAATATACCTACTTTTATTTTTGACAAAATATCACATACTATATATTAACATATAACATACATACTATATAACTAACATATGAGCAGAAATTGGCAAACAAAAGCTTATTTGATGTGGCAGTTGTTTTTTTACAGTAAAAACTTTATAATCTATCCAAAACTAGTCAACAAAATCTTGTCTAAACATTCATATTTCGTCTGTAACATATCGTTTTTATGATATACTGTATTAGCATATCAATGTAATATAATTTGCAGTTTAATACATTGCTTATACAAAGACATTTTATTTCAACATATTTCAGTCGATTTTTTCTCATCTCAGTATAGCAATATAGTTTGGTAAAAGCTAAACTAGTAGATGTGTTCATGTAAAAATAACATTTTTACTAATGCAAGTTAAATGTGAGTATGAATGAACGACACAGCTGCACGCTGTTGTTTACTACAGCTGTAGTAAACAACAGCGTGTCCCTGTGCCGTTCATTCATTCACACACAGAATTCAAGCTTTATAAAGACATATCTCTCGTGCCTGTGTGACTGAGTTTTCGCTGAGTTACAGTTCATTTTCGGACGCGTTTCAGAATGGACTTCACTGACAGAGAGAAGGCAGAACTCACATCATGTTTATTTTTCTTTATTTGGCGAAAAGCACAACACTTTGTTTTTATCGTGAGTATACACAAAAAACACTTAACACTTAACAGGACACTTAACAGGATCGAATGATGTACACTTATATGTAAGATCAGGGTTCGAATTACGGGGGAGCTAAGGGGAGCTTGGCTCCCCTGAAAAGGACCTGGGCTCCCCTGAAAGCTTTCAGCTTTCAGCTTTTTTACTTTCCGGACAACCTTTTCTGCAGCTATCTTGGGACAATACATTCCATGCATCCATGGATCCTAATCATCTTTTCATCCACTTTAAAATTATCCACAGAGCATAATTAACCACATGCATACGACATGTTATGTGTTTATCACCCACCCTTACTGTAATTTTTGTGGGCCAGGGAGCCTGAGAACACTGAGGAATATATTTTGTGAATATTCAGAAGTACAAACTTTTTTACAGTACATTACTTTACAATACATTTCTGTTTGTTGAAAAGTCCTGTTAATCTGAAAGCTCATCCAATCATCATAGAGAAGATGAGCTTCCATATGGGACAAAAATATATAATTTAAAGCTCAATATCCAAAGATATTCAGATGGCCGTTGATGTTATTTATTTTTTTAAATGCAAATAACATTCAGAATCCTCTCATAGACCCCCAGTGAAGCACAACATTTTACTTTCATATAAATGCATTGCCTATTTTTTTTTTTTTTTTTGTTGCAATCTTTTTTTGAGAACCAAGGAAGCATCTCTTGACAAACACAAAACCAATGACAAATTCTCTCACACACACAGCAGACATAATTATGCTCAACATACTTGAGTTTGTCCAGAGTCCCAGGTCCAGAGTGATTGTAGATCAGACCCAGCTCTCTCAGGTGTGTAGGATTTGATCTCAGAGCTGATGCCAGAGCAGCACACCCTTCTTCTGTCACCATACAGCCAGATATTCTACAACAACAGGAGGTCTTCATGTTACTATGCTTCATTTTAAGAGATATAAAATATACAATACACCAAGGGTGCAAACCATACAGCCTATAGAACGCAAATGGCCCGTCTGATCATTCCAGGCGTCTCAAAGTCAAAGTAACTGAAATCTAATGCAGTTGCAGAATTGCCCACACAGAAATGCAGTTACTTATACAGTATATCCATTAGAAGTCCTCGTACTGGCATTGGCAAAGGAGTCAAACAAAAGAGAAGATGTCACCATGTCACGCCACGTCACCTTTTCAAAAGACAAACTCATTGTACACACCGACTACAATTACTCATGCCACTCATGTTAATGTTAATGTACATACAAACTTAAATCAGTGCTGCTTGAAAATGTATGTGCCACATGTAAGGAAATTAGATAATAGACATCACTCTGCACTCTAAGGCCGTGTGTCCACCAAAGCGTTTTTTCACGCTTTTTAAAACGCCATGAGCGTAGCGAGGCGCTGAGCGTTTTTTTCACACTGAAGCGCCGAACGCTCGGCGTATTTTACAGGTCGCCGAGAGTTGAAGAATGTTCAACTTTGGGTAAAACGCTCCGCTCATCACTGTCACTTTTTACCCAACCATCCATTCACAATGGAGGAGGGACGGGACTAAAACCACACTGACCAACCGCCACATTCTGCTTGTACAACGTCAACAGATGACAACAACAAGCATAATAACGGAACAAAATCATTTAAAACAAGAGACAGAGAAAATACATTACATTGTATAGACATTTTAATATAGAATCAACATTCAACACAGAAACAAAATGAGATACTAGTAACACTTTCGCGGATATTCCGCATCATAACGAGCAACGTGTCTCAACTGAAAAAAAAAAAACGCAACGCTGCCAAAACACTCTCAAGCGCTCACAGCTAGGCATTTTCAGCAGAGCGCCTAGCGTTTTCAGCTTGGTAAAAACGCTTTGGTAGACACACGGCCTAACTGTGCCTGCGCTAATGCACCATTTTTTTTTTTCTGGCTGAATTTCAAACTCATTTATGCCAGTTTTTAATATCACAATAGTTTTTGATTTGTCATTATTTTCACATTGTGCATCTGCTATTGTCTTTAAAATGCAGATTTCCTTAAAACGGAGAATGAAGTACACTGTAATTAAAAAAAAATATATATATATAATTTGTTGGGAAATTGACAATTAAATATTGGCTAAATAAATCACTTTCAAATAATTACCCCAATGCAAAAAGATGCATTGTACGAATCAGAGCTTAAGGTCTTCACTTAAAAATGTATATTCACCGAACATATTTAATTGTGCTCAGTCAATCTATCCAAATCTAAAAGTGCCGATGCATGGGAAAGCGAGCGGAGCAGAACCAGTTGTTGCTGAAGACCGAAACAAATATCATTCCCAAGAGGAAAAACAGATGTTCATCCTCACAAATTTCAAAGTTTTGCTTTAGGACCCAGTATGAAGTTTTGTAGAACCATTAGTTTGTGCATTCATTAGTTTCTTGATTGTGTTTTCCCAGTTACCACATAATTATCAAATGGCAGCCAATAGTTTTATTTTCCTCAAGTCATATAGTGTATGTGTAAAATGATAAGTAATAAGTAATTTGTGTGATATGTGCTGTAGCATATGGACAACCTCACAGTGACTTGTCAAATTAAGATTCAGAAAAGCTTTTAACCATTAACCTTTTAAAATGTAAATCACAGCTTAGCGCCGATGAGTCGGGATCAAATTGCCCTTTTGACTTGTTGGTTACCTAGTAAAGTTGAACAGAACCCTTTTCAAGCTTTTCTCTTGCAGTTTCAAAGAGAGCCGTTATCTATTCTCCCCCTCTCTCTCTGTGAGGAAGAAATCCGGGCAAGCCAGAAGACCTCAGAGATGTCATTCCACACACACACACACACACACACACACACACACACACACACACACACACACACACACACACACACACACACACACACACACACTAGTGTTGTCACGGTACCAAAATTTCAGTATTCGGTACCGATACCAGTGAAAATCCACGGTTCTCGGTACCAATTTCGGTACCAAAGCTTAATTTAGATTAAATTTACATAATTATATTAAAGTGTATATCACAGTTACAAAGATGGAAACTGTAGTATTAAAAACACTTTAAAACAAGATTCCATTTGTTAGATAACATTAGATAAAATGACCTAACAAAAAAAACAATAGTTATATACTGTCGCAATTATTCTCCTTTAGGGGTTAATTTTAAAATACATTTTTAAAATCAAAAGTTAACATTATTTCTGTTAACATTATTTAATGCACAATGAATGAAGTGAACAAACATGACCAATCAAGTGTTTGTATTAAATAACATTCACAAACATTAATTAATGTTGTAAAAATATATTGTTCACTCAATGTGTTATGTTAGATAACGCATTAAGTAATGTTAATGAATGGTATCTTATTGTAGCATTACCAAACTATACAGGAGATACTTTATGTTTTATTTGACTTGACTATACTTTTATTTAATCCAAAACTGCATTCATATTTAACTTTTAAAGGGCTTTTTAAACCTGCTAAGAGTTCCTCGTCGTCATGGAGAGCGCAGATCGCACAAGCGTTTGTACTCCTGTGGCGTCTGTCGTTGCTATGCATTCATGAACACAGGCGCACATGGAAAAACGAGCGCGCCGCTTCTATTATGAGCGCGCTTGCCGCGCGCCATTTGAAATAACGTATCTGCACGCGCAAAAACATCAGCACCACAACAGCAGCAGCACCGCCGATCGGCATCAGCGCTTTTATAAAGAGGACGCAACCGCACACGCTTCGGGCATGCACGCGCATCAAGTACCGGGTTTGAGAAAACCTGGTACCGTGACGTTTAAAAAAAAAATAGTACCGACTTGGTACCGAAGTACCGGGTCTTTTGACAACACTAACACACACACACACACACACACACACACACACACACACACACACACACACAAAGATTCCTTGCATTTAATTCAGAATATAAGGGATTCAAAATCTGTATATGATGTATTAAAGTATGCATGTATTATTTGCCCTTATATGGACATAGTTGTGTTATTCCTAGTTGTTAGTTGAACTTTTAAATGCCTATTTTAAAGAATAAGAATGTATCTCTATGTTGTATCTTCCAGTTATATCAATCTTGGTCTCTAATTAAACCTCTCGGGGTGCTTAGGCTAAATATATGTATTAGGGTTATGATAAAATGTATTATACTGTGTTTACCCTCATTTGGAGTAGAACTGACAAAATCCTAACACTATCATAAAAAATGCAAATTAAGCTGCGAGCTGAGACAAAGAAACTTTTTCGCGCTCAGAATGTCTTGATCCGATTAGTCTAACTACTCAAAAAAGGGGTGGACTTTGAAATGCTTAAAGAAGGAGACACACACCATAGCTGGTTGCTTTTTCTTCGTTCTGTAGCTCTTCTCGTCTTCACGTTTTGTCTCTTCATGTTTTCGTCGCTCTTCGTTTTGCTTCTTTAAGCTTTTGTTTTCTTCAAGTTGGTTTCGTTATCTAAAGTTTGTACTATCTCCGTTTTGTTTTACGTTCTTGTCTTGTTTAGTCTCGTGTTCATTCATTTCTACCTACGAGTGAAACAGACTTTAAACTAAGTTTCTGGTAACTCTTACAAGTAAACTGTTTGAACTTCCCGCGAACGACGCAAGCTCCGGAAGAAACGAAAGAACGCGTCCAACTAACTGACACACCGAGAACGGACACTCACACACACGCATCAGCAACAAAAGATCAATGCAAGTATTCTTTTACAAAGATTTAAATGCTTAAGATTGTCTGCCCCTGCTTAAGGTGATTTTGATTTTCTTTGCTGGTTCTCAAAGGTTCATTGTTTGTTATTTGTTTGCCATTCTGTGATCTGCTTTTCCTGTCTTTCTTTATTTACTTTCATTATACTATTCATATATGTATTCTTTGTTAGATGTAGTTGTAAGTTTATAGTTTAATTTATTAAAAAACAATGATACGCTTGATTGTCTCTGTTTGCTGCTCACAGAACAAAAGCCTCTTAAATGTGTACGATCTTTAGCTACAAGCTGTAATTGTGATCAGACTACAAGTTAATCATTTTGTAAAACAAGAAAGTTCTTCCTCATGGCCAGAGGAATAGCCTTTCTTGACAGTTTATAAGAATCCTCCTTGAGAGTCGATAAGAAATCGCATGATTCGTTTGGCAGACAAACAAATTATTTGATGTGATATTAATTTCAGGGCTTAAAGTGAAAAAAAATCCTGAGCCTGAACTTTCTGTGGCTCAACCAGGACTTTTACCAAGCCCGTTTCAGGCATGAAAACGGGTCAGGGGTGAAAAAGGTGAGAAGGATATTACCCCTTTAGGGGGGTCCGGGGGCATGATCCCCAGGAAGAAAATGTTGAAAATTCCATATTTTAAAGCATCAATCTGATGCATTTTGAGATGCATTTTTTTTTGCCAACCTTGGGAGAGCTGGAGAAACTTAACTTCAGCCATGAGTCAAAAATATTATGGCCTCCTTACTTAGTATTATGCAAGCCATTTCATGCCAGCCTGTCACTGGGTCTAACATTCACAGTATATGAGGCACAATGTGGTAAGGGCACCACAAATGGCTTAATGCAAAACCCCCACAAGATATTGTGGACATGCTGTAACTCGTCTACTCACCCATCGTGATTGACAGCCAATACAATGTTATGTAATTCAGATTTGAATACATTTTATTGGCAAAGATAACCTAAAACACACAATACAGTGGTCTCCAGCACAGTGGCGGAGCAAGGATTTTTTTTAAAGGGGTGGCACTACCCAGAGTGGGATGGCAACTTGAGGCGGCAGGGGGTGAGGTTGGTTCTTGACCACTTTTAATAAGCCAAACCAAATTTTTAAATAACTGTCAACTACATGTTTTGGGCTTGGTCCACTGTTTTGGAAGCACAGCTCTATAAAATCTTATATAGTCCTGGCCTACATCTCTACACTGCAAGTCTGAAGGGCATCTAAACTGTTCATATTGATACAATAATAAATAATATGTCCTACTTCTCATGTAGTCTCATTAGCATATTGTAGCTGCACTTGACAGCAACAAATTGCAGCTACATCATCCTCTATTGATAAGGTTTGCCAAATCGGGTTACACAAAGAGCAAGTCGAAGAGCCCACATACTGTAGAAAAGCAAGTTTTTCACAGTCTGTCACTCCAGTTCAACCTCAAACTAAGTAATATGATACTGTCACTGTTAGGGATGGGTATCGTTAAGTATTTATCGATACTACTCCTCTTATCGATACTCCTTATCGATCCGGTACTTTAAAAGGAAAAAAAAAAAGTTAGATAGAGACTACTGTATATAGGCAATGTAGCCTAGGCCTATATTTATTTTTTATTACACTTTTTATTACACATTTACTCTATATTTGGACCTAATTTATTTCCAATTTGTGCAAACACTTAATATATGGGAGGTAAAATACAAGTATAGACCAAAATGTGAAGTTAATATTTTTCAAAATTATCTAGTAAATAAAGGATTAAGTCTCATACATGTTATGTTAATCAGGCTGTTGGTTAGATTTGGCTGTAGCTGTGGGACTGAGCCCAAATGAAAATTTAGAGCTGTAATATAATGAACTAGAGCCACAGTCTGTTTTCTGCCACTTTCACCATGTGTCCAGTGGGTCAATACCGGCTCGAACTGACGTGCATGTGGGAGCGTGCACACGTGTGCGCATGTGTTACACCGCATGTTTTTCCCGTGCACACCTGTCTCACCACGCGCACGGCTGCAGAAAGGAGGCACGTAGCGGAGCGGGGATGGTCCGACATCGTGCTCTCGTGCGGGGTACCTGGGATGGACAGATCCGATGCAGCGAATGAATTCATGAGAGCAACAGAGCCTTTTAGTGCTTATTTTAGCGCCGGTGATAAGCGCGGCAACGCAGCGACCCCGTTCGCCCGACTTTACTCCACAGAATAAGCATATAAACTCTACACTCACGTTGGATCAGTCGTAGAACTTGCTGCTCTTCGTCTCTTTATCCGATGACTTGTCTGGTCGATCATTTTGCAAAACTTCTTTTGCATAATCCACAACAACAGGCCTGTCTTCCACCTGCCCTGCGCCATCGATCGGCGCTTCTTTTAGATGTTTAAAGTTGTAAATAAGCCATTAACACTAGCTACAGCATCCGCGTAGTCATTGTTTTGGTTTCAGAGAGAAGCACGTTAGAGCGAGGCTGGGTGGCAATAGTGGTGACAGGTAGGTTGAAGGGGAGCGGTGTGTTATTCAAGTCATTCAAGCCTCCGACTGTAATTTGCAGCCTGATAAATAAATTTTGCCTGCGCTGGAGGCCGGACCTGCCCTCAAGCCGGAAATCTGGTCCCCCGCCGGAATACTTTAAGTCTTGTAATTTTGTAGGATTTCACAAATTTGATATATAGCCCATCTGTATATTCATAATTAATTGTAATTCGTTGTGGTTAATTATTTATATATAGATATACAACTATATGGGCTTTGCATTCCCTTTTTGGGCGATTTAAAGTGTGTAAGTGATAGCCAGTATGATTATTAAAAATTAATAATTGATGATTAATAATCAATAATTGTACATTCCCTTCATTGAGCTGGTGTCGCTACAGTGTGCCATTCGACTGCTGACCACAGTGCCGTCAGATTGCAGTTGGCGTCGGCCTCTTTCGGGCTTATTTCCTTTTAATATCAAACATGTCAAGCTCGTGATTTTCTTATTCATCCATTCATTCTTTTTTTATCGCTTGTGTCAGTAACTTTAAGCAGTCCTAAAAGCTGTATACATTTACAAACCATCGAGACTTCCGGCATGCAGTTGAGTGAGTGAGGCGCGTCTGGGAGCTGCTCTGTAAATTTTATATCTTTTCAATAGACAACGGGAACATTTAGTATTCTTAACACTTTAAAATGATGCCTACAGCGGTTGTAAACCTTAGAATGCTAGCTGGAGCCTGTTATTTTCGCTGCAATGCCTACAGATGGTGGTTCCCTTTCAGTTGCTCACGTTCGACGTAGTCGACGTGTCGACTGATTGGGATCACGCTTAGGGAGCCTGTCATCTTCGAGTATTGTTAAAACGAGCCAATGCAGATTGGCATCCGTGAATTGCATCTCGCGCTCGGCTCCGCAGCGCGGGTATAAAAACGGAAGCGGATGCACAAACTACTTGTCTTTCACTTCGGAGCTGATCGGCGTCGATGTCTCTGATGAGTGCTGTTGTTTACAATGAGCGAGTGTGTCGGTGTTATTCTAGGAAGACTCTCTCAGTGCTGGTGGTTCTACAGCGCAAGTGCAGCGGTGATGGCGAGCTTTAAGCTCTCAGCTGCTGTTTTAACAGCATCGAATTTCTGTGTTTGTTGACGGCTGGTTAGAGGGCGGAAAAGTGAGTGCTTCAGTTTCAGTTCACTGTTCAATGTTGCCACGGTCATTTCCCTGTGCTCTGGAACTGGTGATGGGTCCCATTTCCTGAAAGAGCAACACAGCCTAATTTGTGCCCATCAGGGGGCTCGTGTTTTACTTTCGCTTTCGGATTCACAATCGCACATACTGTGAACAAGGAGTGGCGGTGCTGAGCGCGCATTCTACAAGATAAGACATTTATCAGACGCTTAGGCTCTGTTGCGCAACAAATCCTCTGCCATCGTCACGCGATCAGTGAACTGTGATTCATGTTGCACTGTGTGTGACTGCAATTCTTGCTGGATAAACAGGACTGACGTTTACAATGGTTTTTATTTTTTATAAAAACAGCTAAACGACAGTGGAGGCGGTGTCACCGCGGTGGCCACCATAATGTAATGTAAAAATAGTGTTGGCATATTCTATGCTAATTTCACCCTCTGCCTCATGTGCCGTCATGGCAATATCATGAGACACCTTTTCACTCAACGAGAAATCTCATCACATTTTAGTCTTGCGAGATCTCGTGTCACACCCCTAGTACTGAGTAAGCATACACTTATGACACATGTATCCCAACAGAAGAAGAGGCTGAAGAGGTAGAAGTGAAGGAACAGTAAAACAGTCTTTAGTAACATTTAAATTATCCACTGTAATGTTTTTTCATGCAAAATACAGCCTAGGGATTGGATTAAAAGAGCTCATTCTCATGAATAATGCAGAGAAAAGCTCAGAAACTGATGACATAGACACAGCAGCCAATCACCACTCCGAACTAACACATTTACTAGATATCACTTTTCTTAACTGTGCTTTTTAATCCAGAAGAACAAAATAGCTAAAAAAAACAATACAAAACAAAACAAAAACAAATAAAAAACACTTTTCCTGTACAGATCTGTTAACATTTCAAAAAATGAGTTCTAGGGTTTCATGACCCTTTAACCGTTTTGTTTGACGCTAATATGCAATTTTTGTCAATGAGTGATAATCTATAATCAGCCTCATTTACATAGGTGTAATTTCACTGCACCTACTAAACTGGATTGTAGGTGGTTTGTAAATAAGCAGGTAGGCCTATATAAGCTGAAATATTGAAATACTGAAACAGTTTAGAAAATTAAGATTAACAGATTTAACAACAGCAGTTCATGTTAAAATTGTCATTATCTTTTTGTTTTCAAAGTTGAATACAAGTTTATTAAGTGTATTATAACATATTTGTTAGTTTAGAGCAGAGGCCTTCAATCCTGCTCCTGGAGAGCCACTGTCCTGCAGAGTTTAGTTCCAACCTGCTTCAGCACACCTGCCTTTGAATACTCAAGTGATTCTGAAGTGCTTGATGAGCTGATTCAGGTGTGTTTGATTAGGGTTGGAACTAAACTTTGCAGGACAGTGGCTCTCCAGGAGCAGGATTGAAGACCTCTGGTTTAGAGTGTGAGGTCATGTTTTGATATTTTATCTCAAGACCTTTTGAATTTATACAGTAGCTGGGACAAAATAGAGTTTAACCCCTGACTATTTTAATGTACAGTTGAGTTCATGCATTTACCATGCAAAATTGGTGAAAAAAAGATTTAGTACTGCCGTAATGAAGCTATGTATAAACATATGTGACCCGATCTGGCGAAATGAGTCGGAAGTCGCAACGTTCCATTTTAAGATATGGGCCGATTATGTGGAAAACCAATGAAATAATTTTTTTTTTTTTTTTATGTGCTAAATTTCAAAGAACAGACATTCAAAAATAATCTCCTAAAGTTTCGTAGTCCAGATAATTGAGTAAAGGTATTTAAATGACTATTACAGTTTACAAAGTTTTACTAAATTCGCTGGAAATGAATATTGCTTTTCTCAACTCCTCTTGTCACCTCTGAGCATTTCCCAGGAATCCCCTCAAACGTCTCTGCTCTCCAAATATGGTGTTACACGTTGTATAGAACCAATCAAAAAGCTTAGAAATGAACACAAACGCTGATCATTTGTCAATGGGAAGCCCCGTTTCGACTGACCGGCACGTGATTGGTCCAGCCATCCTCCTGTCAGACTCGCAGCGCTCTGTGTAAAGAAGCTAGCAGATCTCCTCAGAAAGATTAAATATTATTAATTTGCGAAATGTCGCTGTCAAAAGAGAGCAAAGTCGCCAAAAAGTCGCCAAAAGCGTTGAACTCACTGGAGGCTTCTAACCTAAGTTCTGATGCTGGTCATCAAGAGTGGCTAAGGCTAGTCAGTGATTTTTTTGGATCTGGAGACGTGTCATCCTCTGATGACAGTGACAGCGAAAGTGACAGCCCTGTGGTATTTAACGTGTATGGATGTGAGTGAGTGCAATTATTCTGTGAGTGTATTTATCTGCAAGGAAAATCCATTACAATGTGTTTGATTTATTTTAACCCAATATTTAACTGTTGGTATCTCCGTTATGAATATGTTACACTGTTATTGTCAACTAGCCTACACAAAGATATGATTGCATAGGCTAACATTATTTGTTCTCTGTTTCTTTGTCTCTCTGCATCTCTCTCTCTCTCTCTCTCTCTCTCTCTACAATACTACAATAAATAGTTCCCATAAAATATCCCTTTAAATGCAATGGATTTTGAAAGATATCAACAAAAAACGGGCAAAAAACTTTAAAAGCGATTTTCTCAGGTTTTCAGTTGGAAAAAGAGGACAGACGACCATAATTCAAATGTATATATCATTACAACCATTCAAGGTATGACTTTGACTAGGATATCATTTGAAAGCTTATGGAAAGCCTCTTTCCATTAATACCAAAATCTCAATTTTGAAATTTGGGTCACTGTGACTCATTTTGCTGGATCAGGTCACATATATTTGCCTGTATTCCACAAGACAAAATAATATCTTTATTTTACACAAATTATCCCGTTTGAAAAGAAAATACTCATGATTCTTTATATAAAGTGTTTTTTCTCCCTGAGCATCAGTGACTATTTGCAGCCTTTTGTGAGCTGAGCATGAGTCTGTGGCTATGTTTAGTGTTTATTGACATTAACATGTGATCATCGTGATCGGATTAAGAAGATCAGAGCTTCAACCAATCAGGGGTGCGTTTCCCAAAGCCAACTATGGTTGCAAGTTTCGTCGTTACCAATAGATTTCAATGGAAATTGTGATCATAGTTGGCCAACAATGCTATCTAGATAACTGTTCGGATGTCTTTTTTCTGTGCAATAATTAAACAGAGTCTGGAAACAAAATTGCAGCTTCAAAGCAAACCTTCATGTGGAATGGTAGGGTTTCTTTAAAAAAACTTCTGCAATCCCGGGGCTTAGCGTTTCAGGTATTTTTCTTTTTAGAAGCAGGTCAAAACTTATTGCAATCACAAATATATTTAGATGTGTCTATTCAGTGCTCTGATACTCAATTCATCTCTATAAAACAGACATTTTTAAAAAATATATTATTTAATATGTCAGTATTACATGCAACATTTATATAATCCATGTAGAATTTACACAGAACAGTAAAATACCCCCCTAAATACCTCAGTATATTGAGTTGACAGTTTGGAGTCAGGAGCGCATCAAACAGCAGCTTCACTCCTGAATCCTGCAGTTTATTGTTACTCAGATCCAGATCTCTGAGGAAGGAGTTTGATGATTGTAGAAGTGAAGCCACAATTTCACAGCACTGATCAGTGAGATTACAGCCAGCCAATCTAAATACAGTAAAAAAATAAAAATAATTAATTACATACACTCTATTTAGATAGAAACTGATGTTTGAGAGAACTGTGTGCTTTGTCTCATGTTTCTGATATGGTGTCTGCATAGAACATGAATGTAAATATTTATAAATATGTAAGTTATCTGATGACAACATCATCTATAGAGTAACTGAAAATAAATAATTAATCAATTGCAACATTATCATCAAGTTTGTTTTCATACTATTTTCTTGCAATAACTCTTGAGTATAAAATATTTATGAATGAGTAAGCAATTACATGTGAAAGAAAACTTGCACTATAAACTATAAATACAAAAACACATGAAAGAAGAATATATTCTAGCTGTTTTTATAATACTGGAATATTTATAGAGTACATTTATTAATAGAGTACATCACACATTATTATAAAAAAAATATATAAAATCAATGTGTAAAGTCAAACCTCAGTATGTTGAGTTGACAGATTGTCAGTCCAGCAGAGAGCAGCTTCACTCCTGAATCATGCAGTTTATTGTCACTCAGGTCCAGCTCTCTCAGCGGGGAGTTTAATGATTGTAGAGCTGAAGCCACAGTTTCACAGTGCTGATCAGCGAGATTACAGCCAGCCAATCTAATATGGGAAAAAATAATAATTACACACTTTATAGATAGACATTGATGTTTGAGAGCACAGTGTGCATCATTTCATGTTTCTGATAAGGTGTCTGCATAGAACATGAATGTAAATATTTGCATCAAAAGTTATCTGAAAGTAATAGACAACATTTTATATAGAGTAGCTTAATATAAATAATTAACTGGTTAGTTAGTTATCTGAAAGTAACGATGACAACATCATATATAGAGTAACTGAAAATAAATAATTAATCAATGGCCACATTATCATCATGTCTTTTTCATCCTTTTTATAAAAGATTTATGAATCTGAGAAAGCAATTACAGGTGAAATAAATCTTGCACTGTATGCTGTACAAGCAAAAACACATGAAATAATATTCTATATTCTCTGGAATATATAGAGTACATTTATTAAAAGAGTACATCACACATTATTCTTTTTTTTAAAAATCAATGTTTAAGTCAAACCTCAGTATGTTGAGTTGACAGTTTGGACTCTTCAGTCCAGCACATAGCAGCTTCAGTCCAGAATGTAGGTCATTGTTACTCAAGTCCAGCTCTCTCAGTGGGGAGTTTGATGATTGTAGAGCTGAAGCCAAAATTTCACAGTGCTGAACAGTGAGTTTACTGTCTGCCAATCTGAAAACAGAGAGGACTTAGGTGAAAAGGTATGTTATTGAGCAGGTGTCTCCAAAAGATTACAAGACTTAAGACTTCCCTCTCTAGCCGACCTTACATAAAACAAAATCATGTTGAAATGGCCGTGTCCTTTAAGCACAGCTTAAATTACTTAAAAAAAAGTCTTAAATTAACGTAAAGAGTTGGGAGAACAATGGATGCATGTCAGATCTGCATCATGTACATCAGGTCTTAACGTGACAACCATCTAATATACCTGCTGCAGTCTGTGCCCTTAATGTTAATTAAAAAACAAAATAAAAAACTTACTGCACTAGACTGAATAGCTTTTTTAGCATTAATAAGGAGTAATCTATATTTAATTTATACAGTAAAAGACCATGCAGTGTTATTTTATTTTTGACTATTCAATATTCCCTACCTGAATAGGACTGTTACTGTTAGACTCAAATGAGAAAAAAAAAAAAAAAAAGTAGGGCAGGACTTGGTTTCGTTCATCAGGGATTGATTGGATTAGACTGTTGTCATTAACTCATTGCTGTGATCCTTTCACATGTGACAGGTTGCTGGAGGGGAAGGACTGAAACTCTTCTGACTATTAGACATACTTATTGTTTCGCTACTAAACTGGTGTTCACGCCATCAGAGAAGAGATTCATTTTCAAGGGGGAAGGGAAACACATGAATAAAAAAATACATGAATAAAAAAAAATGGTGAGCTACTTGCATGGCTACTTTAAACCACCTAAAAACAAAAGCAATAAACAATGTTAAAAAACTAACAATAACCAATAGCCAAGCAGGTAGGTTTTCTGAACAAAAATCAGCATATCTGCTGCATCAAATCCAGTGTTTCCCACACATAGAATAATTTGTAGCGGTGCAATTGAGAATTGACACAATGGTAAAAGATCAGAAGACCAAAGTTTTACGTGGAGCATTTGGATTTTTTTTTCTGAATTACCGCTGGATGTGAATTGTGCTGAAAAACATTTAAAAAACAATGTTCTGCCCATTCAGGAGTCAGATGACATAAAAAAAACACTTTCAATAAACAATACACAACCTATCCAAATATGAAATGTTTTCTGTGACACAAATCTTGTGCGATGGCCTAGGCTATGTCGTGGTACGCTAATGACAATCCGATTCGCGAACTAATGGCTCCTTTGAACCGATTCCATGTAATGAATAGTTAAAACAACTGATCTGTCCAACACTGACCTGGTATATAACAAATCAGTAACACTTTACAATAAGGTTCCCTTTATTGAACTCTAGTTTACTACATCAGTTAACATTAAATAAACTGCACTTCTACAGCATTTATTAATCTTTATTAATGGTAATTTCACCATTTATTAGTAGCCTACATTATTTAAATCAAAAGTTGTACTTGTTAACATTAGTTAGCCTAATGCACTGTGTGAAGAAACATAATAAAAATACAGCTGTTCATTGTTTGTTCAACTAAGATTAACAATGATGAATAAATACAGTAACAAATGTATTGCTCATGGTTCATGTTAGTCTAATACATTAATGTAAACAAATCAAACCACATTAACACCTCTTAAAATGAGAATGTAAGTGTGCTTACCCCATTTTTTTTTGTAAGAGTGGTTAGCAAGATTTAACCTTGATAAACTACTGTATTTTCAGGTTATCTATATGACAATGTGTAGAACAATTACCAAAATAATCTTTTAGTTTAGACTGTTTGCGGTAAATGCAGTTGGGTTGTCGAGGTCAAAACTCTAAATAAGCTGTGAATCAAATGGACAGGAGGAAACCTTAATTCGGTGTCTGGAAAGCGCCGCGTCCCGGTCCGAAACTAAACCAGTGCCCAGCCAGAGACCCACTGACAGTGAGAGGAGACAGCATGAGCCTGCCGCGATGTTGGAGCCCGCGCTAGGTGGAGCGATCGGGCCTGATATCACACCGGAGCCTGAGGGGAGCCCATCAAATGAGGTGTGTGAGCCAGCTGTCCCATCCTGCACTGAGGGAGTATGTGTGGAAGTTGAGGGTTTGGTTAGGCACCCCCCCATCCCCACCACCCTCCCGTCACTGAGAGTGAGTTTCTGGACTATAATTTAGAGTTAACCCTTAATCTGTCTGATAATTTATATATTGGATTCACTGGTCCCACCCAGCCTCCCTCTCGTGTCATTCAACCTCGACCCGTCGGCTGACTCCTCCACCTGCACCTGCACTCCTCCCTTCCTCGATGTCTGCTGTGACCGTAGAGTATTCAGTTTAGCTGAGCTCCATCAGACCGTCGACTTCACCCGAGTCGGACATCACGTCACCTTCGCCACAGACCTGCGGGCCATCATATGCCCTCCGGCCCTCCACCCCTATGGCTCCGGCTCGCTCCGCCCTCCCTCGGGCTCCACCTCCACCCTCGGTCGCCTTCACCACCATGGCTCCTCCCTCCAGTGCCACCGCCGTGGTCCACCATCCTGGCTGTGGCCTGGGTCACCATCTGCCGCTTCTGGCTCAAGGCTCCTCCCTGGACCCCATCACCATCATCACCGCCCTGGGTTCTTCTGCCTATTTCATAATCTCCTCATCCTCTATACCTTCTCTCTACTCTAATCTGTATGGGTTTCATGATCTTATTTCATTGACAATTGACAATTAAATTTATTGAGTTTGTGCTGAATACAGTGTAATCAGATTTTAGCCATGAAAATGTCATAAGTTACAGAAATAAGCATAAATGTCAGAGCATGTCAGAACACCTCTAGGGCCCAGAAAACACCTCAGACCCTAGAAGGTTAAACAACGTGGCACAGGACGTGAAAATGATAACTGCGTCGGACTGAAACTAGAAAAAAAAAAACACTTGCGTCATGCTTGGCTCTGCATTGCGCCGGGCGTAATATAGGGCCCTATATGTATGTATCCTTTGTTTAACCCTCTGGGGTCTGAGGGGTTTTTGGGGTCCTTGAGATGTTCTGACATGCCCTGACATTTGTGCTTTTTTCAGTTGCTTATAAACATATTAATGGCAAAGGTGTAAATTCACTCTATTTAGCACAAACAGGGCTACCATAATATATGAACAACTTGCATGTACATGTTTGTATTTTTGATAGAATAATGTTTATGCATGGTTTTTTCAAAAACAAAAAACTAAAGTTTCTGAAATAAGACCATAAAACACATTCTAAATATATGTAAATAAGACTTTTGACAAATGGATGACGTTGCCTAGAATTTTTTCTTCAAAATTATGTGAAAATCATCCTGCCTAATCATTCACATAACACAATACATTGATTTAAATCTTGTAAAACACTTTTTGTTTGGAAAGGCCATATGCGGGTGGGCGTGATTCACACCTGTGGAGTCAATGGGGCCCGCATAATGAGGCTGCATACGTAATGAGCCTTTCATTCAGGTGTGTGAATGAGCCACAAGAATGCAAGGACAATATATAACTGGTTTGTTGTTTTTTTCCACAAATTTTGCTTGCAAATTGTACAATATCCAAGGTAAACATTTCTAGTAATTGTGCAGTTAATTGTTCTCATACTGTATTTTCAGATTTGGAATATATTCTCTTCCCAAATGTGTCACTAATAAAGCATAATAAAATTATTTAAAGAGAAGGCTTATAATGACCTTTTAAGATTTTGTTTACATCTATCCTTATATATATATATATTTTTTTTTTATATACAATTAAGGTTATACAATTACAACAACATTTAAAATTGTAACAATATTTCCAGTGTAATCTTTCTTTGTATTCGCGATTCATATTAAAACAGTATTTTTGCCAGCTGTAGTAGCTCCACAACAGCGCGCATCTGTGCATTCATTCGTTCGTTCATTCATTCATACACAGAAACGCAATTCATATTTAAACAGTATTTTTGCCAGCTGTAGTAGCTCCACAACAGCACGCATCTTTGCGTTCATTCATTCAAACGCGATTCATATTATTTAAACAGTATTTTTGCCAGCTGTAGTAGCTCCACAACAGCGCGCATCTGTGCGTTCATTCATTCAAACGCGATTCATATTATTTAAACAGTATTTTTGCCAGCTGTAGTAGCTCCACAACAGCGCGCATCTGTGCGTTCATTCATTCAAACGCGATTCATATTATTTAAACAGTATTTTTGCCAGCTGTAGTAGCTCCACAACAGCACGCATCTGTGCGTTCGTTCGTTCATTCATTCATACACAGAAACGCAATTCATATTTAAACAGTATTTTTGCCAGCTGTAGTAGCTCCACAACAGCACGCATCTTTGCGTTCATTCATTCAGATTAGAACAAAGCAAACAGAACTGACCTAATTCCTCAGCGGGATCCGTTTGCTCCTCAAAATGATACTTCCAGAACTTCTGAGGTAAATTTTTGCAGGATTATTATCAAGATAGTAGTATTCCTCATCGTAAAGTACATAAGTCTGAAAGTGAACTCGCGGTGTGTGTTATCCAGCTGATGTGGGCGTTTCACAGGTTTGTTTGGATCGCCTCACATTTGCGTTTGAATAGCGCGCGCTCTCCGTGGGCGGAGCACATTAAAACTTAATTAGCTGAGATGAGAACGACTGACATCTCTCTCTTTGCATACATATTACATAAACTGTGAATATTTGTTTTTCATAAAAATTACTTCATTTAAAAGAAGAAAATTCAAGCTTCATGCCTGTGTGACTGTATGCCTGTTTGACTGAGTATTCGCTGAGTTACAGTTCATTTTCGGACGCGTTTCAGAATTGACTTCACTGACGGAGAGTAGGCAGAACTCGCATCATGTTTATTTTTCTTTATTTGGCAAAAAGCACAACACTTTGTTTTTATTATGAGCATACACAAAAAAAATACACACTAAACAGGATCGATTGATGTATAACACAAGCATATAAGATAAAAATTATTATTATTTTATTTTTTTTTTTTTTTTTTGCACTCATACGAAAAAAACGAGCCTATCGCGCCGGCGCGACAGACGACCTCAGGGGGTTAAACAACATTAACCAAATTGTATTTCTTTTAGGGCTGGGCGATATATCGATATAAAAAATATATCGATATATTTTTTAAATGCGATATGGAATTAGGCCATATTGCATATATCGATATAGTTCAAATTTGCGCTGTGATCCTTGCTCCTCGCGCCATCTCCGTTATCCTCTTCTCGTAGCGCACACTCTTCAATTGCACGCGCAAATGCGGCGGCGCGCGCTGTATCGCCTCACTGATCAAGTGCAAAAGAAACTACGAGCATGCAACGCAGTTACGTTGTAAATTACTCGAAATAAAAGTAATGCAGGTATGATTTTCATTCTATTCACCAGGAGCAGTTTCCATGTTTCATTAACAGTTATTGTTAATATCGTGTATTCAACCATGGTAACAGTCGTTTCCATATTAAACCCAAAATGCCACTATTTTTCTTTGAGTTATTTTTTTATATTTTTAAATGACTGTAGTGGCTCATACCAACATTGTATTAACAAAAACTAGTTTGGGACTGCCATTTAATAACTTTAGCATAGGCCTAATGTTGATTTATTAGTACTAGTCTTTACTATAGTCATATTCTTACAATTTATGTTATACATATGTATATGTATGTATGTATGTATGCATGTATGTATGTATGTATGTATGTATGTATGTATATATATAGGCAAATTATAACATGTTTACACAAACATTTTTATAGCCTATATATATTCAATGTAAACTTTGATAATCATAATTAATAAATCGCAATTACAATTCGAAGAGAATAATCGGCAATTATGATTTTTGTCATAATCGTGCAGCCCTAACTTAGGTGAAGAAACCTGTTTATTATTTGTTCATTTGATTTTGCAACTGTTCACTGAAATAGTTGGTTTCAATAAAACTACTTGTGACATGTCATATTTGGCTTTGACTTTGACTGAACATTTGCTCTCACTTCGAGGAAAAAAATATTGGGATATATATCGTATATCGATATTCAGCCTAAATATATCGCGATATGACTTTTGGTCCATATCGCCCAGCCCTAATTTCTTTATTTAATAATAAAATTTGCCTATTACTATAACATGCAGTTTCAACTACATCAAATATTAGGTTGTTTCATTATTGTACAGCAAATGTCAATAGCTCCAATTCTATTGGTGCTGCGTGAGGACGTAACGTGTGACGATATACACGGAAGCTACAAAGGGACGCCGGCACACAACAGCATTAGCTTTCGCTGTTCAGCAAGCACTGTCTGTTGTGTTGTCTGTCTATTTGGTGTTGTTTGTCCCTTAGGAACTTGAATTGTTCCCTTCTACACCAGGCGCACGAGTGCTCTCGTCCTAAGTTGTGCCTGAGACAGCTTCACACTAGGACAGGCAGGTTTGTTGCATAATGGGTATTCGTTCCCAATAGTGTCGTTATCGATGCAGTGCGAGTTCTGTTTTCATGAGAGATTTATTCAAACATACAATAAGTAATCAAGACATCACTAATAGGTTAAGTAAATATAATGATATATAGGGCCCTATTTTAACTATCTGAATCTTAAGTATCAAACACGAAACACAAGTAACTTTCTGTTGCTATTATACCGGCGGGATAAATGACTCTTGCGCCCGACGCAAATCTAAAATTGGTTGGTCTGAAGCAGCTTCATTATTCATAGGTGTGGTTTGGGTGTAACGTGAAATAAACCAATCAGAGCGACATCTCACATTCCCTTTAAGACCAGGCGTGCTTGTTCCATTGCGGGTTGCTATTATAATGGCGGATTTGCCAGGCGCACGCCAGGAGCGGTTCATAGCCGAGGAGACCGACGTTCTGGTCAGGGCCATAAAACAGAGAGAAGTGACATTGAATGACATACACACCCAAACATTGTATTGCATACACACCCAAATTAGCTTCGGTTAAACAGGCCTGTAATAATTTGGGTAAATGTGTAGCTAGATTTATGCCTATTTTTTTACATCTTCATGGACACAACAATGATTTCCCTCGTGTGTTAATATTTTTCCTTGTAATAATGTAGCCTATGATTTGCAAAAATGAAAACTGCTGCTTCTGTGTAGATGAGAGAATCAAAGTGTATGCGCGTTGTGCACATGCTACATTATGGCCAAGAATACGCCCTTAAAATAGCATTTGAATAACGCACCACTTTTTTGACTAGGTTTTTCCTGGTCAGTGGCGGAATTGTTTTCTTGACCTGCAAAATAGCACCAGGGAACGTTTGCGCCAGAACATGCCTCCTCTTTGCGCTGAACCACCCCCGGGAGTGCAAGTTCATTCCCTAATTTACCGACGTGCGTCTGTGGAGGGAAAAGTCCACTGTGCACAAGTGCAAAATAGGAATGATACATGCGTTGGTGCACAAAGTCAATTGCGCTGGGTGCAAGATAGGGTCCATAGTGTACATATTTAGCAAAAGAGTTAATTTCTCTGGCGAACTAATAAGCTGTGGACACTGAATGACTTGTCTAGGTAATATGCTACATGACATTGTTTACAAGATGTTTCATTGCCTTTCGTGGTTGAAACACTGATTGAGGGATTACTTTCTTATCGAAAGTAACAAAACGCAGAGCTTATTACAATTATTGGTGGTTAAGGCTAATGCTGTATTTGTTGTGTACACAGACATGAGATCCAATGAGCCTGGGCTGGCCAAGGCAGCAGGGGGTGTTTTTTTTTCGGTATGCCTTGAGAGTATCACGATACGTATCGTGGGTGGTGGTTCGGTTTGAATATCATTACACCCTTAGTAGTAGAGAACGAATGAATGCGCAATGAGTTATTCTGACGCAAATCAGAAAGAGGAGAGACAGAGCTTATTGAGAGACGGGCTGTTTTAGCTCTTCATGTCACATAATATACAGCAGAACAGTAAAATATATATACACGCAGCGCTTGACAAAGAAACATGCATGAATGACAAAAAAAAACAAAAAAAAACAAACGTGGGACATGCTCACGCTGCTGGGCTCAGACCTGAAGCACGCGCATACACCTTTCAGATAGCATGCGATCGAAACTTCAGTTCTCTTTTGCTGATTATAAGGTTTGAATATTCAAAATTCTATGTAAAAATGCACGATTAATGTCAATCCAACAACAAAGGAAAATAGACAGTCACCCAATGTTTGACTGAATAAATTGTATCTATTTATTAATAATCAGTCAATAGTTAATTTATAGAGTGAATACTTTATTTGTTCAGCTGCAGTAGGTCTATTTAACAGTAGCATTCAAAAAAGAAATGAAGCACTGTTTATTTTATTTGTCTCATAGTATTTGTCACATATTGTTTGTAATTTTCTATTTTGCTTATTTTTAATAACAGACATAAAATTAAATGAATTATCTATATTGTAATTATAAAATTACATTTAAAAAGATATTAAATTATTTTAACATGATTGATAATAATATCAATGTTGCAAACATCTCAGTAAGGATGTAAAAGCAGGGCAGGAACATGCTGGTCAAGTGAGTTTATTTAAAAAAATATGATTTATAAAAAATGATTTGTAAGTTCTGTCAAATTTTTCTATTACTTTTACTGATTTAGTATTGAGGTATTTTTGTATTATGGAGATAAGAGATATTTATTTCAGATTAACTGCAATAATGTATATTAATTTGGTAGAGAATGAATACAATACTTCTGCACTAATGCATACTTCTACCACTGCAATAATGTATATTTTATGTTTGTGAACACAAACCCAGATAATACTCATCATAATACATCATCAACATGTCAAATGTAACTACTGTATGTTCATATTTTCACACTTACAGAGCTTTTCTGCAGTTCCTCACAGCAGGTAACAGTCTCCATCGACCCTCTTTTGATTTGAATTTGTACTTTTTAAGGTCAAGCTCATCCAGCACCTCCTCTGACATCAGGTTTGCCAAAGTAGAACATTGTGCAAGAGAAAGATTTTTGCTTTTCGTTGTAGACTTTAAAAACCTCTGCATTTCTTTAGTAACAGAATTATCCTTCATCTCAATCAAGCAGTGTGACAGATTCATCCATCTTTCAGGACTGACATTGTTTTTTTGACCTCGTTTGAGGCTGTAGATTATCTTCTCTCTGCTCTCTGGGTTGTTCTCTGTGTGAATCAGCACATCCTGTAAAAGTCTCTGATTGGACTCCAGTGAGACACCATGAAGAAATCGAAGGAAAAGATCCAGGTGTCCATTTTTACTCTTCAAAGCTTTATTCATTACTCCATTCAGAAACACATCCAGAGGAATATTCTCACATTGAGTTCTGGACTTTCCTGTGAGGAACATTTTCAGAACTTCACTCTTCTTGTGTAAATAGCAGAAAAACACATACAGTGCTGCAAAAAACTCCTGAAAGCTCAGATGTACAAAGCTGTAAACCTTCCTGTGATAAATCACAGATTCCTCTCTGAAGATCTCAGTGCAAATTCCAGAATACACTGAGGCATCAGTGACGTCTATGCCGCTCTCTCTCAGGTCCTCCTCATAGAACATCACATTGCCCTTCATCAACTGATTGAAAGCCAGTTCAGCAAGTTTCACAATCACGTCTCTGTTGGACTGCAGGATTTTCTCTGGATCTCTCTCTTCATACTTCTGGTTCCTCATATGAGTTTGAATGAGGAGGAAGTGGATGTACATTTCAGTCAGAGTTTGAGGGATTTCTACTCTAAGATTTTGTTTCAGGATGTTTTGAAGCACTGCGGCTGAGATCCAGCAGAAGACGGGTATGTGGCACATGATGTGGAGGCTTTTTGCTTTTTTAATGTGTGAGATGATTCTGCTGGCTTTACGCTTGTCACTGATTCTCTTCCTGAAATATTCCTCCTTCTGAAGGTCATTGAATCCTTTAATTTCTGTCACACGGTTGATGTAGTTCGATGGGATCTGATTGGCTGCTGCTGGTCTGGTGGTGATCCAGATGAGAGCCGAGGGAAGCAGATCTCCTTTCATGAGGTTTGACATCAACACACCCACAGATGAAGACTCAGTCACATCAGACACTTTCTCACTGTCTGAAAACTTCAGTGTCAATCTGCTTTCATCCAGACCATCAAAGATCAACACAACTGTACATTCATCATACATCTCTGAATCCAGATCTCGAAGTTCAGGATGAAAGTCCAGCAGAAGTCTGTGAAGACTGTACTGATGATCTTTAATCAAGTTCAGCTCTCTAAATGGAAGCACAAACATGAAATCTACATCCTGATTGGCTTTTCCCTCAACCCAGTCCAGAATGAACTTCTGCACAGAGACTGTTTTTCCAATTCCAGCGATGCCTTTAGTAAGAACAGTCTTGATTTGGTCTTTCTTCTCTCTTCTCTTCTCCTCATATCCAGGTTCAGGTGAAGGATCAAAGATGTCATTGCAGTGGATTGGAGTGTCTTGGAGTGTCTTGTAACTTTTCTCCATCTGTAGCACCTCATGTTCTTCATTCACTCCTTCACTCTCTCCCTCTATGATATACAGCTGTGTGTAAATCCTGTTCAGGAGGGTTTGATTCTTTTGTAGTTTGATTCCCTCAAAAATCCTCTCATATCTGTTCTTCATGCTGGTTTTGTGCTGGTCTTTGACTCTCTGAAGATCATCATGCACTGGCTGGTGAGAATTGAGCTGCGAGGCTGCTTCTGTGTCATGATGACTGATGTGTTTCTGACAGGTGGAGGATGTACTGGTCTGACAGATCTGGTCAGCTCTCCCACCACTGAAAAGACATTATTGACTGCATTTACATTTAAGATGAACACAGAGACAAAAACAAATAGGACAGATCTTTATAAAATTAGAGAAAATATTTGTCTGTCATATTGGAAAACGTATTGAATCTTATTTAAAAACATGCAACATTTAGAAAGAAGTGTCCATTTAAGAGTTTATCTTTTGCAGCTAATTTATGGTAACACTTTATTTTGTTGGTCCCTTCAGATATTCTATTGACTGTAAGCAACATTGTACCTACATGTCAACTATCAGTCATTATAGTATTATTAGAGTGTCTGCTTAATATCTGCTAACACTTTATTTTGATGCTCCCCAACAGACATTCTACTGACTATAAGTAACTTTGCAAGTACATCAATTTATTCAACCAACCTGAAAAGTATCCCTACCAGTCTACTAATATTCTAATGAGAGTTAGTTGACATGTAAGTGCAACGTTACTATAGTCAACAGAATGTCTAAAGCAGACCATCAAAATAAAATGTAACCCAATTCTGTGTTCTTGAGTTTCTCAAGGTTCTGTTCTAAAACCAATATTGTTTATTATATACTGTAGATTAATAATGCACAGCAGGAATTTAAAGGCAAATAATGACCTGTATATTTTTACCTTTATATTTAAGCACTAACAAAAAAAAGAAAAACAATGTTTTTATCAAGGCCTTGCTGAAAATTTCTTTAAAGTTGAGTTTTTTTTACATAATGATTATTATTACTGTGATGTACTTGTTATTTGAAAAAAAAAAAAAAACATCAGTTGATTTATTCGGTCTAGCTAAAGAACTGTAATGCAGAGATAATATATCGTAATCTTAATGTACAACTTTGGTTCTTGTGTAAAATGTTCCACCCTACATGATTACACTCAGAGAGGGTCAAAGGGCACTTCTCAATTTCTGAATTCAGGGGACTGAAATACAGAGTTGCACATGATACTCACACATGGCCAGAGGTCACAGCAGGTCCATCACTGAGATTAGGCGGCAGACCAATGGAGTTGTTACTCTTCATAGAAACACAGCTAGATATCGGAGATGCTGCTCTCTTTCTCTTCTTGCTGATGATACTGAGAAAAGGACATTCATATTTCATATTGCTTCTTTAAAGTTTATCTGTATGCTCTATTAAATGAACACCTGTCAATGCTAGAATTTGTATAACATATTTTTAAAAAGAAAACATAGGTATTTACATAGGTAAATAACATAACACACCTTCTTTGAAAGCAATCAAACAGATTGCTGTTGATCGATTGCTCCTGTCTGCCTCGCTGCCTGCTGTGAGTGTGTTTGTTTGATTCGGTGCAGTAAGCTCCATCTTAGCCTTATATTTCTTTGTTTTGAGCCATCATTTTACTACCATTTCTAGTTGTTTATACTACTACATTTTACCCAACATCTCAGATTAACCTGACATCGCTAGCTTTTGTTATTAGTACTACTAGCACAAAACGCTAGTAATTCGCTAGCCTGTTATCGCGCCACCCGTGCGCTCAGCTATTTTATTTATTTATTTTTCTCTCGCGCGTCCGCACCTTTGAGTTCATAAAAAGCTCAGGTGAGTAAGAATCACTCAACAAACACGGTGAGTAATGTCTTGTCCTGTTATTTCCACTTGCACTTCATGTCACATGTTTAGTATAGGCTTCTCTGTCGACAATATAGGATTTATATGTGATAAATGTAAGGAGACAGTTAGGTTGACAGAGAAGATTTCAGAATTAGAAACACGCATCCAAACTTTAATTGAGGATAGTAAGAGTGCTAGTGCTTTAGATGTTTTGGATGCGCATAGAATAGTGAACACTTTACATGGCGTGGTTCCGGCTGAAGTAGAGCCTGTGCAGCCGGGCAAATGGGTGACAGTGAGGGATCGCTCTAGTCGCAGATCTAAAAACCACTCTTCCGTTCCGATTACCATAACAAATCGATTTGCCCCGCTCAGTGAAACACCCACTGAGAATGATTGTGCCCTAGTAATTGGCGATTCTATCACACGGAACGTGAAAACAGAGACACCAACCACCATAGTCACATGTTTGCCGGGAGCCAGAGCACCTGACATCAAAGCAAATTTAAAAGTGCTGGCTAATGCTAATCGTAAATTCTCTAAGATCATTATTCATGTCGGCACTAATGATGTTCGACTCCGCCAGTCGGAGATCACCAAAATTAATATTAAAGAGGTGTGTGAACTTGCAAGTACGATGTCAAGGACTGTAATTTGCTCTGGCCCCCTTCCTGTTCGCAGGAGTGATGAGATAGTCAGTAGATTATGTTCGCTTAACGGTTGGCTGTCTCGGTGGTGTCCGCTTAATAATATAGAATTCATAGACAATTGGAAAAGTTTTTGGGGCAAACCTGACCTGTTGAAAAGAGAATGGTATTCATCCCTCCTGGGATGGTGCTGCTCTTCTCTCTAGTAATATGGCTCATAGTCTTAGAGCTCAAACATGACAATCTGGGGCTCAGGTCAGGAAGCAGACAGACTGGCTTAACCGACTGTCTGCTAGCGGCCTCGCATCACCAAGGTCAGATAAATCAGATAAATCCCATCACATAGAACCTCTTTCACCTAGCTATCATCATATAGAGACTGTGTCTGTTCCCCGAATTTGGAAATCCAAAAAAACGTTTAAACCCAACTAAGGTTAAAAATTTAATTGATGTTCAACAAATAAAAAACAGCTATAATACAGATGAGCAAATGCTAAAGCTTGGGTTGATGAATATTCGATCGCTTACTTCATAAGCACTCGTTGTTAACGATATGATTTCAGATAATAACCTAGATGTGCTGTGTTTGACAGAAACCTGGCTAAAACCAAACGATTACATTACTTTAAATGAATCAACCCCGCAAGATTACTGTTATAAACATGAGCCTCGTCTGAAACGCAAAGGGGGTGGTGTTGCTGTAATTTATAGTAATAGTTTCAAAACCACTAAGAAATCAAGTTTTAAATATAATTCTTTTGAAGCATTGGTGCTTAATGTAAAAATATATAGTGTAAACGATAAATCACGTTTGAGATTTGTGCTGGCTACTGTATACAGGCCACCAGGGCACCATACAGACTTTATCAAAGAATTTGCGGACTTTCTATCAGAATTAATATTGACTGCAGATAAAGTACTAATTGTTGGTGATTTTAATATACACATCGATAATGAAAAAGATGCATTGGGATTGGCATTTAAAGACATTGTAAATTCAATTGGAGTTAGACAACACGTGTCAGGACCTACTCATCATCGTAATCATACTCTAGATCTAATATTATCACACAGAATAGATGTGGATGCCGTTGAAATTCTGCAGCAGAGCGATGACATCTCAGATCATTACCTAGTCTCGTGTAATTTGCATTTAGCCAAGGCTGCAAAGCCGACTCCGTGTTACAAATATGTGAGACCTATCACTTCTGCTACTAAAGATTGCTTTATTAATAATCTTCCTAATCAGTTTCATCATCTCAGCATCTCAGATAGCTTAGAAGAACTAGATATTACAACAGAAACGTTTAACTCTCTCTTTTCCAGCACTTTAGACACAGTTGCTCCGTTGTGCTTAAAGAAGATTAAAGAAAACAGTCCAACGCCGTGGTACAACGAGCACACTCGGGCCCTTAAGAGAGCAGCCAGAAAAATGGAGCGCAACTGGAAGAAAACAAAACTAGAGGTATTTCGCATTTCATTGAAAGAGAGCTCAATTACTTACAGAGAGGCTTTAAAAGCTGCTAGATCTGCTTATTTTTCAACCCTATTAGAAGAAAATAAACATAATCCTAGGTATTTATTTGAAACGGTGGCTAAACTAACGAAAAATAAAGCTTCAAGCACCGAAGTTTCCAAGCAACACAGCAGTAATGACTTTATGAACTTCTTCACTTATAAGATTGATAATATCAGGGAAAAAATTATAACTATGCAACCGTCTACTACAGTATCACATCAGGCAGTGCATTGTAGTCTCCCTGAGGAAAAATTTGATTCGTTCGTTGCTATAGGAGAGGAAGAATTTACTAAACTCATTAAATCATCTAAATCTACAACATGTATGTTAGACCCTATACCGACTAAGCTACTGAAAGAAATACTTCCAGAGGTCATAGATCCTCTTCTTAATATCATTAATTCGTCTTTGTCTCGATACGTACCAAAAAACTTTAAGCTGGCTATGATTAAACCGCTTGTTAAAAAAACGCAACTTGATCCTTCAGAATTAGTCAATTACAGGCCGATCTCGAATCTACCTTTTCTGTCAAAGATATTAGAAAAGGCAGTATCCTCACAACTGTGTTCCTTTCTTGAAAGAAATGATATCTGCGAGAATTTCCAGTCAGGATTTAGACCGTACCATAGTACCGAAACAGCTCTCGTTAGAGTCACAAATGATTTGCTCTTATCATCCGATCGTGGTTGTATCTCTCTATTAGTGTTACTCGATCTTAGTGCTGCATTTGACACCATCGACCACAACGTTCTTTTAAATATATTAGAATATTATGTTGGCATTACGGGAAATGCACTAGCATGGTTTAAATCATACTTATCTGACCGTTATCAGTTTGTAGCAGTAAATGATGAGATGTCTCATCGATCACAAGTTCAGTATGGCGTACCACAAGGCTCAGTACTAGGACCACTGCAGTTCACTCTGTACATGCTACCCTTAGGAGATATCATTAGGAAACATGGCATTAGCTTTCACTGTTATGCCGATGACACTCAGCTGTATATTTCTTCAAAACCTAACGAAACTTATCAATTCACAAAATTAACGGAATGCATAGCGGATATAAAAAATTGGATGACTTGTAATTTCCTACTTTGTAATTCTGAAAAAACAGAGTTTCTAATTATTGGACAAAAAACTTCCTCACGTAATAATCTAGAATACTGTATAACACTTATACTGTATGGCTGCTCTGTTAAGTCTTCGTCGTCGGTTATGAACCTGGGTGTGACCATATTAGCTCATTTCTGTCAAAACTGCATTGGCTCCCTATTAAACATCGCATCAATTTTAAAATATTGCTGATTACTTACAAAGCACTGAATGGTTTAGCTCCGCAGTAGTTGAGCGAGCTCTTAACGCATTATAGTCCGTCACGTCTATTACGATCTCAAAATTCCGGCCAGTTGATAATACCTAGAATATCAAAATCGACTGCTGGCGGTAGATCCTTTTCCTATTTAGCACCAAAACTCTGGAACAGTCTTCCTACCATTGTCCGGGAAGCAGACACACTCTGTCAGTTCAAAGCCAGATTAAAGACACATCTCTTTGACCTAGCTTTCACATAATACATTATAGACTTCTATAATTTAATGTTAGGCTGCATATAGTAGGTCAGCTGGAACCGGGAACACTTCCCAAAAATCCTGATGTACTCGTTACATCATGAGAAGAATGGCATCTACGCTAATTTTAGTGTCTGTGTTTATCCCGAGGTTTTCCTGCAGCCTGCTGGATCCAGGCCGTATCCAGATCTGACGAAGGACCTTCGCCTGGACCGATGACAACGCAGTGCTGAAGTGCCAACTAGTCTCTCCCTATGGAGGATCCCACTACCACTCTACAGATAAGGCGTTGTCGGGAAAATTCGTCTCGCGGTCCTACCCCAAAGCAACAAATAAAATAAAATTCCTTATCAAAATTTATAAGGAAAGACAAGTATTTTGTTTAGGCTTGGCTTGTAGGGACTTCCAAACCTGCGTATATTCAAACGCACATAACTATAGAACCCATTCTAAATGCGCATGTGAACGCCATCAGCGTTTCTCACAGGTTCGCGTTTAAAGTCTGTGTAGAGAGAATGGTGTCGTCTTAGCGGCCCCTAATTTAATAACAAATGATCATTGCGACGGAAGCAAATCAATTAAAACTAACTTTAGATGGAAATAACTTAACTCTGCTGTAAAGCCGAAACAATCTCTGTTACCTTAAATTATACGCTTATCTCTGTAAAGCTGCTTTGAGACAATCTACATTGTTAAAAGCGCTATATAAATGAAGATGACTTGACTTGACTTGACCTATGAAAACATAGATATTTAACAACAAAACATAGGTATTTAACAACTGTTAACAGTAACATTTACCATTGTTAACAGTATTGCCTTAAAATGCATACTTTAACCAACTATTCGGAACTAACCGGAGTTCGGCCCGAACCCAGAGTCATATTTTTTGCGTCAACGCTTCTTTATTTATTTATTTTTTTGGCACCATTCCCAGAGGTACAGCTCGCCACACACACTGCCCGCCGTGTTATTCTGTCATGTTTTCTCCCTTTCTTTCCAAACCTCAACAAACGCCTTTCTCCTTTCTCTGCAGAATGGGATAAATCCACTCAACCATTCACAGCGCACCATTTCACGCATTGTAAACATTAACGGCGGCGCTTTGAATACACCCGGCATCCTAGTTTTCCTTATCTACTTTGTACTTTTTGATCAACAAACAGACAAAAAAATTAAAACATTTGACGGCATTGATGAACCTGTGGTGATTTCTGCCGTAGGGAAGAAACGTAAGCCATCGAAATCTAATCATTGATGTGAGGAGATTAAGAAGATGAGGCACGCGGGAGGAAGAGGAATGCCAACTGTTGCTTGTTCTCACACGACAGCGTCAAACTTCTGTCGAATGCTGACACATTAACCCCAGGGGATCTTTTAAAAAACGTTCAATTCTTGTACTCAAGTCAACGAAAACCGAGCAGGACCAAGCCATTTTACAGCTGATCGCCATCAAAAAAGTTCAGGAAGTATTTTGTCACGATGGCTGAGGCTGATTGAATGTAGCCTATGTTTAGTCCAGTACGTGCCTGTATAAAAGATTAGTATTGACCGAGTTCAGAGGCTGTCATATGTGGATCAACTTACTTTGTTGTGTATTTTAAACAGTTTCAATATGAAAAATAACTTTTATATTGATTCAATGGATTAATTGCATTTTGAAAAAAAAAAAAAAAAAGTGTCATGAATTTATTGCATTTTTGGGGAAAAACTAGATGTACCGCATGGCGGTACAAAATATGACCGCCGCTCAGGCCTGCACTGGCTTTCCACAAAAATAAATGACGTGGAGCAATTTGGCTGTATTGGCTGTATATTTTAAAAGACTGTCTGGAGTATTCCTGTGGATCATGGATAATTTAGAGTTTTGTAATTATTTGCCATTACTATTTAAAGGTATAGCGGAGGATTTTCTTTTTCCGGGTGGGTAGTCTAAACTATTGGTCCACCTAAGTGTCAATCATTCTGGTGATATGTTTACGTAAGGCCGTCGTACGTGCTCGTCCCTTAGTTTTCGCTTTCTGCACATGCGCACTTTCAGGTGTTTGTGTGTGGTGAGCTAGAGCTAAGCCATTCATAGAAGCTCGCCGTTTCACCGGGTCCTTTGAAAATGTCTGAGGGTCGCAAGAGAAAAAGTTTGTACGAACTGTATGAGAAGAAGAGAAAGGCATCAGAAGAGAGAAACAAGATCAGAGTGTTTTTGGGAGATTGTTTCACACGATGGCGTGCGCTGAAAACACAGGTTGGGCTTCCCACTGATGCCTCAGTCGCGAAGTTTCTACTCGACAGGTAAAGTTTGGCATGCTATTTGGAGAAAAAGTGCAAATCTTCTTTTGGAAAGTAATCTTGAATGAGCGATGCCGACAGCAACTTGTAAACAGAGTGTGCTCGAGGAGAACCTCGCACACGTTTAATAGGCGTTCCGTCTCGGGAGCAGGTAGAGTGTTGTGCATGTGCATTTTTGCAAAAAGTGGAGAGGGCGGTTCTTATCTAAAATTCGGAAAGATCCTCCGCTATACCTTTAACATCCATAATGTGAAAACGTCACATCCATAACAGTGGTTTTCCCTACATAATGTATTACAAAAATGAGTTTCAAAAACACACTTATTGTGTTCAAGCAAGTCTTTTTCATGCTACATCGGCAGTTTGTTTAATAATTCACAGACAATTTCTACAAACCTCTACCAAACGGTTGAAGTGCCTGTTGATGGTAAAAGTCAGTTATCTGACTTTGGCATGGGTTTGTTGTGTTTTACTGAAATAAAAAACATTTTTTTCCCCAAAAAAGTGGTTTTATCTTGTAGCCCTGGTCCCAGAGTTTTAGAAAAACAATGTTAACAAAATTAAACTCATTCCCACTGTACCTAGTAGAACACTTAAGTAAATGTCCCATTGAAATTAATGGGATTTTATGGATTTAGGTGAAGAAATTAGTGGGATTTTATGGATTTAGGTGAAGAAAGTGTACACATAATACATTTTGGTCTGTACCATGAAGAGAAAACTGATTCAACTATATAAACTATATATTTTCTTAAAGCGTAGACTCTCAGGATGTGATCTAACATGGCATGAAACATGTCCCACCCACCTCATTAGTATACTGCCCAAGCATAACACATTGGGTATTGGTAAATCGGGTATATGGCTGATACCTAAAAAAAGTAGTAGTATGTGCATGTCTGTCTGTGTGTGTGTGTATGTGTGTGTGTGTGTTTGTGTATGTGTGTGTCTGTGTGTGTGTGTGTGTGTGTGTGTGTGTGTGTGTGTGTGTGTGTGTGTGTCTGTGCGTGTATGTATGCATGCGTACATGTGTGTGCGTGTGTGTGTTTGTGTGTGTGTGTCTGTGCATGTGGATTTGTATGTGTGTGTATGGGTGTGTGTCCGTGCGTGTGGATGTCAGTGTGTGTGCATGCTTGCGTTTGTTTGTATTCCTGCATGTGTGTGTGTGACAGTATCATCCTAAACCAGCAACCCTTCGCTCAACAGCACCATCTACAGGCCGATGAGTGTACAGTCACTAAATGTGCACATAAATGAATTTATTTTATACCCCCCCATGGATGAAATTCTACGAAACTTAGCATACCCCCAGAGGATGTCAAGTTAAATTATGTTTTATTAACAAAGTTCGGGAGGAGCACGTTCAAATAATCAAGTAATCAATCAACTCATCAAACAATTACCATGTCTACCCTATCAGCATGAGAGGAAGCATATATATATTCACTCTGTCAACTCATCTAACTTCCTTGACCGTTTTCAGCATCCCTCCACCACCCCGACTCCTCACTCTTGGCTCAATCTTTTACAGCCAGGAATACGGGGGAGTACTCTGGGTTCGGGCCGAATACCGAGCCCGGAGCCCTCTCCTCGGACAGCACGCCAAATACGCATTTATTCTATCTGACTTATTTGTAAGTGTGAACTCGTGAATGATACACATGAAATATGGTGCAGTTCTGAACATCTCAACTCAAGATAGGGGCGATTAAAGCAGAATAATATTGCATTTTCATTTTTTATGGGAAGGGGCGCAAATCACAAATGAGTGATTATGGGCTAGGTTGATGTGGGCCCTTAAGACCAACATACCATAAAACTTTCTTCATCTTCGGTGCCACGGTTCAGGTAGTTATTTAGGAAAAACTGCATTTTTTGGGTTTGGGGGGGCCTTATTCTCTAGAATAATTTGGGACCTCTCAGAGCTTATTGTATAATCTCCAGCAGTGGAGAATACCCTCTCAGAAGGGGTAGAATATGCTTGAACACCCATGTAAGATGTGTGTAGAATAGATTATTTTTAAAATCGTTTTGAATGATTCATTCATAAAGACTTTACTTGTTTCATTACTGGATAAATCAGCGCTAGCAGTTAATAAACAGAACTGCATGTGTCTTGCGGAAGAACGTTGTTACCGGAGCTACTTCTCTCTATTTATGTCTATGACGAGTCACGCAGGCACTGGGCTACTCCGCATCGGCTGCGATCCGCCAGTCTAAAGTAGCCTATAGTCCGAGTATAAACGCTTATTGCAGGCTTAACGTAGTAATTCAGGATAAGTTCATGATGCACTCACTCATTGTATATATGAACACAAAGTTTCCACTGTATTTTCAGTTTTGGAATATGTATCCTCTCCCCAAATTTGTCACTAATAAAACATAATAAAAAATATTTACAGAAAAGGCTTATATTTACCTTTTAATAGTTTGTTTACATCTACCTTGTAAATATATTTGGTTACAATTACAACAACAATTCAAGTGTAATCTTTCTTTGTAAAAACTAAAGTAGGCTATACATTTTATCATACATATTTCAAAGTTAAGGATTTGATTGATTATTTGATTACTTTATTTTTGACAAAACATACTATATTTAACATATGAGCAAAAATTGGCAAACAAAAGCTTATTTGAGGTGGCAGTCTATTTTACAGTAAAAATGTATAATCTATCCAAAACTAGTCAACGAAATGTTGTCTTTCACATGTCTGTAACATAGGTCTTTCGTTTATATAAGAAATATAAATGTTAATTTGCAGTTTAATATGTTGCATATACAAATACATTTTATTTCAACATAATTTTCAGTCGATTTTTACTCATCTCAGTATAGCAATATAGTTTGCTAAAAGCGGATCATTAATTCACACACAGAAATGCGATTCAAATTCAAACCGTGTTTTTGCGAGTTGTGGTAAACAGCGCGCATCTCTGCCATTCATTCATTCATTCACACACAGAAGCGATTCACTTGAGAATGAATAAAACTTACTACAGTATTCTCGATCCGTTGCTCCTCGAAGCACTTCTGAGGTACATTTTCCATTATTATTATTATTCCTCACAGCGCCACAATGATCTGAATAAGCTTGATGTGTTTTCTCGAGCTGATATGGGGGCGTTCACAGGTTTGCGTGTATTGCCTCTGCATTTGAATGCATATTGCGTTTGAATAGCGCGCGCTGTCCGTGGGCGGGGTCACATTCAAAATAATTAGCTGAGATGAGAACGACTGACATCTCGCTCTTTTCATACAGATTACATAAACTGAGAATATTTGTTTTTTAGAAAAAAAACCGAGCAAATCACGCCGGCGTGATTGCCGATCTCAGAGGGTTAATGTTCCACCCTACATGATTATACTCAGAGACTGTCAAAGGGCACTTCTCAATTTCTGAATTCAGGGGACTGAAATACAGAGTTGCACATGATACTCACACAGGGTCAGAGGTCACAGCAGGTCCATCACTGAGATTAGGCGGCAGACCAATGGAGTTGTTACTCTTCATAGAAACACAGCTAAACTGAGAATATTTGTTTTTTTATAAAAATTACTTAATTTAAAAGAAGAGAATTTAAGCTTCAAGCTTGTGTGTCTGTATGCCTGTTTGACTGAGTATTCGCTGAGTTATGGTTCATTTTCGGACGCGTTTCAGAATTGACTTCACTAACAGAGATAAAGCAGAACTCGCATCATGTTTACTTTTCTTTATTTGGCAAAAAGCACAACACTTTGTGTTTATTGTGAGTATACACAAAAATAATACACACTTAACATGAGAGATTGATGTATGAAACTGGTTTGTAAGATCAAAGTCAACAGAGTATTTGGACTCTCGTTTGAACTGATAAGAAAAAAACCAAGCAAATCACACCGGCGTGATTGCCGACCTCAGAGGGTTAATGTTCCACCCTAAATGATTATACTCAGAGACTGTCAAAGGGCACTTCTCAATTTCTGAATTCAGGGGACTGAAATACAGAGTTGCACATGATACTCACACAGGGTCAGAGGTCAAGGCAGGTCCATCACTGAGATTAGGCGGCAGACCAATGGAGTTGTTACTCTTCATAGAAACACAGCTAGATATCGGAGATGCAGCTCTCTTTCTCTGCTTGCTGATGAAAAAGACATAAGACAAAAAGGCTGAAAAGGACATTCATATTTCAAATTGCTTCTTTAAAGTGTATCTGTATGCTCTATTAAATGAACAATGAACACTTAAATGATGGCGTATTCCGTCAATGGCGGGGAAGCATTAATTGGCCACAACTGACACGTATTTTTTACTGTTCTCATCAGTCTCTTCTAAAGACGTTCCAAGAAGCTGATTAGGCTCCTGCAGCAGCATAATATGTGTATTATGTGAATATTACTCCAAATCCTAAAAATTCATCTGTATTAAAAGTCCTTTTACTTTTTTGGATATGCAAAGTCTTGGTTGGACCTTCGATTAAGACTGAAAAAATCATAATTTATGTTTCGAAAATTGATACAAAAAAAACATGTTTTATATTTTCATTTTTGGCTAATGTAAAGGCATTTTCACACTATGGGCCCTATTTTAACAATCTGAAACGCAAGTATCAAGCACAAAACACAAGTAACTTTGTGGGCGGGTCTTGGGCGCTGTTGCTATTATACCGATGGGATAAATTACTCTTGCGCCCGACACAAATCTAAAATGGGTTGGTCTGAAGTAGCTTCATTATTCATAGGTGTGGTTTGGGTGTAACGTGAAATAAACCAATCAGAGCGACATCTCACATTCCCTTTAAGAGCAGACGCGCTTGTTCCATTGCGGATTGCTATTATAACGGCGGATTTGTCAAGCATGCGCCAGGAGCGGTTCACAGCCAAGGAGACCGACGTTCTCGTCAGGGCCGTAAAAGACAGAGAAGTGACATTGTATGGGGATGGAGAAACACACCCAAATTAGCTTCGGTTAAACAAATGTATAATAATTTGGGTAAATGTGTAAGCTAGATTTATGCCTATTTTTTCACATTTTCATGGACACAACAATGATTTTTCCTGGTTAGTGGCGGAATTGTTTTCTAAACCTGCAAAATACGTTTGCGCCAGAACACGCCTCCTCTTTGCACTGAACCGCCCCGGGGAGCGCAAATGTATTTCCTAGTTTTCTGACGTGCGTCTGTGGAGGGAAAAGTCCGCTGTGCGCGGGTGCAAAATAGAAATGATACATGCGTTGGTGTACAAAGTCAATTGCGCTGGGTGCAAGAAAGTGAAATGAATAAGCCTCAGAGAGAGAGAAGACGCTAGTTGTGAGTTGGAGGAAAAAAAAAAGAAAAAGATGGAGATGGAATGTCTTGAAAGCATGACTAAAGCAGATTAGCATTGGAAGCAGACTATGTATTGCTATGTATTGGCTATGTATATCTGCTGATGTGTTCATTTATGAAAACAGTTCTCATGGTGTAAACAAGACAAGCCTAAGAATGAAAACACCTGTTTCAAGGAACCAACCTGTGTCTGTGTTGTTGTCTCATATATAAGTCACCTGACACCTTCCTCTGATCATTAAATCACTTCACTGGGATTCAGTTCAGACCCTCAGTGGGTGACCAGCATCTTTTCTTTTTGTCTTTATAAAGTGATTTACTTTTCAGAGAAAACCTCAGTGAGTGACGAGCCTAAGAATGAAAATGCCTGTTTCAAGGAGCCGACCTGTGTCTGTGTTGTTGTGAAGACAGCTACACATATAGAGGGTTTTCACTACACGTCATCAATCTGGAAGTCGGCCATTTTGGAGGCACTTGGACGATTATTGCTGCTGAGAAATGGTAGTGTTTTGGTCTGTACTAATCGGTCGCACAGAGAAAAAAATTTCGAGTTCAAAAGACTGCCGAAAGTTAAAGAGAAGAGTGCAAAAAACTGATGAAAGATGGCATTTGTGGTTGAGAGAGGCACAGCATCAGCCACATGTGTAAATGAAGCGTTGACTATGGCTAAAATGTTGACGTAAAGTAGCTCACTATGGCTACATTCACACTGTCAGTCCAAATCTGATTATCTTTGTATCCGATTGGAATATGATCTAAAATGATGTCCACACTGTGTATCGCAACTGTTCAGATCCGATTTGTGTGTCCACGCAGCTCTTTGACAATACGGCAATGATGTTGCTTTGATGGAGGGGTTTGCATTCTTGCAAGTCCTTCTCTATATGATTTTGCAGCTTCCATGTGTTTTTGTCCGTGGTTTAGACATCATAAATTAGTGTAACAATGTGTTCAGTCGTACATAAACAGTGCAATCCATGCCGTTGTTTACATCCGAGTACCTCCAATATGGCCGCACATCCGGGTAACTGACCAAATCGTGACGTAGGTGCAAACCCTCTATTGTCTCACATAAAAGTCACCTGACACCTTTCTCTGATCATTAAATAACTTCACTGGGACTCAGTTCAGACAGTTTTAGACCCTCAGTGGGTGACCAGCATCTTTTCTTTTTGTCTTTTAAAGTGATTTACTTTTCAGAGAAAAGAACCTCAGTGAGTGATTCACCATGTTTCATTCAATAATTTCACTTCCACTACTCACACAGAGTCAGAGGTCACAGCAGGTCCATCGCTGAGATTAGGTGGCAGACCAATGGAGTTGTCACTCTTCATAGACACACAGCTGAACTCTGGAGAAGCTGCTCTCTGAGTGTGAACAGAAGCCTCCTCCTCGCTCTCCTCACACACACTCATTCCACAGGCCAACTTCTGCTTCTCTCTCTTCCTGCTAGATGAGAAGTTTGATTTCAGGCCTGTATGTGGATGCAGATAACACATACACTGAATTTTGACATGAAATTAAAAATAAATTAGTGGGTTTTACTAGATAAGCCTATTTAATTGGGTATAGTTTAAAGGGGTGGTTGAATGTGATTTCACTTTTTTTAACTTAAGCTAGTGTGTAATGTTGCTGTTTGAGCATAAACAACATCTGCAAAGTTACAACGCTCAAAGTTCAATACAAAGGGAGATATTTGCTTTTAAAGAAATCAATTTCTAAGGACTACAGCAAACGGCCGGTAGGGACTACAAGACATTCCTCCAGGGTTAGTGACATCACTAACCCCAACATTTACATAAACCCCTCCTCTGGGAACAAAGGGGTCGAGGCCATTTTATGTTGCTTTGGAGAAGAGTTGTTGTGGTAGTAAAGTATCGCTGCCGCCGTGCCGTCGAAACGCTGTTATTTTTACCCAGATTGCAGGTCCACTTTGTTCAGTCCTCCTAAGGACGGTGGAGTTAGGGAGTTATGATTACAATTTATTTTTAACTCGGCCCCTCATAATTATAATCCAAATGTCGCTCTCTGTGCTGCACATTTTCCGGAGGAAAGCTTCCTCAATCTACGCGAGTCCAATGCAGGATTCGCAAACGGCTTGTCCTGAAAGATCAAGCAGTTCCAACTTTAAAAACAGAAGCTGTTTTTTTATGAGTCACAACCTGTAAGTAGTGCTGCACGATTAATCGTATCGCAATCGCAATGTCAAGCCTATGCGATTATATTACGCAAAATGCTGCAATTTTATATTAAAGGTGCATTGCGCAAGTCTCTGAGTTTTTGCAGAACTATGCCCCCTCTGGCGGCAAGCGAAACTGCAACCAGAAGTGTGCACGCTCACGGACAAAAGTTTTCTTTTTTTTATCTTATGTGGAGTTTGCGTTGGTGTTTGAAATGAACTACAAGCCGGTCTCTTAGAATCCATCTTCTACGGAGAATGGCGGCGAATACACAAACCTGCCAGACATAGCCAGGTGAGCGTGCCGTGAACGCGCATGCCGTCACGCCCAGTCTAAAATTCCGGCCCGAATCCCTCTTTATTTATTTTACTTTACAGGATTATAGAGACAATCTCAGTGATCAGAAAAGGGCTCATTCAGCCCATCAGGCAATTGTTTAAGCATGTTTGGGTTAGAAAACGGGTATTTTTAACATGAAAAGTTGCTTAATGCACCTTTAAATAAACAAATTAGCGCTGTTAATGCAATTAACACAGCATCTGTTAATTTTTGGCATCCTTTGGCTAGTGTTACATGTTCCCACTCTTATTCATGCAAATGCTTTTAAATCATTAATGCGCGATAAGACAAAAAAGAACGCGCTGTCAGTGAATGTCCTCCTGACACACACATACATACACACACACGACCCACAGATAGACGCGCGCCAGTATCGTACAGACAGCGCGCCTATCAAGTTCTCTTTCGCTGTAGAATGAACAACACACATGTATGGGAAGCCAAACAAACCAAAAGTGGGACGAGACAGTTGGGGTTTACAGAGCTCGCTCGTGCGCTCTCCGTGGGCGGAGTCACATTACATCTGAATCAGCTGTAATTAGCTCGACTGGAATCGCTCTCTTTTAATACAGATTTCACAAGATGAGAATATTTGTTTTTTATATAAATTACTTCATTTAAAAGAAGAGAATTCAAGCTTCATGCCTGTGTGTCTGTATGCCTGATTGACTGAGTATTCGCTGAGTTATTGTTCATTTTCGGACGCGTTTCAGAATGGACTACACTGGCAGAGAGAAGGCAGAACTCAAACGTGTTTATTTTTCTTTATTTGGCAAAAAGCTGAACACTTTGTTTTTATTGTGAGTATACACAAAAATAATACACATTTAACAGAATCGATTGATGTATGAAACTTGTTTTGTAAAATCAAAGTCAAAAGAGTATTTCGGGTCTCAATTCAACTCATAAGGAAAAAAGCGAGCAGATCACGCCGGCATGATCTCCGACCTCTGAGGGTTAACCCTCAGGGGTCTGAGCTGTTTTCTGGCCTTGGAGGTGTTCTGACATGCTCTGACATTTGTGCTTATTTCTGTTACTTGTGACATTTTCATGGCTAAAGTCTGATTACACTGTATTCAGCACAAACTCTGCTACAATAATATGTCAGCAGCATTTATGTAAAGGTTTGTAGTTTTGAGATAATGACATTTAGGGTAAACGTACCTATTAAGCTCACCAAAATCTACATTGAGACATTTTTAGTGCACAGGATATTGGTTTTAGTACAAGAAGTTATTTTAAAATAAAATATTAATCTCTCACACTATAATATTTCATTTTATTTTAAATGACAAAAGTATTTCAATTAAGATGTACATCATTAAATATAAAAAGTCTGGCTGTGCTTAATGGGTACATTTTGTACCCTTTAAGCACACCCCTGTTCCCAATAAGCTCACAACAAGTTTTATTAAAAATTCTTGTTTATTTTATACAACCTTTTTAAGGAATAATTGAAAAAAGTTTTATTTGAAGGTACAGAGTCAATCACAAAAAAACAGAACACTAAAATCAAGCAACAAGGCATTCAATTTGATCAGGTAGCCTATCCTATTCATAATGACGTGTCATTCAAACTCATTGCAACATCTTGACTAGTACACGTTCAGCTATGTAACCCATATTGAAAAATCAAATAACAAAACAAACCAATGTGCTCTTTAAAGGGATACTCCACTTTTTTTGGAAATTGGCTCATTTTACAACTCCCCCAGAGTTAAACAGTTGAGTTTTACCGTTTTCGAATCCATTCAGCCGATCTCCGGGTCTGGCGGTACCACTTTTAGCATAGCTTAGCATAGATCATTGAATCAGACAAGACCATTAGCATCTCTCTCAAAAAAATGACCAAAGAGTTTCGATATTTTTCCTATTTAAAACTCGACTCTTCTGTAGTTACATCGTGTACCGACGGAAAATGTAAAGTTTAAATTTTCTAGGCTGATATGGCTAGGAACTATACTCTCAAAATCGCACCTTTTCATTTTCCGTCCGTCTTAGTACACGATGTAACTACAGAAGAGTCAAGTTTTAAATAGGAAAAATATCGAAACTCTTTGGTAATTTTTTTGAGAGAGATGCTAATGGTCTTGTCCGGTTCAATTCATTATGCTAAGCTATGCTAAAAGTGGTACCGCCAGACCCGGAGATCGGCTGAATGGATTCGAAAACGGTAAAACTCAACTATTTAACTCTGGGGGAGTTGTAAAATGAGCTTATTTCCAAAAAAAGAGTTAAAGGGAGTATCCCTTTAACTCTCTGGGTCAGAGCTTTCCTGTCTACTCCAAACTTCTTGGACAGATACGACAGGTTTCTGATGGCTCCTTCTTTGTATGACATGCCTCTTTCATCTTTGGGCATACACTATAGTTTCGTCTAGCTTTTGTCATCTTAAGACTGTGAAAATAAGTTTATTAATCATTTTTTTGAAGATTAACATAGTGACAACCATCAGTTAATATTTAAATTCTGATTATTAAGTATTTACATAGACGTTTAATGTGGGTGAGCTTAAAGGGAGCACACACTGTGCTTAATTGGAGCAAAAACATTTTTTAATTAATAAATATTAAATTAATATTTAAAGGAAAATATTTAGCTAAATTAATAATCTAGGTAATGTATTAAGTTTATACCAATTTTAATATGAACAACTATTATAGACAATATCTATGAAATTATGCTTTTTCTAATTGATGTCACACTGAAGCTGTGTGATTGTCATAGTAGTGCACCCTTTAAGCTCACCTAACAATAATATGAATTCTTTAAAAATTACAGCAGTTTAAAACCACAGACTATCAATAAAATGTAAAATTATAATATTATGGATTTAAAAGTACAAGCCATTAATTCCTGTGAAGTAATATATTAATGTAGCACACAATCTTATACAGCTAGTAAGCTAGCTATGTTCGTAGCATCTGGGCTATGTTGCTAAAACTATCTTTTAGATCTAACTGTAATTATTTCCCACATCCAGGTTCCAGGTTATAATATTCAAAAGTCTAAACATTAATCTCTTAATTTTGCAATAAGAAGATGTACTTCTTCAAAATAAAGGCTTAAACATATAAAAAATGCACATCTGAGGGGCTCCTCTTCTGGTGAAAGTTTTCAGACAGCTTTGAAAATAGCCGCCAGACAGTGTGAACACATGGACACACATATCTCAGTGTGCAATGGTCTGATTGGTTTAAAATTACAGGAGGTATATAGTAACAAACACATCAATTGGTTAATACATCAAATAGGATAATACATTGCTGTTTCTTTTTATAATCTGAGCTCCAAGATGGTAGTGTGCTTAATGGGTACTTGAGCTTAATAGGTACGTTTACCCTATGCGTGGTTTGTGAAAATACCAAAAAAAAATTCTCACTGAAATAAGGCCATGAAACCCATACTGATTATTTATTCACAAGACTTGAAAATTGTATCACGTAGCTTAGAATATTTGCTTCAAAACTATGTGAAAATCACCCTGACTGCTCATTCAGATAAGACAATATATTGATTTAAAAATTGTAAGACGTGTTTTGTGTAAGAAAGCTTTATGTAAGCTTTTCACACCTGAGAAAGACAAAGACACTCCCTAATGGCCCTATTTTAGGAGCTATCAGGCCCTATCATTCTGAGCAACCTTGCACAAAGAATGAGGAGGTTTAAAAAAGAATGGCTTTTTGATTGTTTGGATTTATTTACAACAAAACATAATCCAAATATACACAACAAATGACAAAAAAGCACACTATTGAAAACAGTGATCCAAAAGACAGAGACCTTTGTGCCATTCCTAAAAACATTGTACATACCTTTCATTTCCAAGGTGTTTGATTTTCACTTTACCATGTTCATATACAGAGACTCATGTGAACGTTGAAGTCAGCAGGACTCAGTGGCATCTGGTCCCTGAAATAAATAAAAAAGTGAACATACTGATATCATACTGATATCAAGAGAAACTAGGGCTGGGACGGTATGGATTTTTTCTTACCGCGGTTGAAAAGCAAGAAATTCCCGTGGTATTGCGGTAAACCGCTTTAAACCTAAACCCCCCTTCCCACCCTCCCCCAGTTTTTTTTTTTTTCTGCGACGTTGCGGCTGGAACAACAAACAAAGTGTGGCAATGATAATCTTATTTAATGTTAAAAGCATGCAATGTGTATTTGAATATCGTTTAGTGCTCCAGCTTTGTAGCTGTAAAAGCAACAATGGATAATTCACCTCAGATCTTGAAATTAAACAAATGGAAACAAGAACATTCAAACTGTGAACATACAAGTGTATTCTTTGACAAATATTTTTTTTAGTAACTCAGTAGCCTATGTATTTTTAATAATCAGGGCTCCAGACTGCGACCAAATGGTCGCATTTTGCGACCAAAATTTGAGAGTGTGCGACTAAATTTTACATCCAGTCGCACATGTGCGACCAGTAAATTTCATCTCGTTCATAGTGGGCGACAACCGACGTCGCGTCTGCGATGCTTTGTTTACGACATCACGACAATTCATTTTTTAACGGTCCTCCATGAAGGGTTCCGAGTGAATGAGTGTGTGTGTGTGTGTGCGCCCGCGCGCGAGTGAGTGAGTGAGCGAGCGAGCGAGCGAGAGAGAGTGAGAGAGTGTGTGCGTGCGTGTGTACATGTGCGAGTGAATATGTGTGTGAGACGGCTCGAGATGACTGGTCGTAAAGCAATGTGTAGTCTGACAATGTTTCTTGTCCAGGACATGACAAGATTTTTAGGAGTCGAGACTCGAAATCGTGTAATCTGATACATTGACTGTAGTAACAGACAAAAAAATTGCGTATTCTGAACCAGACATAACTATAACTATGGTATACTGTGGTTATGAAAGTAGCCTACACATCTTTTTACAGCACTTCAAAACTATATCCTATTAAAATATTTTTTTTTTTATGTGTCGACCAAAACATTTTTGTTCATCCTTTAAAGATTGTCTCTATTTATAAAACTGAAAGTTTCAAGAAGTAGGAAAACTCACACTTATTTTTTTTTTAAAGAAGACTAAATTACCATTGTAAACAGCTGCTGAGGGTGCTTATTGGCTATTTTCACTCCCTAATATCTATTTTGTCACTCATTTTGCTTTTGAAATAATATTAAGACATTATGAAGGATAATAATTAAATTTAACTTTATCTATACACCTCAAATTTAGCTCAGTGCTTTGTCATCCCACAGTGCTACCAAATACTTTCTGTAGAACTTAAGAGCCGTGGCCCTCAGATGTTAGTCTGGAGCCCTGTGATCTTAAAATAAAACTGCACCATAATTTCTGTACGCTTAATCTATTTATTATCAAAGCATTTGTCTGTAATAGTTATTTAGGGGGAAAATGTGAAGGTGTGCCCCTAAATTTTCTGCTTGCGCTCCTAAAATTTTAAGTCAGGGGCTACAGCGCTCCTAATAAAAAAAGTTAGTCTGGAGCCCTGATAATGTTTAAATGGTGTAATATTTGTGAATTTGATTATGTAGCCTACTTGTCCATTTTCTTTCAAGTGCCGTCAAGATTACTCTCTGGTGCTGTGAGTGTGCACTTGCCGTGACTCCGCGAGGGTTGACAAATGCGGTCTTCACGTGAGAGAATTGTTTTAAATAAGCACGTGCAATTAAAAGCTGAGGTCCTGCTCTTACTTTTCTTTTATTTACGGTGCGGCTTGGACGCGGCGTCCGTCGAAAATAGACTAGGCGCCTATCTTTAGCGAAGCGGCGCGGAGAGACGCTTCTGAAACGCGCCGCGTCGCTGCTGTTGTAAACACAAGCATTGACTAGAGTGGGCGCGATCAGCTCCGGTAGCCGTGTCGCAGCCGTAACGCGCCACAGAGTGAAAATAAGGGGTTATAGTCAATAGCCTACGAATGGAATGTTATTATGTGTCATGGAACAACTTGCGAAAGGTCGGTTTTGCTCCATCTTTTGATGATAAGTTTTGTTTAGAAACCCTTGAATCCATGCAAGACACAATGTTATTAGACACAATCCATGTCATTAGAATCAATGAATCCATGTCATTAGACACAACGTGAACACATGTGAAGGCCAGTGTTAATTTTACATTATTATTATTATTATTATTATTATTTTTTTTTTTGCGGTGATGACGGTGACGAGCTCAGACCCTCGGTAGGCGTCACATGACCGCGGTATTGCGGTAATGCGGTAACCGTCCCAGCCCTAAGAGAAACTATAGGGAATATAGTTCTAAAATTTATTGGGAATAAATTTTAGATTTTTCTGGTTAAAATTGCTTTTTAAAATTAACAGAATACACACACACACACAAATGTTTCCAACAATATATAATATAATGAACACCAGGTTTGTTGTGCCTTGTAAGCATAGGCTATGCACAGTGCTGCATAAAGTAAAATAATAATAACATAACCTATAGCAGTATAAATCTTCCAAAAGATTTCAGTAACAACTAAGCTAGAGAAAAATATATTGATTACCATGTTACTTCAAATGTTTCCATTCGTTATGATGATATGAAATGAGATAATAGTAAAAACATGAAGCCATTTGGTGCGTTTTGCTTTGCAAACGCGATCGCGATCCAAAATATGATAGCCTACATTCAAACGCGATCGCGCTGAAATATAAAACATTATGGTTACCATATACATAGGGCTGGGCTCTAAAACGATAATTATCGCGATATAATTTTTCTCGATAAAACGATATCAAGAGGTCGATAAATGTTCGATAATGTTTATGCGCCAAAAGCGGAACGAAACTCATTTGAACCGCTCGCCACACGGACCATTTATCCGCTCGGCTCAAAGTCCAAACAGCAGCGCGAGCACGAGCTCACTAGAGCAGATGCGTTAACTGATCGGTCTCGGTCACGAAATCCAGTGAGAAGCGCTTGAGTTCAGCGAAGAACACAAATGTCTCCGTGATTTGAACCAGTTTAAAGGCAGATGAAACAGCACTGACAAACAGGAGAAACACTGTGCGCAGCGATACAGTCTGAAGGCTTTTCCGTCTACAAATTCCCATCATTTACCATGGATTTACTGTAACGTAACGTTAGCCTAGTAATATCAACTGCACCATGAAATGTGGGATATACATATTGAATTGTATTACATTATTAATGTAGACAATGTATGGACTAATGGAATATAATTACAGTATTTAATAATGTATTTAGGCTGCTGTTTTTCATACAAATACCATAGAAACCATAAAGTTACACTTTGCCATGATAGTGAGGTGCTACAGGCTATGCCTGGTTTCATCTGTGGTTGTCATGATCTAAATACATGATACTGGATGACCAATAGTTAAGTTTAATAAAACTCAAACAGTCAGAATGTTACATTTTACCAAAAAAAAAAAAAAAAAAAAAAAAATGAGCACATGCAGAAACTAAGAAATTGTCCAATAAATATATTTTTATTTTGTTAAGGAAAAATGACAAATGTTTGAATGTTCTACCTCAGATTTGTGAAATGATCACCTGTTTGGCAAGTGTTTGTCATGATATGTTCTGACAATAAAGAGTAGTTTAAAACCACAGTTAACGCTTTTACTTAGGAGCAAAAATATGCCTTTAAACTTGAAAGGAATAAAGATTTGAATTTTATCGTGATAATTATCGATATCGACTGTATTTTTTTTTGCCCATATCGCCCAGCCCTACATATACATATCTACGTTTGAGCAGATATCCACAAACACAGTAACAGTAAACACTTGCTCTTAATTATTCATGACACCACATGGAACTTTCCAATGACAGACATGTAAAACTGTGATATCGCGTAGGGTAAACGTACCTATTAAGCTCACCAAAATCTACATTGAGACATTTTTAGTGCACAAGATATTGGTTTTAGTACAAGAAGTTATTTTAAAATAAAATATTAATCTCTCACACTATAATATTTCATTTTATTTTAAATGACAAAAGTATTTCAATTAAGATGTACATCATTAAATATAAAAAGTCTGGCTGTGCTTAATGGGTACGTTTTGTACCCTTTAAGCACACCCCTGTTCCCAATAAGCTCACAACAAGTTTTATTAAAAATTCTTGTTTATTTTAAACAACCTTTTTAAGGAATAATTGAAAAAAGTTTTATTTGAAGGTACAGAGTCAATCACAAAAAAACAGAACACTAAAATCAAGCAACAAGGCATTCAATTTGATCAGGTAGCCTATCCTATTCATAGTGACGTGTCATTCAAACTCATTGCAACATCTAGACTAGTCCACGTTCAGCTATGTAACCCATATTGAAAAATCAAATAACAAAACAAACCAATGAGCTCCTTAAAGGGATACTCCACTTTTTTTGGAAATAGGCTCATTTTACAACTCCCCCAGAGTTAAACAGTTGAGTTTTACCGTTTTCGAATCCATTCAGCCGATCTCCGGGTCTGCCGGTACCACTTTTAGCATAGCTTAGCATAATGAATTGAACCGGACAAGACCATTAGCATCTCTCTCAAAAAAATGACCAAAGAGTTTCGATATTTTTCCTATTTAAAACTCGACTCTTCTGTAGTTACATCGTGTAATAAGACCGACGGAAAATGTAAAGTTTCAATTTTCTAGGCTGATATGGCTAGGAACTATACTCTCAAAATCGCACCTTTTCATTTTCCGTCCGTCTTAGTACACGATGTAACTACAGAAGAGTCGAGTTTTAAATAGGAAAAATATCGAAACTCTTTGGTCATTTTTTTGAGAGAGATGCTAATGGTCTTGTCCGGTTCAATTCATTATGCTAAGCTATGCTAAAAGTGGTACCGCCAGACCCGGAGATCGGCTGAATGGATTCGAAAACGGTAAAACTCAACTGTTTAACTCTGGGGGAGTTGTAAAATGAGCCTATTTCCAAAAAAAGTGGAGTATCCCTTTAACTCTCTGGGTCAGAGCTTTCCTGTCTACTCCAAACTTCTTGGACAGATACGACAGGTTTCTGATGGCTCCTTCTTTGTATGACATGCCTCTTTCATCTTTGGGCATACACTATAGTTTCATCTAGCTTTTGTCATCTTAAGACTGTGAAAATAAGTTTATTAATCATTTTTTTGAAGATTAACATGGTGACAACCATCAGTTAATATTTAAATTCTGATTATTAAGTATTTACATAGACGTTTAATGTGGGTGAGCTTAAAGGGAGCACACACTGTGCTTAATTGGAGCAAAAACATTTTTTAATTAATAAATATTAAATTAAAATTTAAAGGAAAATATTTAGCTAAATTAATAATCTAGGTAATGTATTAAGTTTATACCAATTTTAATATGAACAACTATTATAGACAATATCTATGAAATTATGCTTTTTCTAATTGATGTCACACTGAAGCTGTGTGATTGTCATAGTAGTGCACCCTTTAAGCTCACCTAACAATAATATGAATTCTTTAAAAATTACAGCAGTTTAAAACCACAGACTATCAATAAAATGTAAAATTATAATATTATGGATTTAAAAGTACAAGCCATTAATTCCTGTGAAGTAATATATTAATGTAGCACACAATCTTATACAGCTAGTAAGCTAGCTATGTTTGTAGCATCTGGGCTATGTTGCTAAAACTACCTTTTAGATCTAACTGTAATTATTTCCCACATCCAGGTTCCAGGTTATAATATTCAAAAGTCTAAACATTAATCTCTTAATTTTGCAATAAGAAGATGTACTTCTTCAAAATAAATGTTTAAACATATAAAAAATGCACATCTGAGGGGCTCCTCTTCTGGTGAAAGTTTTCAGACAGCTTTGAAAATAGCCGCCAGACAGTGTGAACACATGGACACACATATCTCAGTGTGCAATGGTCTGATTGGTTTAAAATTACAGGAGGTAAATAGTAACAAACACATCAATTGGTTAATACATCAAATAGGATAATACATTGCTGTTTCTTTTTATAATCTGAGCTCCAAGATGGTAGTGTGCTTAATGGGTACTTGAGCTTAATAGGTACGTTTACCCTAGTAGATGAGAGAGCAATGATGGGACGCGCGTTTGTTTTCGTGGTGCAAAAGTTCCAGTGCATCTTTCCCCGCGATGCTGCCCGGGCTAGACTCCGGCTGCGAGCGGTTGGTTGGCCATCAACCACGGTCACATCTAAACTATGTGTGTGTAGCAACCATTCAACGGGAGAATGGTGGACTTTGGCCTTGTACACCAATGCAGGTTGTGTCTAGTGATGTGGTACCGAGGACTTTTCTATCGCTTCAGAGGTGTGTGTTTGTGTGTGTCTAAAATGTAACCCTGACTGTTTTATTTGCCTTTTGCTAAATAATCACTCGTTATCAAAATTTAGATATTTCGATAGCCTAATACCTCAAGTGTATGGAACGTAGCCTATGCTTAATTTGTGAAAATTTCTGTCACTGTCCATCTTTATAATGTGGGTTTAGGGGGCGCGTAGATCTAGGCTATGTACGGAATGTTTTTTTTTAAGCGAAAAAATTTATTATTTTCAAATATGTGCATTTATAGTGTGTTTAGAAACAATTTATATGTTTTAAATACAATTATGATTACTGTAGGCTAATATATGTAGCAGGGCATTCAGTTACTTTTGAAAGGACAAAAATAAGGTGTCCCTGTATTTCATTAGACTTTAACTTTGCCAGTAATAATAATAAAAAAAAAATAATCTAGCATTTCCTCACGTTACCACTGATTATTAGTGACAGACAGTCCATATGCATGGGCCACTGGCGATGACAGTCCCAGACAGGCCCTTTAAATGTTTACAGCTGGTCACTTCATGCGTTTTTTTCTGATCTGATAGCTACCAGATTTATCAAAACGATTCCATTTACACCTGGTCACATAAATGTGATTTCGCAAAACGCATACTTAAATAAACAGGCCCTTAAGGTGATGATACACAGGGCAACTTTTTTAACAATATTGCTGGGCAACGTTCACGTTGCTGTCAGCGGGCAACCAGATGAGACACAGGGCCCACGACCGATCTAAATTATCCATATAGCAATTAATTGCCCATTTTCAATGGGAAAGTGCCCAAGCAACAATCGCTCGGCAAGATTGCCCAGCAACATTGCTCAAAAAGTTGCCCTGTGTACAGGGCTGGACTGGTAATCTGGCATACCGGGCAAATGCCCGGTGGGCCGACGTGCTTTTTGGGCCAATACATCTTATAGTTGTTGTTTTTTTTTTTAACGGCCCTCGTACATCGAGTAAAACTCGTACATCGGCCCATTCGTTTTGTTTTGTTTAATAGGCGGCGCTGGGTTAGTGTTGGTGTAATGCATTGGTCAAAAAAAGTAAGCGTTATTTTTTTTTCCACTGACAGACCGGCCCATGAAACGCGTAGATCAGCGGCCCATTGGTTGTTTTCTTGATTGACACTGGGCTGGCCTAATCACAGCTTTAAAAACCTCCCTCTTTGGGCTTTGAATGAGCGTGCAGTGTCAAGTGTGTATCTGTCAAAAAAATAGTCTGAGAGAAACGCAAGGAATGTGCAGAGAAATACTGTGTAATAGAAATAGCAGACGCTGTAAAATGTGTCAAAATATAAATGTTTTCTGCAGCAGCAGGACCTTCATCAGCTCTAGTGGCTGATGAGGAGGATAGTGAGGAGGATCAGGAGAGAGAGATGAGAAAGTGTAGAGTCCAATCCGCGGGAAGCAGAACTACTTTCAAAACACTTAGGCTATGTCATGACTCATGAGTGTAGGAACCCATAACCCAGTTACGCATTATTTCCACATCTGCATAGTTGACGATTACAGAAATTTACTAGAAGTTTAAGGAGACACGTTTTTATCCATGTTTTCCGCCAAAATAAAAGCTTGATGCAGTTTCCATCAAAATAAAAGATCATGTGCTGATCTCTTTCAAGTATAGAAATTAGTACAAAACTAAATATAAAGTTTTCTTTATTTTTCAGTGCATTTGTTTTACAATATATGGCTATTAGGCTACTGTCATGAGATTAATATTATAACTATTATTATGTAGTAATATAGACAGACACTGTTACTAAAAGCAGTTTGAATTTTTTTATATATATATTTGCACACTGAACATGGGTTGGAGCTTTTAATTTTGAACCCTCAAACTGCACCAGATTAATGAATTTAACATTAAAATGCACAAAATTTTCTAAGGGGGGGGCATGCCCCCGAACCCCCCTAGAAAGACTGAGGTCCGCCACCACATTTTTAACAAAATTCCTGTGAGAAACACTGGTATTGCTATGCCAATGCAGCTTATATCTTGTTTTTTGGATGCATCACTGTGTAGTATAGTTCAATTGTATTAATAAATTACAATTTTGTACTTATTTCATCTGTTAACTCTCACTCGTTTATACTCACTCATTACACGGCATTAGTGGTTTTAATGAATAGGAGTTGAACAAAAACATATTCAAGGGCGTGCAAAGATGGGTGGTGTTTATAATCATATGTAGTGGGCCAGTCTGGGCCAAAATGCCAGGGCCGATTTTCTGTCCCAGTCCAGCCCTGCCAGGGTTTAAAATAAAATGGTATCTATATTATCCTGTTGGAGGAAAGAAAAACTGCTGAAGTGTAACCGTTTTATGAGTGTCAGTTTCCACCGTAAAGTATCGAGTAGTGACATCAACACGTCCTTTGAGTTTGACAAAGTCTATTTAGACGCAAAAGATCATTATTACAGCTATGAAACGTTAAAACGAACTTACCGTAACGTGAAGTTGTTTTCTGACTCTGAATACTGCGCTGCTTTGGATATGTGAATACACACAGTCACAGACTGCTTCCGGTTTCACTTTATGAGACTCAATTCCCGCTAAAAACACACCGCGCGACTCAGGCTGAACGTGATGGACAGTATGGTTTTGGGCACAATCATCTATGCGTTTCAGATGAAGAAAATAACTAGGGATTTCTGGAGATAGTCTTTCACAGTATAGTTATTAAATTCTAGATTCACAATTATGAGGATATTTTATATTATTGTTATATATTGTTACATATGATTAAAATCCTGGAAATACAACAGAAATAATCCACAGTGGCCTTAACATGAACCATGATTCATGCTGGGGAAAAATATTTTTGTCTTGATTGTAAATAACTACACAAATATACTGTACATCTTTGTAGAACAAGGATCGTGGAGTAAAATTATGACAACTAGCTAACTCTCTCCATATGAGCTACATTTAATCAAATAAAAATTGGCCTAATAGACCTACACATTATAAAATTGTCTGTCAGTTGCTTGTTTTGAGTAGTCGCTATATTGTACGGATGCCGTCAACTGTTTAGTTACCAGCATTCTTCAAAATATCTTATTTTGTGTTCAATTTAAGGGTAAATAAATGATGAACTAAACTAACTAAACTAAACTAAAATGGTGAACTAAACCTTCAGGCTAATGTTCTATTTATCATGCATTGAGTTAACAAATTCAAGACTTGGTACTATAATTTCAATGTTGTGCATAGGACACAAATTGTTTAAATAATAATAAAAAAAGAAAAGTTATCTGACTCGTGCTGTGGTCTATCTCTTATTTCATTAAACTATTTAAATAATATATAATGAATCAATAGGCCTATAGAAAATATGCCCTATTGTGTTCAGCCAACTAAACATAGGCTACTTTGTTCTTTAATTCATTAGGTAAACATGAATATTTATGTTGTGGCAACTTATGATTTTAACGTAATATTTTGAGTTGCGTGGACTTCAGTCCCTGTTCGTGGAGTTAGTTGCCCGATAAGTTGTCATATTATTTTAAGTTGACCCAACTTTTTTTTTTACATTAGAGTTAGGCATTGTTAGGCTGTATGTTATTTGTTTTATGTCTGTACACAAAATGGCTATTGCATATGTAGGCCTATCCTTCTGCAATGAGATAAAATTGAATGTCCTTTTTACAAACTTGGAATTACTAACATTTATGAACATTTGAATAATTTAATGGTTCATGCGTTTATTTGTTCATTTATATTTTCTTTACAAGGGAGGTGACTCCTCTGTTCATCCTTTCATAAACATTGTGTGATGTACTATGCATTGTGTTTTAGTCTTTCACTTTTGTTGGTGTCACAGTGTATTGGGTTTATATTGCGCTGGGTGATAGCAAGTTAGGAATGGCCAAAAATGCTAAACAGGCAAGCAAACATGTTTTGAGACAGAGGGTGTGTAAAGGATTTTGGGTGATTGGATGATAAAAAATGAAGGCCACAGAACGAAAGCTGATTTCCAAGGATCCTCCAGATTGAGACCTCTTTCGCCGCCTATGATCCCACTATCCTGTGTGTAAGGTTTTGTGACATGTTAAAGGGTAAAAAGGCAAGTTGAAGTTCAGAGTCAGTTTTAAGATGTAGATTTTTCCTAATATTTTTCAACTGTCATTTCATTTCTAGCGAGAAATTAGTATTCTTGTCACTAAATATATGCTTGGTTTTGGGTGAGTTAGTCGTTGTTTTGCTGAAGTGCTCGTATGTTCTCCACTAGATGGAGCCACGTTACTTTGGAGTCACTCATTTCAGTCAGCGATTCAACCCAAAACCATCGACGAGAGTGTAGCAGATTTCAACACGTGTGAGGTTTGGACTGTGCTTCTGTTTTGAGGGGTTACTTTGCACGCCTCATGAAAATACACGAGACCTAATCTAATCCTGAATCTACAAATTCATTTTACTGTGTTGTGGGGATGAAAGCATCTCTCAGGTAGGCCCTGATCTTCATCTTGTGGTGACTGCATATCCACTCTTCAACTCTGGTTTACACTTTGTGAATTATCTGCAAAGATAAAGTAATAAGTTATGATAATGAAGTCTCAACTGTGGCATCTGTGAGTTATCTTGTGCTCAAATTGGATGTTCTGTGTGTCTCTCATCTTCATTCAGCAATGAGAACTGCAGACTGATTTACATAAAGTGTCATTTCCATAAACTCATCAGCTAAAGGATGCTTGTGCTGTTGGAGTATATATGAACATGTAGGTATGACAGAAAGCTATTTGTAGTGTGCAGTTATAACATGCCAAACAGTGCTGGTGAATTGCCACCAAAACATGGTTATTAGTATGGTTTTTGGAAATAGTATCATCATTATACCATTTTTTTTTTAACATTTACCATGTCAATGCCATGGCATACTTTAATGTTTCTTATAAATGCCATACTGAATATCATTTCAGTGCTTATTCTCAATTCTGACAATATCAGGATTTTTTTTAACTCAAAAAAAAAAATTAATTGTTTAATTGGATATTGAATATTGGTTGGATCAAGTTGGATAAAATGTGTTTTACAAATCATTTCAATTAAATATATTTTGAATATATATATATATATATATATATATAATATGAAATACATATATTATGAAATACATTTTGAACAATATTTACTGTATGTCTTGTTGTAATTATTTATTATATTTACAAAAATATTTAAAAAAAATATTAAATTATATTAAATAAATGACAAAAATGTATTTAAAAAAAAAACATTTAAATAAATACATTTTAAAATATATATTAGTCTACCAAGACACTGACACTTTCCTGGCCAATTCTTTCTACAGAAGTGGATCAAAACCTTTCATCAAAGTTCTACATGAATTTTGAACAATACGCGTTCTTGTCTTTGATGACAACTTTGATGAAATTTTTTGATCCACTTCAAATGTTGACTACTGTGTACATGTAAACACATCATAAATAGACATGCAATGTAGTCCAAGATCATATTTTCAAGAGTATTTGGATTTTGGCCTGGACTTGGTCTCAATTAGTCATAAAAAATATGGAGTCGAAAATTAGACAACCTTGAGTCCTTGTCCACTCTCGAGTAAAACGACACTGGTGCATAAAGTAAAAAGGGAAACTTTGCATTATAATGCACATTATACTTATTAGTCTTATCAGTTGCCATTGGATCGCCAGGATATCACTGGCTACTAATAGTAATTGTGAAATAAGGCACTGTTGCATCGGCAGTGGGATATATGAGATGACATTTAACAGGAATGAAGTAAAGAGAAGGTAATTGGGGACGACTGCCCCTGACACGCAGGGTGACCCTGGTCTCCAGCCAAACCTCCAGAATCCATTGCTATTGATTTGTGGCTGTTTAATGAGTGTTGTGCTGAGAGGAGACTGATGCCGGATCATGCACTTGTCCCTGGTGTCGTAGTCTGTATATCTCGGATCTGTCTTGAGAATGTAGTTCAGGTCGTCAAATGCTGGTAAACAGCATCTCTGCACTGTAGCCCTGTTGCACAAACACAGTTACACTTTTACCACCAAAATATTGCCGTTACTGTTGCTCGGCCAGGATCTATGAGCCTCTCTGACAGTGAGGCACTGCATTGGGTGCTTGATTAGTTGAATGATTTGGTAATAATCCATATAAAAGTTATCTAGTTTTGTGCTAGTTTCTAAAGTTGCTGTTAGTTTGAAAATTGTACTTTCACCTGGTTCAGAATGAGCACATTTAAGAGGTTGTGTGATGCAAAAAAAAATAATAATAATTTCTGCAAAATTATGCATCCTTCAAAAATACTTTGATTTGTCTAAAGTCACTCATGAAGGCACTCACAAAATGTATTGTTTAATTTATATATACACTGCTTCAGGGTATTGTTTAAAAATAGCATAAATTACAAAACTGAATATTTATGTGTATTTGCACATGTTGGGTGGTTTGCTTAGCAACGTGCTAACTTAATTTTGGGATCAACTGTGAAATGTCAGCCTGATAACTCATGTTTTACTGGAAATCAGTGATTGTAGTTTATAAAGTTATACATATGTTTTTTTTACAAAGATTCATCATGGATGCTCTTTTTTGAACTTCAAAAGCTCAGGCTCTATTCATTCCCATTATAAATCTGGGAAGAGACAGGGTATTTTTTAATAACTCAGATTGTGTTTGGCTGAAAGAAGTCAAATACACCTATCACTCATGAGGGTGAGTAAATAATGGGATAATTTCCATTTTTGGATGAACTAACCCTTTAAAGTATATTTTAGTTTACCATAAATGTTTGTCGTCAGTACATCCATCAGTACACTTTCAAAGACATAATTATAAAACTACATATAAATATGAACTTAAGTCCCAATTAAGTGGGTCAAAAAGAACTCTTAATTTCAACTAATTTCAAATACATTTAAACTAAAATACCTTTTCATTCAGTTGCAATTAAGTGTCCATTCAGTTCATTTTAAAGTATATTATTTCTGTAATAAGTGTAAAATATGCTAAAGTGTACTTATTTCTGGCAATACACAGTTGCACTGTGGTTTTTAGCTTTATATCTTGGTCAGGCGGTCTCTTTCTGTTGAAGTGGGTGGTTTTTGGCCAGAACAAGCTGCAATGTTGACCTTTTGCTGTTTAGTTTTGGCTACACACGAGCAGGTTTTGGAACAGAGCTGTAGTGTCATCCGTAGCTCAGTGTTTAAGGCTGTAAAAGCATTATTATTTGAACCTCAATTTAATCCAGAGTCTTAGGGTCCCTTGTGTTTGTCTTTGGCTTTTCCAAACCCACTCTTGTTTTCCTGAATTAGTCGGATCGATGTTGCTGTTGTTCCACTGAGGATTTCCGAGCTGACTGCTTTCATTCGCTGACATTTCCCTCAGTGCTCCCTTTTTAACAGAGGGTGAGCCCCTTCTAAAATGTTAAAAATGCCGCCATCAATCTTCCCACCTCAGACAAGTGTCAGGCCAGTAGTCAGCCTTGCACTCTTCTCCTGTTTGTTGGCCGCAATCCACACAGTTTAATTGAAAATTCTTCCCATACCTTGACACTCGAATAACAAAGAGGGCATAAGTTTTACCCTAACTGCTATCCAGACACATTTCAATTATCCCTGTGTTTGAATTGTAATCACGGTCTGTGCCATTCAAAGAGCTTGCAGCAGTTTCCTGAATATCTCTATTACTGCCAGCTGAAGATTATAAACCTGGGAAACAGTGGGTAGAATGCTGATTCCATGAAACAGATCCCATTGTAAATCATAGAGGCATGCTTTAAAAAAATGATCTTAATTTTAATAGTAAAAGCGTGTAAAAATGCTAAAATGTTGTAAAAATTGTTTAACAGCAAGCGCCTTTACTCTATATAAGACCAGTAATGAATCTTAATAGTGAGAATTGAACCCTAAAATAGTGTTGCTGTTTCTTTTTGTATTGTATTACCATTGACTATGCATGTTTTTATTTTTGCATTCAGCTCTTGATAACTCAATATAAATATTAAATGGTAACACTTTATTTTGACATTTAAGACATTCTACTGACCAAAAGTAACTTTGCAACTATACGTCAACTAACTCTCATTAGAGTAAGTAGACTGTCTGCTTAATATCTGCTAACTCTTTATTTTGATGCTCCCCAAAAGACATTATACTGACTATAAGTAACTTTGAAACTACGTCAACTAATTCTACTAACCCTAATCCTAACAGTCTACTAATACTCTGAGTTAGTTGACATGTCATTGCAAATTAATCAAAGTTAGTTGACATGTAGTTGCAAAGTTACTTATAGTTAGTAGAATGTCTAAAGCGGATTATTGAAATGAAGTGCAGCTGATTCACGTTGCAAACTCAAATGAACGATGCTTGAATTTCAACTGACTGAAACATTTCCGGTTTATTTAACCGGTTAATCAGCCACATGTAGGTATTAGCATCTATTTCCCCTTAGCTCAACCTACTGCTGCAAACCACATCTTGAGATTACTGTACATAGATGATGACAGATTAACGGTGAGGAGGAGGTAAAGGATTGTGTTGAATCTGCTGCTGTGAGCGGTCCTCTGGGGATCATTGTCCCTCTGGAACACAACCTTTTGGAGTCTCTGAGTTTGATGAAACAGACGCCAGTCTCTAGTGAGTTTCCAGCTCCTGCTGTCGTAGCCTGAGGCGACGTCTGTGCCTGGAGCACTCCCAGTGCGAATCCCTATTCTTCCCCATCCGCACGTGTTCCTGAGTGACTCGGGCTTCTCTCTCATTCTCAGTCTTTGCTGGAAAGTAGGTCGCTTCCTCAGATCAGAATAAATCTCAACAGTAATTGAATACATTTATGAAAATAAATTTGTAAACAGGATTTTCTTTTTTGCGACCCTACATTGTACAAACACAGTGATGTCCCAAGCCGATCTCAAGGATTGGTATCGGGGTAGATTAATCTTTTTTTTTTTTTAGTCCCCCTGTGATGCAAATCAAGTTTTTAATGTTGTTTATATGTCTGTGTTATGTTTTTAATATGCTTTAAGTCAAACCATGTGTAGATTAATAAGTCGACACCATTGCTGAATATTTTCTCAGCATATTTAAAACTGCAGTGAACCAAAGACAGTCTCAAAAACACAGTTTGAAATCGCTGGTGTTTCTGACATCACTTAAAGGGCTTAATGATTTTGGAAAATAATCTAATTGCGAAATTTTATTTTATTTTAGCAATATTGCGATTGCAATTTCATATGCGAAAACATTTTTTTAAGCTATTTATCTTCTGTATTATTCAACAAAGACAAGCAATATCTCATGATCCGATCTACTTTGTTTACGTATTAATTAATCTTATTAATAAAACTTAAAATATTTATTTAATTACATATGTAATTAAAAGTACTTTTAAAAATAATTACACAGCACGGGAGTATCAACTCCTGCCCTCCGGGAGGTGATACAGGGTCCCAGAATGCAGAAAGAACAAATATAAACACTCATTTGTTCCTCTGTCAATATCTCTGCTAAATCAATACAGGAGAGTAAAGAAGTGATAGTTCCCCCCTAATTTCACTTTCATCTATATATTTATGTTTTTAGCTTTTTTAGGTCGTTGTGTCGTAATTGTTGGAGCTTGTATTGCAAGACAAATTTTCGTGTACACGGACAATAAAGTGCTATCTATCTATCTATCTATCTATCTATCTATCTATCTATCTATCTATCTATCTATCTATCTATCTATCTATCTATCTATCTATCTATCTATCTATCTATCTATCTAATAGATAGATACGTAGATAATACGGTTGTTTAAAGCACATGCAGCGGCATCACGCATCTGCGTTTAAAAACTAAACTGCGTTTAAAAAGTCATTGCGCATCTGCATTTAAAAACTTAAGCTCAGACTCGATTCTGAAATTCTCTGAATCGATCCAGAATCGTTGGAGAGAGAATCTATAGCACAATATCACATAAATTAAACACAAACTGTGCTTTCCTGTATGCCAGGCCTATATGCTGCTTAGCGTGCCAAGTTCATGCTTCATCTGCAGTGCAGACTGCTTTACTCTCGTGTGTCACGTGACCAGAGTGTTATCGCAGATTTTGCGGTTAAAAAATCACGTTTCATCATATCGCGATATTATCGCAAATTAATCGTTCAGCTCTAGTTACAAACTACCTTGTAACCAATCAGGTCAGCGTGTGATTGTCAACATGTGAACGATCTCTGAGCTGGTGTGAGTGGAGGCGGGGCTAATTTGCATATTCATAGAACTGCGTATACTAAATGAGGCAAGGGTGTAGAGTTACATTCAAGCTATTTTAAGGCATCACAAGTTTTTCAATCAAGGCAATATTAGCGGTGGCTCTGGAGAAGCTCTTTAGGTGGTCATGAAGCAGCATCTGATGTCAGTGTCTTCGTCACGGATATTTAAAGATAAATTAGTGACCTCTCCAAATGAGGTCATCCAGACTGGGAACGCCCCCTTTAAAAAGCCCTGTCTTATATTTTCCCCTCCGCATTTGATGAGCACCTCTCCTCTTATCTGCATTACTTTTCATCCACAGCAACATACTTAACACATAATAGTTATTAAGTTGCTCTAATACATTTTTTCTTCTCTACTAGAGAGAGAGAGAGAGAGAGAGAGAGAGAGAGAGAGAGACTCTCTACCGGTCAAGTAAACCAACTCCCTTGGTTGTTGTTAATGTGTGGTCCAGTGACTGTTTTGAAGAGCTGAAAAGATGTTTTCTCTGCACGGACTGGGACATTTTTTATCAGGATGCAAACATAGACATTACTAAATCAATTACTATGTACATTTCATTTGTGTGGATTTAATTATACTTCAGAGAGTCGTTTAGAGGTACCCGAACAGCAAACCGTATATAGCAGGGAATTAAAGACTGCATTAAAAGGAATAACATAGCTTTTAGGCTGGGGGACATTGTGGAACTTAGGTCAGCACAAAAGGATCTTAACCAGAAACTGAGGACATCACAGATACAATATAAAGAACGGGCTGAACAACATTTGTCAATATCAGATACAAAAGAGCTGTGGAACTCAATCCGGGGAACGCCTGACATGACCCCGAAAAAGGAAGCTAGTGTTTGCCTGCAATAAATCTGATAGAGCAAATGAACTGAACTATTTTAAAATATTTTGTTTTATGAATATCTGAATATGCAATATATCAAAAGAAAGAACAGCCCCTCAGCTTAAAAAAAAACAAAAAAAAAACTGTTTTGTTCTAGCTTGATGCATTCTTATTTTTTTATCAACACTTGAATGTGGATAAGTTTCATAAAAAAAAAAAAAAAAAAACATTTTGAGCAATAAGCTGAGAAAATCGCGTTTTTGTCAAACATCTGGATCGGATTCAGAATGATGATCAAAACACAGATGGAGTAGATCGAGTCCATTAACACTCCAAAACTTAACAGTCATATAGCTCATCCTGGGTTGACATTTCATTCAGTAACATTAGGCAATTTTGATTTATATTCTGTTTAATGTTGATGATTGCGTTATTTTACATATGCATCTTCTGCTTGCATACTGTATGATATTGCTTGTTTCTGCATCTTCGCCTGTGTTTTGATCAGGAGATTCTGCACTCTTTCAGAAGATGAGTAATTGCGCCCCCTACCGAATAACAGTGAAAACACAGAAAGCCGGAAATTTCTGTCAATGGCGGGGAAGCGTTGTCTCATTAATGATGGAAATTTTCATCAGTGGCGAGGAAAGAGTTAATAAATCCAAGTTTTTTAAAAAAACAACAACTTTACATTCCAACAAAGCAATGGGATAAGACGGAATTGTAAGAGCCAATTCAATATGCTTTCAATTTGTATTATTATTGCTCTCAACTTAGATCTGTTTAATCTACAGTGCTGTATTATTTAAGAATTTACTTGAAGTTTTCCTGCACTGCATTTACTTGAAGTTGTCCTTGCATATTTCTGTCCTGTGCAGAGTGAATCCAACATTTATGTGTAGATCATAGTCACTTCCGAAACTTTGCAGCATGCAATTGGCCATCAGTCCTGTTAGCAGCATGAAAAACAAGTTTTATTCAATGGATTATATAGTCTGTAGCCTCGAAAGGGAGCCAAGACTGCTCTCTTTACAATCACTAAACTTGTTTAGTGTTTAAAATCACTAAACGCTGTGTCAGTTCAACACGATCTCACAATGTTCAGTGAAGCTGCCAACAATGCACAATAAATCTCTTACTTACATCGTGTCTACGCTTTTTGTTAACGAGAGGTTTTGCGTGCCTGCATATGTCAGCACTGATTCTGAATAAAATCTCTGGTGTTTTGAGCAGTGAATAAATTCTGACTAATTTAAACAGCTCTGATTGGCCGTTGTGTTTAAGAGATCCACAACTATGTCTGTGAATGGCTACATTGCTCACTGCTGGACATATGGTTTCAAACGAGTCCAAAACACAACATAAGAAACTCCATAGATCGCGAAGTGACGACATGCTGCTTGGCTAAAGCTTCCGGCATCGTGTCGCGATCATAACGCAGTGTTTTCCAATGTCATTTGAAGGTTCAACCAATGGAAACTGGATCTCGGGTGTGGTGTGTAGGTATAGTGGCTAGGGACGATGTCTAGAGACCAATCGGACACTTTTTTACTGCTGGAGCGCGCTTGGATTGGTTTGATCGCTCTGATTGACAGGTCTTGGTTTACCATAGGATAGAATTGGAGTGCACAGCTGAAACTGCGCTGCAAGGTCATCGCTCATCAACCAGGATCTTATTACTTGTTTATTCTCTGTACTTTTATACCTAATCCATTGCATGGCTTGTAGACACTTAGAATATGTAACAATGGCACGCTCGCTTAATTTTTCCATGTGTGTCTGCTGCACATGTTTTGTACATGAGCCACAAATATACACTCTCTAATGATGACCTTGCTTTATCGACCACTTGCAGATTAATGTCAATTAAACTGATCTGGGATCATCATAGACCCCAGACCAGTGGGGGATCGGAGCTCTGTTGTAGTTCATTAAACAGGTTACTAGTGCTTGGGGGGGTCCATATCGATATTGAGCTTAAGTGGCATACACGTGTCGAGTGATATTGCACAAGAGTTCACCACTCTGCACTTTTTAAGAGGATTACGATTATTCAGAGTGAGTAGCAATATTATGATAACCATTATAATCATTTGTTTTGGGAGCCTAGTAGTAAAAATGAAAGCTCAAATACGTTACCTGGTGAGAGTGGCAGGGAATATCATGGGAATGCAGACACTCAGTACCTTACAATATTTGTTTGAGCTGTCCATGATCCACCAGGCCAAGATTTTAGTGGACTCTTCGCATGTGCTGTATTGTATGTCATGCAGCTAGGGGTGTTGTGTGTTATCTAAGTAATTTATGAATTCAAATGGTATTGTTTTATAGGAATTTGTTTTGTTTTTTTTATAGGGAAGATTATTTGTAAGTGTGATGGTTTGTTAATGTTTGTATGATGTAGGTTGTTGTGGGTTGATGCTGTAGGAGTTCTCCCATCCAAGACAAATTTCTCCTATGGGAGACAATACCTTGACCTTAACCACTAGGAGAATACAAGTATCGGATTGGGACTTGGTATCGACAGATACTTAATATTCAATGACTTTGATCGGGGGCACAAAAAATCTAATAAAAAGCCAACAATAAATATAACACTGTAAAATCCAACAGTGATTCTAACTAACACTTTTTAGTTAACTTGACTTAATGTCTTAACTTAATTGTAAAAATCTAGTAATCTGCACTATTCACATACTATGTTTTGTTTACTAAGAAAACTCAAGTTAAGGTTAATTGATTGGTTTGAGTGTGGTTTTTGAGGCGGGGAAAATCTTAATGGCATGTCAATTAATGATCTTGTATAATTTTGTTGCTAACACTTATGTCCTAAAAACCTTGTGAAACTTTTAATTGGGTTAATATAATCCCTCTATATTTGTGACAGTCTTGCAATTGATCATACAGACTTCAACATTCAGCCTGCAATACACAACAATGGTAACAATTATATTTTATTTAAAGTAAATTATCAAGTACTCTACAGTTATTTTTTAGTTACTAGAACTGTAAGTGAACTATACTAACTAAGTATTTGTCAGTACCACATACTATTCCTATCTCACTTTACTTTTTATTTATTTTTTTAGGCAATTGGTTTGCATGCTTTTTTTAAGTAAGTCCAACTAATTAGATTGTACAGCTTGGTTAGCTGATTACCATCAGTTCATTAACACTTTCTCCGAAAAGCACATACGATAAGACCTGTTCTCTTGTTTGTTCTTGGAAGTTTGGCACTGATCACGTGATCATTTCTTTTTGTCTGCATTTGTTTTTGTGTGCACTGTGCATCATACTTCTTTTTAACAAATAGATCATTAATTACATTGTTAATGTAAAAATACAAAATTCCGTTGTTGTTGTTTTCTTAATAGTGTAAGTAATGTTTGTTTTATTTAACCTGAAAAATGTGTCAGCATTAAGTGAATAAACATGATTTTGCATGCCCCATGTCAACAATATATCATTATACAATTATTTTCATGCGTTATTCAAGTAATGCTGATTTATGGACAATACATTGAATTAGATAGATAGTTAATCTCATTTGATTATTTACTTTTCATTCATAACTGAATGGACACAAACCAAAATATCAGAATATTCACATCAACTGTCAAGAATGAAGAATGAACAATCAAGAATGAAAGTCTAATGTTATTCATTTACATATAGTTCTCAAACATACTTAGAAATCAAGGACACATTGCATCATGATTGTCATTGTACAAGCGCCAGACTATTCTAATTTGACCGAATTAGTTGGTATCCATTATCCTGGGCTTGTGTGACATTGTAAGGTATGCTTTTTCTGCAACCTTCAAATATCGGTTGCTGTGGTTACATACTCTACAGACAAGTGTGAATAAATCACTGTCAAAGGTGAAAAAAAAAGACACTAGCTGCAAAAGTTGCAATGGATGCGAAACGCTTTGATTCAAGGATTGTGGACACCCACATGGTTGGAATGTCATGGATGGGCCAATTTAAGAGTGTTTGTCTAAATGGGCCCAAGCATTAGCCCTTAAGTGAAGGATAAGACCATGGATCTGCACTCTTTAAGCTGTGCAGATCTTCTAATCCTTTTATGCACTTGTTATGTGTTAGACAATCCTGTCTGATAGCTGCATGGGTAAGTATACTTGCACCACAGAAAACGGCTTTGTTGTCCTTAAATGAACTTTTGCATTGGTGTAGGTCACTTGTGAAATGAAGACACACTTACATAAACACATAGGCCTACATGATCAGATTTTTCTGAGCACAACGTGATCTACACCGTTTATATGTGGGAGGGATTGTGGGGTGTTGAGGTGGTTGCCCACGCCTCATACAGTATGCTTGCTTTGTTGCGAGTTGCTCTCTCGCTAATATACTTTTTGATGATTTTGGAGTTAAAATGCAATTTATCATTGTGCAAAAAAAATTTATAGAAAAGCTTGCGTGTCAGGTTATGTTATAATGAACAATATAACAGTAATTGTGTGTATTTATGAGCTGACGGGACCCGATGTGACATCAAACAATCAGAGAGGTTTCCAAATCTCAATGTTTTTATTATTTTTTTGATTGGATAAAATGAATGGAGAATATCTCATGTTTTTTCATGGATGTTCGAGTCCCTGAGCACCCATGGGACCGGTGCCTATGATGTAACGGATGGAGAAAATGAAGCTCGATCAGTCTACTGACCTGAAACAACCTTAACAACACTTTTCCGATGACCTCTAGTACCTGCTAGACGTTAGCATTGCCATTCATTGCCATGGCAATTGCCCGTCTGGTGCAACCCACCCCAGAAGTGTGCCACCTGGATGCTGTCATCTTTGCTGTCATCAGTTCTGGAAAGACTTTTTCCCTAAACCTTTTTCTTTTTTTTTTCTTTCTTTTCTTCATTTAGGCCTGTTTTTTGCTTGCACACACACAAAAAATAAAAATCATCAAAATAGATGGTTACTTTTAAATGACCATCAACAGAGAAAGATGCTTTTTTTTCTTTCTGTCCAGCAGATGCTGAAGCAAACCAGACCCTGAACCAATTTTTTTCAGTTGCAGTATTTCCAGTGACTATTTTATGTATAAAGACAGCACCTTGGCAGCATCCGAAACACATACTTCCCTATGATAGACAAAAAAACATTTATGTGAGAAGAGTAGCATTCATAGAATTCATAAAAAAGTAAGTAAAAAGTACCCGGATTACCTACAACTTCAGGCACAATTCTATCCCACGAGGCCACAGGAGAGTCACGCTTCTGACGCTATAGGTCACATGACAATAACAACATGATTAATATAAGATGTTGTCCAGATTACATTCATACTACACACATTCAAACTATATAGAACATACTTTTTAAAGTAGCAAAGTAAGGACTTATACAAAAAAGTCCCTATGCCATTTTTGGACAACGACTTTGTCATTTAAGAAATATAATATGTAAGAATAATCGGGATATTATTAGAAAATAATGCACACCTGAGGTGGCATTGAGGCCATGATGCAAAGCATAATTCAACAGTCAATTATTCTGCTTATACTTCTATTACCACACCTCAAAACATTGTTCAAATGTTTTATTTTAAGACATTTGTCAGGTTTCTGTCTTTAAAACACTCTTGTGTGTAGGACTTTCTCTTTCAATAGATAATAAAAGGTAATGTGTGAAAACATGGAAACTGTTTGTCATTTTATACTTTTTGTATATTTGTTTGCTTTGTCAGTGTATTTTGGGTCTTGGTTATTTTGCTGTTGTAAGCTATGCTGTTAAGGACCTTTGGAATAACTGACATAACTGAACTGTAATGTTTTCTGAAGAAATAATTGCACACCGTAGAATGTTCATCAATCAGAATCAAGCATTCAACAGCACTGTAGTACAAACATGTATATTTGATGAACAAAAAGAAAGCCAAGATGGCTGCCGAATGAACTGACTTGCCTTAAAGGAATCATTGACCCAAAAATCTATCAGCATCTACTTACTTTCATATCATTCCAGAATCTGTATATTGTTGTTATTTTTGCAGATGAACACAAAAGGACTTTCTGTGGCATAGTATTCTAACAGTTGTTCTAACTAAGTTTTTAGTTATCTTTGCTTATTTACAATTTGTTGAACTTAATTGTAAAAATCTAGTAATCTGTACTATTCACATAATATGACATTGGTACTCAGAAAACCCAAGTTAAGATTACTTGATGGGTTTGAGTACCATTTTGTAAAGCAAAAAATGAGTTTTTGAGGTGGGGAAATTCTTTCCACTCATTTTCAGCAGTTATCTTTCTTCTTAGTTGCCTTCGCTCATTTTCCAAGGTCATCTTGAATGTAGAATTGTCAATACAACTGAAAATATTGAGAGAACATCACATATGTTTAATACAATTTAAATTGATGTTGATTTCCTAAAATGGGTTGTCACCATTATGGTAATCAGTGTTCCCTTTGGTCGGGTACTTGGAACTAAAATTATTTTAACTCTCTTTCTATTGATGCAGGCAGTAATGCAACAAGAAATCACAGTTATTTGTGGTTTCAGAGGAAGATAAGTAATAAATAGGTTGCTTTTACTAATGACCAAACTTTTCAATAAATCTGCGTTTCATGTTGAATTGTAGTCTATTAAAAATTGCATTGCTAATACCCAAGTCATAAACACCACATACTATTGTGAAACATTAAACATTTAAGGTGTTGATTCCCCTCTAATTGTGCCAATATCATGCAATCAACCCTGTTTGAGTGACACAGACATTCAGCAGACAAAAACACAACAATGGTAACCATTAAATGAATTTCTTTAATTAATAACACTAAACAATTTTATTTGCTGTCTTTATTGTGCTAATAATGACACAAGACAGCAAATAAAATGGTTAAATAAAGCTAAAAAACAGTAAAACAAGGCAATGGCTTAATTTATTCATGCCACAATGCACTCTGGGAGTGCGCTGTTACTCATAAATAGTCTGTAAAACTCAAAAGCAAAGTTATGAAAACTTGAATAATATATTGATAAACTGTACTAGATTTCTCTGAGGCAATAAGTTTGCAAGATTTTTTCGAGTAAAGTTAACAAATTGAAATTTACAGTATATAAAGAGGGAGCTGGTGATTTTTCAGTGACATGAGCAGCAGCGACTGTTGGCAAGTGCAACAAAGTTTACCTTCAACTTGTCAGCTTTAATCAACTTGGTTTTTATTTCAAGTTATTATGTTACTAGGTATAAGAGTTATATAGTGCATCAGTCATATTATTATTATTTATATGGTGGTTTTATGTTTTTAGAGCCTTTTTTAGTAGTTATAGTCTTTGTGAAGTGCCGTTATGAACAAGTTATGAGTGTCCTCTTGACATATTGAGTTGTGGTGCTCATATGGGTGACACAAGGTCAAATCTGGTTTTGTCATGTGTCCTGATCCCATTTTCCTCCTCTCTTCCAAACAGTTTCTTGTCATTCTATACTTTGGCTATCTATCGAATGATCCAAAAGCCCAAAAATAACTCTGAAACTAAGATTTGAAGGCGATCAAATGTTACAGCTTCACTTTAACTGTCACTAGAGTCACTCCAATCATTCGTCCACTTCACAGCCATATTAGCAGCAACAAGCACTTGGAGAGCAAGGGATGAGTAATTTATATTAACTACTCTTCCTCTTTTTATGGTTGTTCAATTAAAATCTCATTTCATTCCACACCCTTGAAACGTGGGAAGTTTCAGCGGAAATAGGCAGATTTCTGTCTTTCTATCATCGTCAGTACGACAGTAGCTCACTCTGAAAGGAGTTCATTAACCAAATGGCTGTAACTCTCTCTGCCTTGTTGTCGTTCGGAATATAGCCCTTTTATTTGACCCTATTTACAGCCAGCCAGCTAAATGTGTTCAGGATTTGGGGGATGATGGCAGAGCAAATGCATAGTCTTGACATCTGATGTCTGTGATTTATACTTGCAGAGGAGGGTTACTGATTCAATGTCCCATTTAAAGGCATATTAAACTCAGGTGTGGGAGGCACAGAATTGACCTTGAGAATAGAAACACCGCTTTGGAATCCATTGCTGTAAATACCATCAATAAACAGAAAATGATCAGCTGTACTTTATTAAATAGCCTCCATTAGAACTGGTGGGTCACGACCCACAATTGGAGGAGAAAACACTTCCAATATCTCTTACTGACATAATGTAAAACGCTGTCTGTCCAAATAAACTCAACAGTACTTTGGGCACAAATTTGACTAACTGTAAATAGTAGGCATATGCCAATATGTGCATGCTGACAGACATATCCTTGTCCTCTAAAACCATGAACAAAACTACTAAAAATCAAATACTTGCTGTGAAAATGAATCCATGTTTATAATTGTTTTGTGTATTTTTGGGTGGTGAATTATGCAGAAATTCTATATTTGGCCTGTGTCATTTGAAAAAAAGAAAAGAAAAAGAAGCATATTGTAGGGTCTATGCAAGGCCAACAACAATTTTGGGACTGTATTGGGTCGCCACTTCATGCCTAATGTAAAACTCTGTGCCTTGAAGCATAACCAGTTGCATCAACCATATCATTTGCATACAGAACATAACGATCAGAATTGTTATTCAGCAAATATCAGTGGTCTTTATTCAACTTGTGAGAGTCTTATTCACTCAAAAGCAATGATGGTAATCAAAATTGGTCTGGGAAAATGGCATTTTGACACCTTTGAGAAGGAAATACCACCTGCAGTTTGTTTATCAATCACTCCTTTCTATATGTAAATGCTCCAGTCACTGAAGAACCAAGATCTCCTCCAAACATTGGTACATCACTGTCATCAAAATCCTAAAGGAATAAATTACGCTAAAATTAAAATTATCTCATTGTTTAGTCACTGGCCGCCATGCAATTGAGGCTGAAGTTATCCATATGACACATATTTTATATTTAAATTTTGAAAGTCATGCAATAGCTTAGTATCAGCAACAGACAGAAATGTAATATTTTTAAACTAAAATCTTGACATATACCTTAGCTCACCTTAACACATTCATGAGAGAAGCAGCAATGTCTGATTCATGAACACATTATTCTTTTGAGTGAAATCTGTTTAATGAGCCTGTTAACAAAAATGATTCAAATTGATTTGGAATGTAGTCATTTGGACCACTTTTATGATGGTCTCTTACTGTCTATGTATTCTTTTTAAAGCTTGAAAGACAGTCTTATTGTGTTCTACAGAAGAAAGCCATACAGATTTGGAAACTACATGAAATTAGTAAATGACCCAATAATTTTTTTTTAGGTGAACTATCCTTTTAATTGAACCCCCAGATGTACTGTATTTATTGACAGTTTTCAGCCAGTAAATATAATCAGTTTAATGCATGTTGGATAAGCTTCTGCCACCTGGTTGCACTGTTTCACTGTACAGTATACACACATATGGGAGGCTGTTCTGAACATTCACTTACACACAGCTAACTTCTAACCATCATTTTGGAATACAACTGGATAAAATGAAATCCTACTTTTTTTCTCATTGAATGTCATCTTTCACCCTGAATTATGCATTATGTATACAGAGTAAAATGGGTTTTGAATCCTTTTTAATGTGCTGTAAACAGACTTGAGCTGACAATTGTATATCTTCATGTTATGTCCTACACCATTTTTTTTGGATCTTGATTTGAACAAAAAGTCAAAAGAGCATTGCTTTTTGGTCGGCGTTATGTTAGTCAATTTTCAGAAGCAGAACTGTTTATTTAGGTCTTGTTCACAGAAGTTTTGACATTCTTTCTACAGTAAAGTTACTTCATGAATCATACCTCTTTCATACAATTATTTTTGCATGGTGCTCCTGTTCTTATTGCGGTGAGCTTCACACGGATTTGCTGGCAAATGAGACAATTGCAGTCTGAGAGGGAAAATGGGGAGAAAGGTCAGATTTATGCCTGGTACACATTGTATGATTTTTGGGCTGTCCCAGGCAAAAAATTACTAATCGTGGCGATTTCTGTGGTCATGGCTCCTAAACGGTGGTCCTACATCATACAGTGGGAGAGGTTCAAAGTGGGCCATTGTCAGAGATAGCTATAATTTTCTGACAGTGTGACATAAATTTCTAACAGAAATGTATCTACTGAGTAACCAATGTAAGCAACATTAAATAGCGTATTGATCAGTCAAATGGTGCTAAAACTCAAAACTACTTACCTCAAGCTCCACTTACACAATACAACTTACACACACAATATTGGCAGGGTAAGTTGGCCTATTTTGTCTAGCCATAACCACGTCCATATTCTCTTCTTTCACTTCCTCATCTTTTTTCAGCGCACATAAAAGCAACAATTGCCAAATTGCGATTTGTCTTGCTTTATTTGTTTACCACTAGTGATTTGGTTACCACTCTATACTAACTTGCGTCGTAGCCTACGATTCAACAGGTTTCATCATCGTACAGTCTACATACCCAACTTTAATAGATCCATGTCGCTGTCTGATTTGTAATGATTTTATAGGGTTGCCGATATTGTGAATTCTGTAGCAGGTGTTAGTCTTTCATCTTTCTTTCTTAATTGATTAGTGAGAGAGTACTGGCAGAGGAGAGCAAGATTTCAGCAAACGTGGTTGGTAGGTTTGATACCCCAGATCAAAAACAAGTTGTTTCGAGTTGGACAGTGGGGCGCCCTTTACTGGAGCCATGAAAGTATTTTAGTCAACATTCTCTCTCAGGAACCCACCTAAGAGTATGAATTCTAGCTGTGTCTTCTTAACTTATACAGGCCAATCTTAGGACCTCTCACTCCAATCTCGCATAGTGTCAGTCACATCAGTAGTTGCTGGAGTCAGATCAAACACAGGTGAATCTAAATTTCAGATTGCATTTGCAGTTTGCTTTGCAGATCAAAGGCCAGTGACTGTGGCTCAGCAGTTCAAGAATGTTTTCAAGAAGGATCAGAGGCTGTAGGTGTTGCCAAGGCGGGATTTTCCTTACTTAACCTGATTAGTCTGGGGAACGTTTTCCAAAGCCGAGCAAAGAGGAAAACCAAATTATCTGAAGTAAAAACCCCTTTGTTACCCTGAAAATGTCTACTTACTGCGCATAAATGCACATTCTTGAAATAATAATCCATTATTACAGCATGGTGCTATCGCTTGCTCACTTCCCCAGGGTTGTAACATGATCGCAAGGCTGCGAGGAACTTTTCTAAATAGTTGCTGTGATAGGAAATGAAGCCAGAGATTAAAAAGCTTCCAGCCTCCACTAGATTCAGAACGGATTGTCTGTGCAGAACAATAAAAATTCATTATTTGTGCTGCCTAAGGCGTAGGTGAAAAATGTCCCAAATTTGATTGTAATATTTCCAAAAGGGATACAGTACACCTCAAATGTAATTTTTCCGTAACTACTTTTGGAGAGCTGCGAGTCCTGTGTGCCTGTAACCGTTAGAGCTCTTTGTCCAATATTCAAGCAAGTCATGTGTCTCCTCTTCATAATGTAGTTACACAGTACTAAGCAAAGCATTTAGGTTTCTTTTAGTTCCGATTGAGGTTTAATGTGGAGACACGGGTTACTTTACATACGGTAAACTAAAGTTTGGGTTTAGCTACAGCAAGTTTTTGCATTTCTCCCAGAAAAGTGAAATAACAAAGGCCTGTTTATTATGCTCTTGTTTATAATATGCATGATGTACAAGCAGTTTTAGTCAAATGAGCATCCAAGACACAAGTCTCGTTCCTGTCATTTGTTTATAATTAACCATGACGGATTGGCTCATCTAGCTATCACATCTACAAAGAGAGGAGGAAGAGGATAAACAGGGATGAAAGCAAATCACTCATAGCCTGATTAGTCCAGTGTTCCATGAGTGATTCATCATCTATCAGTGAAAACAAGTTATATTCAACAGCATCCTGAATACTCTGTCAAAATGGAAGTGGTGGGTTACTCTGGCATGTTCAATCTGGGATTTAAAGTTGTTGTGGCCAATTGATTGCCCAATTATTATTATCATATTATTGGCCAGTGCTGATACTGAAGGTCTGGCAGATATCCGATCGGTTGACCAGCGGTCAGAGGTGTGATGAATGGATGACATCACAGCACTCATAGCATGTTGGCTCAGATTCAAAGGTAGTGAAACAGAGCCAAAGGCTACTAAAGCCTGATCACTGGCAGCCGGACATCAGCTGATGCCAGATTTTACTCTAGGAATCAGTCACATGTAGTCCACTACTCACACCACTACACGCCTGCAGAACTCCACAGATTCCCATGGATTCTGAATGTCCATTATTCACAAAGATATACTGTACATACAGTGTCCCCTGCCCCTTGTGTGTTCATTTATAAAATATTTTGGCTAATTTTACAATGTGAAAAAAAAAGTCCACCAATTCCATCTGGGCCCCGAGTCCCTGTTCCTTTTCCATTATGTTTCAGTTGAGATTAGTGTCAAAAGGTTCACCACTGAATAATCAGACATTTTATACGTAACAATATATATCGTGTCACAATATAACGCAATACAAAAATGCAACAATATGTATCATGGATAGTGACAATATACTGTATATTGTGTATAGTTCATCCAAAATAAAAATGACGTTTTCAGAGTTTTAGTGTCAATACTACATTAAACTACTATATATATAATGTTGAATATAATGTATACTTATGCAATGGGGAAATATTTGTGGGTCCTGATAATGCCAAATGTCTTATGTTACCAGCAAAAAAGTGGCCTACATTATTTTAAATATATCTAGTCAGTGACAGTGCAAGCATATTTCTCTAAAATATTTCTGTATTTTCAGCTTCAGAATCATGAATATTTTTATTCTGGTGTCACTATTGTTCTGTGCATTGAATTTCCAGTACAAGCCTAATAATTTACACCCACAATGTAATTTCTAATTCAGCATTTTAATTAACATAGCATTTAACCTGTTATCATATGTCTTGGAGTATCACAATATATCGTATTGTGATATGTATCGAATCGTGACATGAGGCTATTGTTACACCCTCACAAATAAGTACATGTGACCAGATTTTGGATCATCACCTAACTCTAGGCAAAGTTTGTTTGAAGAATTATTTGAGGGCAGACCAATTCCTCCCAGTTTTTCCACCCAGTCATGAACTTTTGTTCTTCTTAAACAGTGTCAGAATGGTTCATTACAACTTCTAAATGTGTTTCAAATAACACTAAGCTCAGATTCATCAAATCACTCTGATTTATGGATTCTGCCCTGCGATAAATGAGTCGGACTTCAGGTCAGATGAACTGAGCCCTTAAACTCATGTCTCCTACTAAGGGTCATCTACGATGGGCTGGAGATTGCTTGATTAAATAAATAAATAAATACATAAATAAATAAATCCATACCCTTTCACTATCCACTTTACTACACCAACTGGGTTTTAAAATATAGGTGGCATTTTTGGTGAATGGGGAACTTCCACCCAAAAGGACTGAAATATTAAGGTTGCACTACAAATAATCCTTATTCGTTGTTTTGACTGAATGAGTCGGACATTTTCATTCATGCTCTTTTTTTTATCCATCATGAAAATGATGTAACACTTGGTATTTTAATGTTACATTGGTATCAAAAGTAACTGTGGCAAGAGCTCTTTTCTTTCCACTGTGTTCTGTTCCTCCTGATTATTTTCTCTTTTCTTTGATTTCTAATGTTTTATGAAAAGGACAACATATCCTGCATATTTGTAGTTTGCTATCCCCAGATTTAATAAATGATGTCTCATGAATAATTCACCGAAATGCACTAATAATCTTGTTTTTCTCATCAATCCTTTTCAAATCTTTGCTCATTTCTCTTTCCCAGTTATTTTTCCACATGGGTGATTTAAAAGATAATTTTCTTCTTTTTTCACTTCTAATCCTTACTATAAATATTTACTAATATAGGAAAATACAATATCTGTCAAAATGACAGAAAGCACTTTGAAATATCCATCAGTGTTCCAGTTAATTAACTTTTTAGATTAACATTATATACACTTGCATTTAGTTTAGACTTGCATTTAGTCCGTAAAGGTGAAGTGGAATATCATCTGAGCTTTTGAGGTTATTCATGGTCTGCTGAAAGTTTTTTTTTTTTTATATATATAATTTTACACTTTCAAGTTTCCTTTTGATGTTCGATGGTTGAGGAGTGAGGAGAATAATATTACCTCATTGTAACCTGTTTTTGCTAATGCTTGTGGCATTCACAACGGATCCGCGGAAACGATTAAATATGCTATATTATTCATGTCAGGCCAGTAGTTGGCGATGTCACTTTGTAAAGAAACATTACACGCCTATATAGTAGGGAGGTTAAGCCCAAAAAATAGGCCTTTGACTTCAAGTCATGATGCAAAGGTCGTCTTTGGTATGGAAGTACCTTAGGGTCATACAAATAAATTTATCCTAAGACACAAGTGAGATCACACTTTGTATCAGAAATAAACAGTTTTTTTCAAAAATGGCCGCCAATGTGCCGAAAATACTCTAGAGCCCATATCTTTGCTTCTGTTATCACTATAATGACAAATTTGGTGTCAAAGTGTACATTTTTGGGGTCAAGAAATCCAATAAAATTGGTTTGAAGTTTAAAAAAACAAAACATTTTCCCATACCATGACAATTGGGGGTAAATATGCACATTTCACATAAAAATTGTGTCATCAGAGTGACTTTACTTATCTTTTCCTTCAAAAACTTTAATTTTGTATTTAAGCAGTGCAGCTACTTCTGTACATTACATTTGTCCTAAGTAGCATGAGATTTCGACCAGTCAGGAATAGCCTATAGCAAATCAGTTCCTGCAACAACACATCCTACAGTATATGCACCAGGAGCTGTGACAGCTGTTGAAGGTCAGAGGTGACAGGTAAACACTTTGAGGTTCGTATGACTTCCTCATTAAATAGAAAAATGCTTTTAATGTTAGATAACTAGTAACTAGCTAGCTAGTAACTAGTTAGCTTCATTATAACTAGGTCGCTAGTAACTAGTTAGCTTCATCATAACTAGCTAGTGACTAGTTAGTGTCATTTTTATTGAAGCAAGCACATAGCCTACATGTTGCTAGCTAGTTAGTTAGCTTCATTATTTGATATTTTTTTACTTTTGCGAATGCTTGTTAATACTCATATTATCTCTCTTATGATGTTAAAGCAACTTCATTTCTTTTTTCAGATTAGCCATAATGGAATGCCGTGACTGGAGTTTATGCTTCCTATGTCAGTCCGCCCTAAAGATTGAAAAAACATTAGATCCCTCTTAAACCGAGGACCATGACGTCGCACGGTATGGCGCAGCCGGGGCCCCACCCTGGAGCCAGGCCCGGGGCTCGTATGCGAGCGCCTGGTGGCCGGGCCTCCCCCCACGGGGTCCGGCCGGGCTCAACCCGAAGGAGCGACGTGGGGCCGCCTTCCCGGCGTGGGCTCACCACCTGCAGGAGGGACCGTAAGGGGGTCAGTGCTGAGAGGATCGGGCGGCAGTCGAAGGCGGGGGCCTCGACAACCCGATCCCTGGACACGGAAGCTAGCTCTAGGGACGTGGAACGCCACCTCGCTGGCGGGGAAGGAGCCTGAGATTGTGCGTGAGGTTGAGAGGTTCCGACTAGAGATAGTCGGGATCACCTCTACGCACGGCTTGGGCTCTGGAACCACACTCCTCGAGAGAGGATGGACTCTTCACTACTCTGGAGTTGCCCATGGTGAGAGGTGGCGGGCTGGTGTGGGTTTGCTTATAGCCCCCCAGCTCAGCCGCCATGTGTTGGAGTTCACCCCGGTGAACGAGAGGGTCGTTTCCCTGCGCCTTCAGGTCGGGGGTAGGTCTCTCACTGTCGTGTGTGCCTACGGGCCAAACGGCAGTGCAAAGTACCCGGCCTTCTTGGGGTCTCTGGGAGGGGTGCTGGAAAGTGCTCCAACTGGGGACTCCGTCGTTCTACTGGGGGACTTCAATGCCCACGTGGGCAGTGGCAGTGACACCTGGAGGGGCGTGATTGGGAGGAACGGCCCCCCTGATCTGAACCCGAGCGGTGTTAAGTTATTGGACTTCTGTGCTAGTTACAGTTTGTCCATAACGAACACCATGTTCAAGCATAAGGGTGTCCATCAGTGCATGTGGCACCAGGACACCCTAGGCCGTAGGTCGATGATTGACTTTGTGGTCGTTTCATCTGACCTGTGGCCGTATGTCTTGGACACTCGGGTAAAGAGAGGGGTGGAGCTGTCAACTGATCACCACCTGGTGGTGAGTTGGATCCGATGGTGGGGGAGGAAGCTAGACAGACTCGGCAGACCCAAGCGTACTGTGAGGGTCTGCTGGGAACGTTTGACCGAGTCTCCTGTCAGAGAGATCTTCAACTCCCACCTCCGGTGGAGCTTCGACCGGATCCCGAGGCAGGCTGGAGATATTGAGTCCGAGTGGACCATGTTTTCCACCTCCATTGTCGAAGCGGCCGCTCGGAGCTGTGGCCGTAAGGTCTCCGGTGCCTGTCGAGGCGGCAATCCCCGAACCCGGTGGTGGACACCGGAAGTAAGGGATGCCGTCAAGCTGAAGAAGGAGTCCTATCGGGCCTGGTTGGCTTGCGGGACTCCCGGTGCATGTTGGACTCCGGCAGGGCTGCCCTTTGTCGCCGGTTCTGTTCATAATTTTTATGGACAGAATTTCTAGGCGCAGCCAGGGGCCGGAGGGTGTCAGGTTTGGTGACAACACGATTTCGTCTCTGCTCTTTGCAGATGATGTCGTGTTGGCCTCATCAAACCAGGACCTTCAGCATGCACTGGGACGGTTTGCAGCCGAGTGTGAAGCGGCTGGGATGAGAATCAACACCTCCAAATCCGAGGCCAGAAAAGGGTGGCTTGCCCACTTCAGGTTGGTGGAGAGTTCCTGCCTCAAGTGGAGGAGTTTAAGTATCTTGGGGTTTTGTTCACGAGTGAGGGATGGATGGAACGGGAGATTGACAGACGGATCGGTGCAGCTTTTGCAGTAATGCGGTCGATGTACTGGTCTGTCATGGTGAAGAAAGAGCTGAGCCGCAAGGCGAAGCTCTCGATTTACCGGTCAATCTACGTTCCTATTCTCACCTATGGTCATGAGCTTTGGGTCATGACCGAAAGGACAAGATCCCAGATACAGGCGGCCGAAATGAGCTTTCTCCGCAGGGTGGCTGGGCGATCCCTTAGAGATAGGGTGAGAAGCTCGGTCACTCGGGAGGAGCTCAGAGTAGAGCCGCTGCTCCTCCACATCGAGAGGGGTCAGCTGAGGTGGCTCGGGCATCTGTTCCGGATGCCTCCTGGACGCCTTCCCGGGAAGGTGTTCCGGGCGCGTCCCACTGGGAGGAGACCCCCGGGAAGACCTAGGACAGACTATGGAGTCACTATGTCTCCCGGCTGGCCTGGGAACGCCTCGGTGTCCCCCCGGAAGAGCTGGAGGAAGTGTCTAGAGAGAGGGAAGTCTGGGCATCTCTGCTTAGACTGCTGCCCCCGCGACCCGGCCCCGGATAAGCGGAAGAAGATGGATGGATGGATGGATGGATAGATCCCTCTTCATCATTCAAACTGAGAAACAATCCTGAAAGAGGCAATCATGTTACAAAGAAGCTTTAGATAACATCCAGGAGCTGAAGGCATTAGGGGATCTGCCTGAGTTTACAGTGGACATTAGTGGTGGTAGTCAGGATGTAGTTCAGCTGATGATTCAAAATCCTATGGTGTGGCACAAAAGCTGCAGAAATGCGATTGATAAACAAAAAGTTGAGAGAGCAAGAAAAAGAAAAAAGCATGAAGAGTCTGTAAGTCCAGTAAAAACATGGCGCATGAGTGACAAGTCCAACACACTCGCTTTACCCAGACCCTCAACATCATCATGTGAATCATTTGATAAACTGTGTCTCTTCTGTGGTGAAGTGGGCAAAAAAAAGGAACTGAGGAGGGCTGCCACCCTTGGCTTGGATAGAAAAGTGAAAGAATGTGCTCAGGTGGTGGGTGACAGGCATCTATTGGCTGAACTAGCTGCTGGTGACATGGTTGCTATTAATGCTGTTTATCATTGTGCATGCCTGACTAGGCTCTATAGAAAAGCAGAAACTGTTGGATGTGACTCAACTGAAAGTAATGCAACTCAGGTCATCAGAGCACATGTCCTCAATGAGTTGCTCGAATACATCGAGGACTATCGTTGCTCAGGGGAATCACTGGCAATGTCTGACTTGACAGCCCTCTATGACGAGCGCATTGCATAAAAGAGGAATGTGTGTCATATGACCGCTTGAAAACATTTAGCATAGATATAGCGAATTCAGTGATCAGTCACTAGGAGCAGATTGGTGTGGTGGTCCCACCTCAGGCAGTCCACTGAATAAAACGGCCGATTTTGTCAAATAGGGTGTCAAATTTCGTTCAACCTACCCTCCATTAGATGGCAGACATGTCATACTTCATCCGCGACTCAAAAAAACGTCATGCCTCTATACAAAATCTTCAAGCTAGAGTGCATTGAATCAGTGCGAACAAAAGCGGAGCTAGTGTGCGAGTGAGCCATTTTATCAGAGCAATATTGTCAACGTCAGCGAGTATTTGCATCAGATTATTATTATTATTATTATTATTATTATATCTAATGGCATCAATAAAGCTTACCCGCAATGAAGTGTTGGGTCTTCTATTCGTGGACCCTGATTATGAAGGGGAATATCTGCCTGATTCTGAAAGTGAAAGTATAGCCCTACACCAAGCACAAACGGTGAATCCTTTGCCCAATTTAGATGGTCCTTTACCCAATGTCAGTGGTGGGAACAATGTTTCTCGGGGTCGGAGTGTTCATCGCGATGTTAGCAGGCGTGTTAGTGTTGTGGGGAACGAGGCGGGAGATTTTTACCGTGTGTGCCTCTCCACAATCGCGGCGACAGTATTGTGGTGGAGACTTTGTTTGTCTAATGCCACTGGGTATGTTAGACAAGGTCGAAGTTTTCATAGGACAGTTAGGGGGAAACGTGGAGGCAGGGTGGGGAGTCGCAATGACAATGACAGTAGTCCGAGCTGTGCACACTTGGCGCGCGCGGCAGATCTGGCCGCGCTGCTCCCAGCAGGAGCAGAGACGGTGTGACACGGGGCAGAGGGGCTATTATGCATAGTCTATCGCAAGCTGATGGGAATGCCGGCTTTTGAGTACTTGGCCAATGAGGATGATTTACTATATGTAGTAAATAGAAAATCTCAACAGCAAAAGGCCAACCGCTACTTGCATTCGGTTTGTTTCTACCATTTATTAGTAATGATTTACACAGTTTGTTTACTACTTACTATATACCTGAGCATTCAGTATTGTGCAATATAGCATACAGAAGGTGAGGGACATTTTGGGGGGAAAGAAGTGCTGCATTTGATCATTTTATCATTTAAACGTGACTTTTCATGAAAATTCTATAATCCAAGATGGCCGCCACCATAATGACGTCATAATATGCAAATTAGATGGGAAAATGTAATCCCTACATACACTTTGGGTCATCCTTAATATTTCTCTAATTTACAGAAAGTCTCTATCTTTTATCACTTTTAAGATATAGCCTTTTGAAATTAAGATGTCAAAATCGAACATTTTAGGAAAAAAACACTGTGTGTTTGGCATGTGTTTTTTAATAAAAAAATGCATACTTCACCTCCAATTGTCATGGTAAGGACAACATTATTGTTTTTTAGTCTTGGAACCTATTTTATTGGACTCCTTGACCCCAAAAATGTACACGTTGATACCAAATTTGTCATTATAGCTATAACAGAAGCAAAGATATGGGCCTCTCAAGTATGGTTGGCGTCCATTTTTAAAAAATGTGCGTATATAAGATACAAAATGTGATCTCACGTGTGTCTTAGGATAAATTTATTTCTATGGCCCTAAGGTACTTCCATACCAAAGGGGACCTTTGCATCATGACTTGAAGTCAAAAGTCACTTAACCTCCCTACTAATAGACTGAACATGTAATAAGCATGCGCAAGATATCACCGTTTGCACAAATTCACGGTTTTGTAGTTTACACAGAGAAGATATTGCTATAGATTTAAAAAAATTGCACTATGAAACCCATTTTCAAATGCCGTTTTCAGGCCCCCTAGTTGTTTTTTAGGCCTGTTGTTGTGCAAATGAACGACCTAAACACATAAAAAGTTTTCCGTTTTTAGTTTAAAAGAGTTTCATGTTAACGCCCCCTCTATTCAGTCACGCTGAATTTCCCCCAAAAATCTGATTAATTATTAATCATCGTCTTTAAAACTATGGTTCCTGTCATTTCCAGTGGTTTGCTCATTCCCAGTGATTAACTCAAGCTTGTACCTTGTGTCCTCGTATGTTTACAGTCACAGGCTTAAGCATCCCCTGCTCTGTTTGAGCGGCCTTGTGTTGATCTAAAAACCATCACTTGCTTCCTCATTCAGTCATTCTACCAACTCAAGCTACTCAAGAATAGTGAAGAATATTACTCCGGATATGGAGTAACACACTGATAGAGGGGGAAACGGGGGGCGGCAGGAAGATGGACATCATGTAGACTCTGATTGATCCCGTGGCAATGTTTTTCCGTGACCCATGTGCTTTAGCTGTAATGCAGTAATGGAATTAGGAGGTGAGGCTGAGGACAGCAAAAGACGGATTTCTGCCAAGCAGAAGGCGAATTCAGGACACTCGTTATGGGATAATGACGACAAGGTTTCCATTACAACCAAAGATTTTACACACACATCGCATATTTTTTTAACAGATTAGAAGCAACTATTCTTACAACTGTAACGACAAAAGTAACTGTTTCCTAAACCTACAGTAAAGGAAAATCATCTTGACCATATGCTACAGGCTTTTTATGCAAGCTGATATTCATCTGACCATTTTATTTGTGTCAAAATTGTTATTTGACACTTTTGTTCTCAAAATACCATTGGATATAAGCATAAATTAGTATTGCTGGGATAAATTAAGTGTGTAAAGATATGAATAAATGTGTACAGTAGTTCAAATTATTTTGTCTTCGAAGTAGTTTTCATATTAAAATCTCTGACAAAAACAAACAAAAATAACGACTTTATTCCACTTTTCATTTCCTTCTCTCTGGACCTCGAGTCTTTTCACGTAGTGTTTAAGCGTAGCGCGTCTGTTGAAGGAAATGAAAAGTGGAATAAAGTCGTTATTTTTGTTTGTTTTTGCGCACAAAAAGTATTCTCGTCGCTTATAAACTTAAGATTGAGCCACTTGGACTATATTAACAATGTATTTAATACATTTTCTGGGCCAGCAAGTTAAGGTGTCCATAAGCCTACAGGAGGAGTGATCCAGCTCTCAGATTTCATAAAAAAATATCTTAATTTGTGATCCGAAGATGAACGAAAGTCTTACAGGGTTGAAACAACATAAGGGTGAGTAATTACTGACAGAATTTTCATTTTTCGGTGAACTAACCCTTTAAGAAAAGGTTCTGCAGTATAATCTTAAAGTGTTCTGTCAGAGGCTTTCATGTAGAAGAAACTTTTAGGGGTTCCCATCATGGGATCATTTAATGGATTTAGTTTTAATTCAGTTGTAATTTATTTTTAATTATAATTCAATTGTATTAATTCATCAGCTCGAGAACAACATACTTTAAACATAACAGCATTATGCAATCATTTAAGACATATATCCCCTTATATGGAACCTTTTTGGCATAAAGTTTTCTTTAAAATTGAGTCTTGGGGTTTTTTTCTGAGAGTGAAAAAAAACGCACAAAAACAGAAGGAACTGGCAATTTCCTCAAACCCTAGTACATCACAATACAATGCATAATTCAAAATATGTGGAAATAGCTGTGAAAATCAATTCAGAAAATTAGGTCATTAACATTGGACAATCCTTTGGACCCTATTTTTTTACAGCTTAGAGTGTTGAGATCTTCAGTTTTTAGATGTAGTTGAGATCTCCTCTGAAAGGGAGCCAGTGAGATTACTGGGTGTTTCTCAGGAAAAACAAAACTCTAAAGAGGAGGAGATTTCAGAAAATGTCTTTATTTATTATTCAATCTTATCGCTGTCTAGAAGCAACTGAGAAATTAAAACAAACTCGTTTGTGATTTTCTCTCAGATGGGTTTTGAATAAAATCCACCTGACAAATCATGAATACTCAGCAAACAAGCTTTCTTTTCTATTAATGTGTTGTGTTTCTGATTCATATATGTGTGTGTACTGGTGTGTGTTTCACAGTGATCAATCTGTGTGCTTGTGTTTGACTACAGAGAAGGCCGTATGTTGGTGATTAGCTGTGAGTATGCGTGACAGATGCTCTGTGAATACTACTCTCATCCCTGCAGACATGCAAACAGCCTTCTCTCTTTCCCTCATCTACATAGAGCACTACACCTTGACACTTCAGTTTGCCCCAGTCTAAATGTGCTCGTTGACTCTCAATCAGACAAGCAGCAGGAGCTCAGAGCTAATTCTGATTCCAACAGATGCTTTTTCTCAAAGCTTTGTTTTATTGTTAGATTGTTTTCCATTGTGCTCTCTAGCGTAAAGTTCCAAACTTTTGTGACATTTGACAACATTGCATTTTGGTTACATTACAGCATAAAAAAATAAAAAAAAACCTTATAGATTCCACCAATTCAAAGACCAAGTTGGCATGCAGTTTATGTACCAGGATAAAAAAAAAAAAAAAAAAAAAAAAAAAAAAATGATTTGTACTAAAGTGTGGCACATCAAAACTATGGTCGCAAGTTCCATCATTAGTTTTGGCGTTAGTTAAATGACCTTGTGATCATAGTTGGATAATGATGCTTTTGGGAAACACACCTGATGTTGGTTTTCTTTAGCCCTAAAACATTAATAGTTAAATAATCAATTTATTTTTCAAAAATAAAACCTCAAAATAACCGTCTGGCACTATATTTGATGTTTCCCATATGTCTTGCCAAGTTCATCTTTAAAAGTATAGCGTTCTCCAATTGCTTCAAAGAAATAGTAAGATAATGAGAGATGGATAAATATCAAATATGAAACAGAGATCAATATGAACATTGCTGTTCTGAATTCAAATGTCGTCATAAGATTTATACACTTACCGGACACTTTATTTGACCCCATTTTGCCTTCATAACTGCTTTAATTCTTCATGGCAAGATGCTGGAAACATTCTTCAGATATTTTAGTCTAAATCGACATGATGGCATGTCACACAGTTGCTGCAGATTTGACGACTGCACATCCACACACGTTGGCATTCACTGGCTTCACTGAGCGCTTGCACAGATACACATGGGAGCATTTGAAAGCTGCCGTCTTTCAGAGGATCCCTAATATATCCACTGATAGACGGATCCGCTGAAAGAAGCCTGCTTTAAAACGCTCCCGGGTGTATCCAAGCGCTCGGTGAAGACATGTTGTTAAAGCATAGTAGCCAATCACAAACATATGTTGAGTGTGTGAACACAATGGCCAATCAGAGACACATATGTTGAGTGTGTGAATGCAATGGCCAATCAGAGACATACATGTTGAGCGTGTGAACACAATGCCCACTCAGAGACATATATGTTGAGTGCGTGAACGCAATTCTAATCAGAGACATACATGTTGAGCGCGTGTGTTACGTCCCCAGAGTTCTAACAAACAAGTGCTCTGTCCTGCTACTACAAGTTCCAAAAAAAATGAAACACAAGTTAGGTTTACTAACACACAAAAACAGTTTAAAACTATTCTCAAATGTTTCAAGCAAAAATGTCAGAAAACCAAACAAACTCACAGGGTACAAACCAAACCAAAAGCAGGAACAGAGAGGAAGAACTGATCCAAAACTGAGCTTTTTAAAGAGCCCAGCCAGCTGCAGCCACTGATGAGTGGGCGGAGTTCCAAGTCCCAATCAGCCGTTGAACCACCAATCAGCTGCCGGAACAGTCACAGAAGCCATCTTACCTGGTAGAAAAACACAAATGCTGAGTCCCAATTCGCATACTATCCGTCCTAAATAGTATGCGAAACTAGAATTAGTACGTCCCAAATCGTAGCATGTTGAAATGAGTAATCCAAAGATACCCGGATGGTCTACTATTTCCGGTTAGAATTCGAAGTGCAGATCAATGCACACTCTAACGGCTAATATTGCCCACAACCCATTGCGTGCGGGAGGGAGGAGCTTTGCGGTGATGATGGTGATGTAAACCTGGCAGTCGGATGCAGCAACGGAGATGCGCCCTCAGTTTTTAAATGTAAGAATTCAAATGTTTAACCCTAATTAAACTTATATTTTATTGTCTCGTAATATTAATGGGTTTATGTTGTGCCAAAAAAGTACCGTGTTTATCTTGTAGGGTCCGATGAAGATAACGAGCGCCTCATTGCAGGCTACAAAACAATAAATAAAAAGGCTCTAGTACAGTGTCATGCAAGTGTCTTTTTTTAATGTATTTCTTTTGATGTTTCTGTCTGACTTATTTGTAGTAATACTGTGGCTGTACATATGTTAACTTTATCAGTCCAACCAAAGAAACATGGTTACTACACTTTTACTATAGTAAAAGCATGGTTCATTTTCATCGGGGTATTTTTAAGTATTATACATAAGTATAAGATTAAGTATAAAATACGTCAAACAATAGTTACACTATAAACTTTAAATATTTTAACTCAGAAAATAAGTAGCGCTAGCTTTCGTTACACACATTTGCACATGAACGTCAGAACAAGCCGCCTCACAAACGACTTGCGTTTGGTTGATCTACGACGACGCCCTACTTCACTCCTCAATTTGGTAAACACATTGTAAATGTATTGTGGAAAAAAGATGGGAATAGTAGCTAAATAAAATTATATTGGATATATAAGAATGATGAAATGTTAAATGTTTTGTTAACAGTCGAGGTGTTCGTAACTAGGCAACCACGTTCAAGTTCACGTTGCATGACGTCATCGAAGTATGTCCCAGAACGTGCATACTTTTTTTGCTACACACTCAAAAGTATGTACTTTTTCATCACAAAAAAAATTAGCGTAGATGCCATTCTTCTTATGATGTAACGAGTACATCAGGATTTACTGTATGGGAAGTGTTCCCAGTTCCGGCTGACCTAATCTATGGGTAGTGTGAACTTCAGCAGATCATCTTGACCATGTCTACATGCCTAAATGCATCGACTTAATGCCATGCGATTAGATGATTAGATATTTGCATTAACGTGCAGTTGAACAGGTGTAACCTACCTAATGAAGTGTATAAAGCTGAATAGACAGCTCATTCTTTGAACTCGAATCATTTTTTTCTTCCTTATCTTTAGGTAACGTATACACTCATTGTCAATTTTTATAGGTCAGATCATTTTTCTTTTGTAAAATTACTAAAATTTTACCATTTCTGTCTTCATGTCATACTCAGTGTGTGCACTGCTAAAATGATTTTAACGTAAACAAATTATTCGCTATACACTGTCATGTATCCTGATTGTATTTTCTATATATTTTAACTATGCTGAACCGTAATTTTTTTTTATCGTTTGGAACTGAAATGTATTTGCAGGGTTTCTGAATTGGACATGTTTAGACATTCATTAATTTAATGTGGTTTTTGTGGTGCTTTAAAACATAAAACATCTTTTCTCCAGTACTAAACTGACTAGAGGGACCATCTTGTGTTACTGGTCAACCTGAGATTGTAGTCTTTGTACTTTTGTAGCATTTTGTGATGCATTGCAGTTGGGCAATTCTGACAGATTATGCAACATCTCTTCAGTACGTGGGTGTCCTTTATCAGAACACAGCTCTTTCAAACTGCCTGTAGCTGTGAATTATTGAATTATGCTAAATTTGGCTATCTTTTGACATCAGATCCTTACACCCAGTGATGAATAAGTAGCAGTAACCTGGCTTTATCATTCTGACATCTGATCCTTCTGATGGAAATGTCAGTGAGAGGCCAAGACACTATCATCCAAAAGCTCCTGAGTGCGTAAATCTGCATGACTCCCTCTTTCTCTTTCTCTGTCTGGTTAGTGAGCAGCCAGTCAAGTATGCCTGTCTCCAGATGAATAATCTTCCCTTCCCTGGCAGTCTAGCTAGGCCACAAAAGCTGACAAATGATCCACTGACACCTATAGCCCACTGGCATATCACTCACTCTGCCAAGACTAAGCGAGATTGAGATTAGCACTTGACAATAAACAAAAGATCTCTAATTAGGCTAAATTAGAATACATGTTTTTAAGATGTTTGACTTCAGACTTATCTCGATAATTTTCATTAAATTAGCACTAGGGCTGAACGATTAATCACAATTTACATGTAATCGCACTTAAATCGAGATGGCATATCGCAAAGCATCTGCTGCGATTATTTTTTATGCGCAGATTGTCATTGATGTATGGCTCTGTAAACGCTGCTCCATCTGAAAGCACTGTGAGTTTGAGTCACTTATAATGTGCAATTGGAAAAATCAACACTAGTCAAACATCTTTACAAAACATGAGAAGCATTTATGAACCTCTTGTCCAACAACAGACAACATTTAATAACATGCATTTACTCCAAACTCACTTCATAACGTCAGTTGAGCTCATCCTTCTGTGAGATGATGTGCCTTCTTACACAGAATAAGGCAGTCGAGTATTTATAAATCATGTTTAATCCAAGCGTTTCAATCTTCTGTTTATTCAGCTACAGCGATAGGGGTTTCCTGGAATGATGCTCATTATTGTACTTCTGCGGCGGGGCATATTTATCGTGTTAGCGCCCTCTGGCGTTCAAATGGGGCAGTATTTACTACCAATCAGCCGCACTCCACTGACAAGCTGCGCATAAAATAATCACAGCCTTTGCCAAATCGCGTGCGGTTTTATTGCGATTAATCGCTCAGTCCTAATTAGCACAAATAAAGATATATGTGGTTTGTAATTTATGAAAAGTGTGTAACGGCCAAATGAAAAGTACTACTCAGAGGGTACTTTTACGCAAGCCTCCAACACATTTGTGTATATTCACTTGCACAATAGCCTGTCATTTTGCTTTTCAGCTAGTGAGTCACACTCATTGTGAAGCATGCTGTTATCACATTGGTCATCTTTCCTCAACACAAGGGTCTCATTGTGTTGGTTGCTTGGTTATGGTAGAACAGTCTGATTGAAAATCTCAGCACACCTCCAATCCTTAAGATCAAATCAGTGAGCAGAATGTCTTTTTTGTGGCGTCACATAGAGAAGCTCCCAACTCACAGCTTCTTTTCTTTATCCTAGTCTGCAGTGTGGCTTGCGGTTATATGGCTGGTCTGTTATTAAAAAAGCTGTCCGTGCCTGTTAGTTATGTTTCCAGGTGAATATCATAAATTACATTAAGCTACTCATAAATGTTATTCAAATTTTATAGCTTTGATCACAATCTGTTGAAGCATGACAGAAAAAAAATCATATTCAGTCTAAAAATCTAATTTATATTCAAATATGTTTAATTATACGACAGCAATGGCATTTCATCATTTATATATTTATAAAGCAAATCTCGACTACTTGATTGTTTATAATGTTGCAAAATATATGCAGTACACTCATATCAAGCAAAACAGTATACCAGCAAATCTTGACAGTGTGTTTACATCACAAAATCTAAACTTTTGTTGTCCAGCTCTTTATATAAAGTTGAATGTATAATATATCCAACTTATCCACATACACGCAGTAGCCTATACTAAAATAAAGCAATATATGTACTGTATAGTTCCCTGTGGGTTCGGGAGTAGTACCCATAGTTGGGCCTATGTAGAATAATACATAGGCCCAACACTTCAAAGTGTGCCATAAGACAAGACATCCAGACGATCGGCATGGCAAAGCCCGAGTGGAGAGCACCACAATCAGATTGATTACATCTTAGTCAAAAAGTGCTTTTAATCCAGCATCAACATTGGCAAGATACACAGTTGTCCAAGGGCTGATACTGGAAGTGACGATTACTGTCTGAATGTCTTTTCGCCTTTTGTTCAGGAACCGGTATTGTTATCGATATCGAACATTTTTGAACAATACCCAGCCCTACTTGCAACACAAGCAATTTATTTACTAAGTGTTTGTGTCCCTCAAGAAAACATTTGACACACAGCTTTGTGAATGATAATGAAGAAGTACAAAATCGGCTTGAACCTTGTCAGAGTGCAGTTGCACAATTGAGCCATTAGTGTCTGGTTCTAGATTACAATAAGTGTAAGTCAAGGCTGTGTATACTGTTTTTCATTCTCTTCACCATGATGGATGCCCTGAAAGACCATGAGGGTACCGTCAGCATAGGTGGCAGAACAATCACCAACCTCCATTCTGCAGATGACGTTGATGGACTAACTGGAGAAGAATCAGAAAAAAAACTAAAGTAGCACACCTAGGTTTGCTCAAACAACTGCTGCAATGACACACCTCAAGCCCATCTGGAAAGAGAGAAACATTCGTCTGGGATCAAAAGTGAGATTTCACAGTACTCAGTGGTCATCTCAATCTTTCTCTATGCTTGCGAATGACACTGGTGGTATCACTGTAATTCTGTGCAGTGGAAGCATATGTGGGAGGTGTTCATTTCATTACCAACACTCCTGGAGTTTCTCTGGAAAAGGTCAAACTTCTCGTCCTCAAATAGGCACCTGGGGAGTGTGAGTTTTAGCTTGTGCCCTACAAAATGAGATTTTTCTCTCAGAGTTTTATTAATATTAAAGCAGAGAGCTTAGAAACCAAGCTAAATCATGACACTGCTGCAGAGAAAATGTCAGATAAATGCTTTTATGCCCTGGTAAGCAAACTGCTTAATTTGATTTGACTGAATCTAATGACTTTAACATGACATTCACAAATTGCATTAATTAATAGATCCCAATTGTCAGGATAAACACAATTGTCTTGCCAGATAAAATCAGCTTCCTGTATTCCCATGAATTGTTTGAAATGACATAAAGCCAAACCTGGTCTAAATCATTTGAACTAATCTAAGAAAATTCCATGGTGGAAACTAAATTGTCTTGTTTTCATATACCTGACTTGGGATGACTCTTTGACTGGTTTCTCTGCTAGACCCCAATATCAATGTTTCCTCTGATTGAAAGCTAAAATAAAATAAAACGTTTTTCAGTGAAATTTCAGTCTGTTCTTCACACAAAGTTATATTGTTTGAGAAGCCTTGTTAGCAGCACACGTCATAGGGCTCCTACAAAGTTTACAAAGTTTTAGAAACCACACACACTTGGAACTCACTTAGCCCCAATCACCAGCACTATATAAACCACACACACACACACTCCCTCAGTCATGGCCTGACCTCGTTTGATGCTACATACTACCTACTAACTTGATGTTCTTGACTACCTTGCTAGCTACTGCTACCTCATTCATACTGCTGTTACCTCATTCAAGTCGATCTCCATTCATCCAAGCCATCTTCCAGTCGTTAAGTAATCCAAGTTTTCTTCCAGTCTTCCCTTATCTTAGTCTTGTTCCCACGTGTGTTTGTGCTCCAATGGATTTGCAAGACAAGATTTAAAGTTAACAATACAAGTCTATCTCATCTAGGGCTGGGCGATATGGCTGAAAACTGTATCACGATATAAGTGTTTCATATCGGTCGATATCGATAATTATTGATATTTTTTATGACATATTTCAAACAAGGACCAGTCCAGGAGACAAATATATTACATTTAAAGATTTTTTATTTTAAACTTAACCTACCTCTGATTATAATCCCATCAGTTATAAAGGCAAAAATGTCAACACGACCATGGAAAACACTCACTCAAATAATTAGTCTAAAATCACAATGAACACTTAACAATTATCTCTTAACATTAAGGTGCAAAATTAAAGAAAACGTAAGAAATGCTTAATAAAGGGGTGGGTGATATGGCAAACATATAATATTATGATTCATGATTTTATCACGATTCTTTTTTATGTTGGTTTTACTATTTTGTGACTGTTTTTAAAATATGGACATTAGTTTGGCTGTAATGCTCAAAGCCTTAGGTAACAAAAAGGAAAACAGCAGACAGGGGCGAAGATAAAAAAATGTTCTCATTATGTTCTTTGTTATTAAATATTAAGATCAAAGATACACATTACACGTACACAACTTAATATACAGATTAATAAACAGTGCTTTATGTTTTCAGCTACAGTAGGTGTATTTAACAGTAGCATTGACGAAAATAATTAAATGAACAAATATGAAAATAAAACAAAACAGACTTCACTGTATAAATGATCCATTTATACTTATTAAAGCTACTATTAAAGTTATCAGTCAAGAGCAGTGAATGATTTTCACTTTGCATTTTGTTGTTTTATTAACATTAAAGGGATAGCTCTGTTTACTGTTTGGATACCCACATTCTTCAAAATATTAATATTAGAAAATATAAGAAGGAAATTAATACAGGTTTGGAACAACATTAGAGTGCGTAAATAATGAGAGAAATTTTATTTTTGGGTGAACTATCCCTTTAAGGACAAGCGGCACCGTGTTTACTATTACTACTGTCTCTTTAAAGGGTCATTTCACCCATTTGAACATTGTTTTTTATTTAAAGTGGGTCATATGTGTAGTCGAAATGTAAAATAATTTTTGAATTTGGTGCCTTCGTGACCGAGAAAAGACAAAAAATAACTTCAGAACGCATTTGTATGAAAGACAACAACTCCCACAATGCACCACATTGCACAGCTCCGCAAGCCACTCCCACTAATCCAGAAAGCGCATATCTGCCTATAAGAGAAATCACTCTTCCGTCTACAAGGCTAGCTACCACCAGAGCTTGAAATTCATTTCACATTCACACAAAATGTCTAGTTAGTTGGCGAACTCATATAGTGCATTACTCCTCGTTTGTATTTCTTTCGAAAAGGTGAATTATTGCATGGTACCTGGATGTTCAGTCAGAACATATGCGGTGCGAAACTAGGATAGTTCACAACACAAACGTCCGTGTCCTCGTCTGATTCAGAGATTTCGTCCAGGAGAAATTGTCATCGTTGAAATTCTTTGCCGCAGACGGACTCTATCTCTGTGTTCATAGCGGTTCGTTGCTGCATAGTGAGATCACCGGCGCCACCAGTCCGCCCTAACTCGAGCCAGTCCGGGCTCCTCGTCCGCGGCAGGCAGGTCTTCTGCCTCGGCTGCTCTTCGCTATAATGCGGCTTGTAAAGGTAGCCACAAACACCTGATTCAAGCATCAGACTTCCGAAATCCTCTTCCTCTAGTCTATATCATATTGAGCACTCTCCTCCGCTATTGTCATAACTGTACATCTGTCTCCACAGCGCCTGTTAGCTTAGCTTCAAACAAGATGGAGGATATTGCTTTCAGTTTCAGAGAGTAAAGTCCCACCCACTGATCTGTAATAGGTCTGTAGCGTGAGCGCGCCCCACCCTGGGAAAGATGAGAAACTAGTGTCTGTAGTCTTAACAGAAATCCCCCCCTCTAACACTTCCTCCTACAATGACGCAAAATGACGATTTTTGCGTCATTGTAGGAGGAAGTGTAAGAGGTAAATAACAGATTTCTCCCGTCTCAGGGGAAAATGAGAGAGTGTTGCACGACCATTCAATAGAATGACTGGGTTTCTAACAATGCAAAGCTTAATGCAAATGGGTGAAGTGTCCCTTTAAGAGCTGCGCGCGACGCGTCTAATTATACACGCATTTGACAAGCAGATTTTCTCTCAATTTTCTCAAGTTTGCTTTCACTTTAGACATATCCGACTAGTTTATGTAAACCTTGTGTGTATATAACAGTATTAGCACAATAAGACTCGAAATATAACTTAGTCCAGTATTCAGACGCTGGTAGACAGGCTTTTAGTGCATCTGACCTTCACATGTAAGTTACGCGCTGAGAAACGCACACGTTAGAACAGCTCATCAGCACGCGAATAACAGAGAAACTGACGACGGTCTTGCATAATTTGCAGACGACATTGGTCTGACTACGGTCAGACTTGAAGTCAGGCGAGCTGACTTTTCCTGTTTTATCAACAATCGCTGTATCACTCCACGCCGGTTCTGTTACTGAAGAATCCAACACGAGACAACAATATTGCGCAACCACACTGACTGGCTGTTACCGTGTCACCCCCTACGTTGCAAGGTGACCAGAGAGTTGAGTGCCTTATTTGTTCTTTCCCCAAATTTGCTTCGCAACCTCTGGTTTCTTCCGACGAAGAAAAAAAAATTATCGAACGTTTTATCGAACGCATTTTTTATTGATATCGATTACGTGTCTATCGCGATACATATCGTTATCGTTTTATCGCCCAGCCCTAATCTCATCTGCTAAAGATCTCCAATATCATCACCTGTTTATGCACTGAGTTCCAGCCACATCTACAAATAAACATACCCGTTTGAGTTTTACCTCAGTTCTGGTCATTACATCCAAGCTTGAGCGTGATAGAAGGTCAGGCGCAACCAGGTGGGTTTTCCAGTCATTTCCCCGAAGATCTTCTCTCCCTTTCCAAAGTTGTCCGTCCCCTGGAAGACTACGTGCAGGAGTTCCTCGAGCTCTGCCACCTGGTGTCCTGAAGCGACAGGACTTTAAAGACCTGTTTTTAGAGTGGGCTTGAAGACCACCTGTTCTGACTACTGCCAGTGAAAAAGAGAAAACATCCAGTCAGCTTCAGTTATGTGGGGAAAATGCCTTGTTGATGCCAGAGGTCAGAGGAGAATGACCAGATTGGTTCGAGCTGATAGAAAGGCATCAGTAACTCAATTAACCAGTTGTTACAGCCAAGGTACTTGCAAGGTAAGAGCATCTCTGAACGCACAACATGTCTAACCTTGAAGCAGATGAGCTACAGCAGCAGAAGACCGTACGGTTTGGGATGAAAGCATGGATCCATCCTGCCTAGTTTAAGTGATTCAGGCTGCTGCTGGTGCAATGGTGTGGAGGATATTTTCTTAGCACACTTTTAGCCCCTTAGTACCAACTGAGCATCTTTTAAACATCACAGTCTAGCTTAGTATTGTTCATAACCATGTCAATCCCTTTATGACCACAGTGTACCATCTTATGATGGATACTTCCTGCAGGATAATGCACTATGTCACAAAACTTGTTTCTTGAACATAACAATGAGTTCACTATATTCAAATGGCCTCCACAGTCACCAGATCTCAATCCAATAGAGCAACTTTGGGATGTGGAGGAATGGGAGATTATCATCAAGGATGTGCAGCCGACAAATCTGCAGCAACTGTGTGATGTTATCATGTCAATATGGGCCAAAATCTTTGAGGAATGTTTCCAGCACATGTGCGACCAAAGAATTAAAGGCAAAAGGGGGTCCGACCCGGTTCTGGCGAGGTGTACCTTCAGTGGCTGGTGAGTGTATAAGCAATTAGTAACTGGCAATATACATGATTAAAGGTTCGCTCTATAAATGCAACACAAATTGGTACAATGGGTTTACATTATTATCATATCCTTCAACCATCAAACATCAGAAGAAAACTTAAAAGTATTAACAAATTACTTCAGCAAACTATGAATAACCACAAAAGCTCAGATGAGTCTTACCACACCAATGTCACTAGACCATGTTAAATGTATAATAATACATGTAAGTCTTTATTGACTGGAAAATGTACTACAATACAATATTTAAAAATATTTTATTTCTGTGCCCTAGTAACATTCATTATAGGAAATGGAAGTGAAAAGGGGAGATAAATAAGTTTCAAAGTGCCATTTGCAAAAGGAAAACCGGGAAAGAGATGCAAGTGAGGATTTGGAGGAGAAAAAAGAGATTTTTGTGTGCATTCCAGTGAATTATTCATGGAATATTGTTTATTAAATCAGGAGAGCGGACCACAAGAGCACAGTTATCTGTTGCATTTTCCATATTGTTACACCAGAATACAACGGAAATAATGAGGAATAGAACACAATGGACTGAAAAGAGCTCTTATTCTTTTGATTCCAATGTCACATTAAGCGTGATTAAATGATGGCAAAGTTCAACCTCATTTTCCATATAAGGTCATAAGAGCAAGTTTGAGGCTATTCAATAAACCAAAGATTGTTTATACAGTATGTCTCAAAGAGATAGCTGAATCAGGACAGCATTTATTCCTGAAACCTTTTTAAAAGTTGGTTGTGGATTGTGCTTCTCTCAGGAGAGTTTCTGCATGTCTGACTGTTTATAGAGGTACTTGGCATTTTCAGCTCTGTGCTTATTGAAGCTGGGAAGAATAATGATATGTACTGCTTCAAAAAGAGCTTTAATACATCACATCTTTGTGTACTCTTAGAGACAGGAAAGGACTTTTTAGATCCTCAATTTCTATGCAAGCTAACAGCCGTGCTAGCAAGCCAGCTGAGCAAAGGTTGCTAGTGCATGGAAGGGGAAAGACTTGTTTTTCTTCTATTTGGTGAGCTGAGTCTTTCCATCCATTTGGCATAAATGTATCTGGAAGCTTTGATTAATAAAGGATTATGGGATGACGGATTAGAATAGTTCAGGTGAGGATATGCCCTGTGAAAATACATTGTTCAAATAGTCTCCATACCATCAGAATGAAGACCTCAGATCAGCTGACCATTTCTATTTAAAAGAACAGGATTAGGAAATCCATCTGTACTCAAGTCATAGTTAGTTAATTTCACTGAAAGCAAAAATAGACGTACAGTCCTAGGGTCACGTTTGTCGACTGAAGTTAGTTAAGTAAACTCTATCCTGGTTTTAGGTCATTATATACAGAATTTGTTTAGACACTTGTGAAACTATCGGCAGACAAAATGAGTTTACTCAGGTTTTATTTTAGGGTTTCACTTATAGTATAGTGTGTGTACTTTCAGTATACTTACCTAAGAAAGTGCTGGTATAAAGTAACTACATGGGTTAAGTTTAGGTTTAGTGGTATGTTCAGGGTTAGTACCTAGTTATTACCCAGTTATTGTAATTGCTATAATAAGTGCATATTTCAGTTATTACAAGAACATACTGTAAAGTAGTTATATATATATATATATATATATATATATATTTATTATAACTGCATTATAATTGTACTGCGTGAGTTCTAGCCACGAGAAGCCTGCAGCTCCTATCAGGCTTGAATCTTGCATTGGTCCTTACAAACATAATTTAGTGCAGTCTCATTAGTCATGGAACTAGACCAGACAAATTGAACAATAAGCTAAACAGCATGTGGTCATATCAGTTATTTTGTTGCACACTCAATATACAGTGTTTTTTCACAGGTGTTTCCCTAAATTTTCATATTATGTATTGTATGCATTGTGTTGTGTTTTAGGGTTGAAGGAAATATCCCTTTTCCTTTTTTTTTTTTTTTTTTTTTTTTTTTTTTTTTTACAAAAAAGGTTTGTCCCTTAAACCTTGTTCAGTTTTTCCAGACTACCAAAATGTGCATTTAAAGTCGATATGAGTTTTTCTCTTACAACTTCTCACAAAACCAAATCATTTGAGCTGCTGTCTACACCAATTTATCGCTCCATGTCAACAATTGACTCATTTGTGCCCATCCAAAAGCATTTTACACTTCAAAGTATTTATTTTTTGCACACAATCCTTTAATTTTACCAATGAAGTTAAAATTCCAATAAAGTTGGAATTTATGCATATGCAGTTGCATATAGGAATGTCAAACATACTGATACGTTAGTACCAAGTTGATGCGTAGATAGATAGATCGATTGACAGACAGACACAGATAGATAGATAGACAGACAGACAGACAGACAGATAGATAGATAGATAGATAGATAGATAGATAGACAGACAGACAGACAGACAGACAGACAGACAGACAGACAGACAGACAGATAGATAGATAGATAGATAGATAGATAGATAGATAGATAGATAGATAGATAGATAGATAGATAGATAGATAGATAGATAGATAGATAGATAGATAGATAGATAGATAGATAGATAGATAGATAGATAGATAGATAGATAGATAGATAGATAGATAGATAGATAGATAGATAGACAGATAGACAGACAGATAGATTGCCAGTTGTGATTTTAATACGCTTGTTCAAAACCAGCTGTAATGAAAATATTTGTGTGCACCTATTATGAAAATGACTGTTACCTTCAGAAACATTGGCACAGATGTTAAGATGTAATAGTGGCGTCATTAGCATTAGACTAAATCTGGGCCAGGTTCTTTGTTCAGTCCTTTTTTTTGGTTTTGTTGTTGCAAACATCTGCTGTTATTAATTTTCCCCCTCCACCAGTAATCCATACCTTTTTTTCTGTTCCTGGGATTGTCATTGCTTACACTGAGTACAGCAGTAATTCAGAAATGTATAATATAGTATGTGTCAGGAAAACCACTGTGAAACAAGCTAAAATTAAATTACAGGCTCATTGCTAGTGCAATAATGATCAGATTTTGTGTTTAGCAGTATTATTCTAATAGCATAATACTCTTACTGCAATTTCTAATATATTACCTGTACACAGTGTTTGTTTTTATACTCTTAAAACTTCCACTTTCCTGCATGGGATACTGTATCCCACAATGCAATGACCTTCCATTTCCAATGTGATGAATGAACTGGTATAGTAATTACAGATATTACAGATATTTTTATCTCTGATAAGATAATTGGATGCCACTCACATGCAATGATGATGTCATGTAACAGCATACTATTGTTTGAATTATCATTGCATAATATAATTTTATACAATGCATACTGTGCAGTATCAAATAAGTGTTTAGTAATAAATTCTAAATATAGTATTAGTCTGAACAACTTCATTTCCCTCCCTGTGTGAGCCACATCCTAAATCCTCTCAATGTGGGCTTTTCTATAAGTTATACAAGCTCAAGGTCACAGGAAGCATGTGACCAAGTCAACTCTGGATTAAAAACCTGCAACCATGGCGACATGAGGATATAGTCTGGCATGACACTTGCCTTTGACATTTAGGGATTATTCAATACAAATGACGCAGTCGTACAGTGATGTTTGTCAGAGATCATTTACCTTTGGATTTACTTGGGGGAAAATCCCATTACACTACATAACAATCAATGATGGATAGTTTTAAATATCGAATCCTAATAAGGCTTATGTAACCATCCATCCATTCATGTAGATGATGGAGAGTGAATCTTTGTGTGATGCAATTATGAAATCCGTTATATCAACAAAGTCTGAAAAGCTTTGCAGTTGCTCTTTACTTCATACATAAAAAAATGGGTGAATTTCATTGCATTGCATTGGAAACAAAATATCAATCCAAGAGGCATATACAAGCAAATGCTGCTAGAAGTTAAAAAAAAAAAAAAAAACACTTTCTGTGCTGAACAAGATGTGCTTCCCTGGAAACAAGAACATCAAGAACATTAACATGCTCTGTGTCACAACCCTACAAGTAGTGCAGAATCTGAATTATTTAACATTTTTAAAGAATAATTTAAAAAATAATCTCCAGATTTTCAGTGTTGAATCAGAGTTCAGACTTTTGAGTTCACTAGGTGTCTCATGATGCTCTTATAATGATTGTGGGGTATATTAATGAGTTTGGGCTGCTCTCTGCAATTTAAGGGCTTCGAACATGAGACTCAAGGTTGTAGTACATGGAGGGGAAACCTAAAAGGTGGGGGAAAAAGAATTTGTCGAGAAATAAAGTAAGTCTACCAAGTAAATATATCAAATTAAAGTTCATCAAGAAAAATGTTCATGTTGGTTTGACAACACCTTGCTGACAGTTTAAGATGTCTTCAGTTTACAATATACAATGTTGGATGGATGAGTGGATGGACTGATGGAAGAGTGGATGGGTGGATGGACTGATGGATGGACTGATGGATTAGTGGATGGATGGATGGATGGGTGGGTGGATGGATGAGTTGATGGATGGACCAATGGATGGGTGGATGGGCCGATGGATGGGTCGATGGATGAGTGGATGGATGGATGGACTGATGGATGAGTGGATGGATGGTTGAATGGATGGATGGCTGGATCGGTGGATCGATGAGTGGATGGATGGACCAATGGATGGGTCGATGGATGAGTGGATGGATGGCTGGATGGGCTGATGGATGGATGGATGAGTGGATGGACTGATGGATGAGTGGATGGATGAATGGGCCGATGGATGGATGGATAGACAGACAGACAAAGAGATTTTTAAAAGAAATAAAAAATAAATAAATAGCATTTTTGCATAAGTCTTTACATTTTCCCTAGTGAAGACAACTCTATAAATCACATATTGTGAAACCCAGAGTTTAGGGATCATTGTTCAGGAACAGCTTTGAAAATGAAGACTAAAAAACATTACAGACATTAAATAGAATAAATGCATAAATTAGAAGGTACAAACAATTATCCAAATGTTTTGATCTCTCATTGAGCACTCTTGATCTGGAATCAACATTAAACCCCACTAGCACTGGGGAAAACATCATCCTTTAAACTCTGCGAGAACAAGGAGAGTTCTGGGAAAAGCACATAGACAAACAATCTCTTTGAAGGAGCTAGAGGTAAAATGCATACCAGCCAACAATATCAAGAATCCTACACAGTTCTGTTTAGGACAGGCACAAAAGAAACCATGTGAAATGGTAACAGCTGCAAAAAATATACAGTATATATATTTTTTGCCCTCAAATTGTATGTATGGTTTGGTTCAAACCTTACATTTTGATTTAATAATCAAAACATGTATTTTCCCAAACACAAAAACATTGTTACTTAATGTAGATCAATATAATATAAAACACCAACACCACCAACAACACACAAATTTTGCATGTGTTCAAAACTCTCCTGTCAAGCAAAAATACAAAAGTAAAACAGGTTTAAACCAGAAACTATGATTTTCGAATAATGCACTAGAAATGAATGACACGGCCTTTTCACTTTCAGTGCACGTCACTTATCCGTGGCAAAATGTGAACTTTTTTTCACTTTTTTTTTTTCTAGCTGTCTGCAGTGTTGCTCCTAAAACCTGCTTCTGAAATGGCTTCTAACATAGAAAATATATAGATAAAAAATGTTTTAATGTTCTAATGCTATGAAATAATTTTATATAAAAACGTGCATGCGGCTCTCAGACTCCCAGTGAAGCACAGCCTCTGAATAAGACTTTAGAGCCTCTAATTCTTTGTTCAGTTAAAATCTATGGTAGACTGTCGTGACTTAGAACAGCTATTATACTGGTACGTGAAAGTGCTGTAAACATATAGCCTCGCATGACTTATCGCTGTATTCTGTTTAAAGATGATTTAAATATTGAATAATGAATAATCAAACAAATCCAGTGTAGAGCCTTTAAACACTGAAAACCCCTTTCTCATTCATTTCCTTTTATTTGGTCCACATTCAGGCACTGCCGTCAGCTCTTAGCTTGGTCTTGGACTCGCGTCTCAGGCAGGGATTTAGGCAACTCCACTGAAACTGACCCAGGCTCACTGTGGAGAATACAGGAGGTGCTCAGTCTTTGAAGTGACAGCCAGGATTATTCAGTGCCCAAAGCAAAGGCCTCGGGAGAGATTTGGGTAAATTCAAGTATCAGTCTACAACTGCAGTTTGCTCTTCATAAATGCTGGCAGAGATAGAGCCAAAAGCAGACTGTGTGGAAAACATGATCTCAGACTCTGCTAGATCTCATCTATTTGTTTGTTTAGAACCATTGCAGCGATATTCCCACATGGTCAAAATGGAGCAAAATGTGTTTAAAACCACAGGGGTGAAAGAGCAAGGTGGTGATATTTATTCTTAATGTGTTTACAAGGTACTAGGCTGAGCATTTTTGAGGATGAAATAATCACCGGATTAGGCAAAGTTTTCAAGGTTTTGCATGCTGGGCACATACACTATATTGCCAAAAGTACTGGGACACGCCTCCAAATAACTGAATTCAGGTTTTCCATTCACTTCCATGGCCACAGTTGTATAAAATCAAGCACCTAGGCATGCAGACTGCTTCTACAAACCTTTGTGGAAGAATGGGTCGCTCTCAGGAGCTCAGTGAATTCAAGCATGATAAGTTGTTAGGTCCATTTGTGAAATTTCCTCAGTAGTAAATATCCCACGGCCAACTGTTAGTGGTATTATAACAGAGTAGAAGCAATTGGGAACAACAGCAACTCTGCCACAAAGTCGTAGGCCACGTAAAATCACAGAGCGGGGTCAATTCATTTCATTTGTCTTCGGAAGATAAACAAAAGTAAAAGATGAAATTGGCCAAACTTTCTTAAAATGACTGTTCTACGTTGTCAAAGAGTGAAATGGAGATATTGGTCCAAACAGCTTGATTTGTGTTCATTTAATGTGCCAAATTAAAGTGCTTCAATATTGCCCTCATTGTGTCTTGACATAATCCAGCTCAGCACTACCAGCAACACCCTGTGTGAACTTCAATCCACATGTTATCACTTAAGTAGCAATGACATAATTCATCTTTCATATGCCTGTGCTGGTATGTCTTTATCTGCTGTAATTAAACTCCATAATTAATCACCCATTTGACTCAAACAAACAGCATTAATCAGAAACAATACCCTTTGAAGCGTGTGTGGCCGCTGCATTTTAATTTGAGCATTTTTCATGCTAGTCATCATTCCGCATGCCGTTTCATCTCTACTCTCTTTTTATCTTCAATCTAGTGAAGTCAGGCCAATGAAACCTCAATGACTGATGAAATATACACATATCAGTGTACATCATTTTTCTTCCTAATTGTTGTATTGTGTCCAAATTAGAGTTTTATTGCTTTAATCTTAGTAACAAGGCCTATTGCATGTGTAATTGTTCATGTAAAGCTTTGTTCACACTGAATCCAAATTAACCAATTCAAAATTGTTTCTAGTTTAGTTTAGTTTGTTTGGACTAAAGTGCTTTTCATTGCACTAGTTTATAATTAGTTTCCGGATCAAGTTAGTAAAATGGGAATTCTAAATTGGCTGGTTGAATAGGATAAGTCAGGCATTTAATGTCAAGACTTCAGTCATTTTTCCCTGTTAACTGACCCCTGGGTCACACTGAGCCGTGTCGTTCACACTTCATTAAGGCAGTTAAGTGCATGGCCATTACATCAATGACACGCGTACAGACTGCCTGCTTCGCTAAACTATCATACTCGGCATCTAAATTGTCTTTTCTGCAGACGAGTCAATTTGCGCTTAAATGGATCACGGCCTGCAATCGCTCAATGAAAATCAGGAGATGAATGGCTTGAACTAAGGATAGGATGGTTGGGATGCCCTTGTGGGAGAAAAAAAAAATTTGCTTAATTGTTTTGAATGTGCACTTGTAGTGTACTTCAAATATTAAAAGTATATTCCAGGCACTCAGTCAAAATAACAGGAGAAGTATCAGGTTAAAAAGCCTTTAATGAATGTGGCTTAAGTCATATTAAAAAAATATATATATATGCACCAACATGTTTCGACCAACAAAATGGTCTTCATCAGGGCAGTCGCATCGTGATATATATTTTTTTTAGTATGACTTAAGCCACATTCATTAAAGGCTTTTTAACCTGATCCTTCTCCTGTTATTTTGACTGAGTGCCTGGGACCTGCTTTTGTTTTCCTTTGGATTTTTTTCCCTACCCCAAGAGCACCTATCTTAAACTCCTCTGACTCTACCTGAGCGCCTGGTTGAACCTCTCACATTAAAAGTATATTTTTCAAAAACCTTTACTTGCAGATTATATAATATAATGAAATAAAAGGCCACTTGAGTGCACTTAAAGAGAACACGCTTTAAAAACACTAAATAATCTTTATTTAGATGTTGAATAACATACTAAAGCACATGTAAAATACTAGATTATAATTTGTGTTATTTGATATTACACTTGAACTAAATTATTAAATTGCAGTTTCACCATTACACATGTGTAATTACAAGTATATTTTAGTTTACCGTAAATGCTTGTCAGTTCAGCAGTAACTTTAACAATATTTCAAAGACAAAATTCAAGCTTTTAATGTTGTTTATATGTCTATGTGGTGTTTTTAATATGCTTTAAAACAAACCATGTGTAAATTTACAAGTCAACACCATTGCTGAGTATTTTCTCCTTAAAACTGCAGTGAACCAAAGACAGTCTCAAAAACACATTTGAAATCGCTGGTGTTTGTGACATCACAAACTACCTTGTAACCAATCAGATCGACATGTGATCATCAACCAGTGGATCTATGAGCTGCTGTGAGTGAGTGGAGGCGGGTCTCATTTGCATATTCATAGAACCGCATATAATTAATGAGGCAAGGGTGTAGAGTTACATTCAAGCTATTTTAAGGCATGAAGATTTTTATTATTATTATTAAAAAAACTTTTAAATATGTCATTTTGGTGATCAAAGATTAGTTTTAAGGGATACAATAATTGACTACAGGGAGACTTTAAGTGGGTCAAAAAAGCACTCTGATTACATTCAATATTACATTTTAATTTAATTGTGAATAACATGTAATTAAGTGTTCGAAAACATTAGATTAATTTCACACTTGAGAAGGCTATATTATTTTAGAGTATATTTTTTACATAATGTAAGTAGTTCTCTCTTTAAAAGTATTCTTAAGTGCACTTTTTTCACAAGGGTATCCTTTATAGCTATCCCTAATAAAGGTGTCTAGTGTGTGTTTTCATACTTGAAAGTGAACATTGACATGTGGTGCAATGTCAGTAGGCGTCAAATCTGCATTTCATCTCATAATGTTGACTAATATGGACAAATCAGCTGTAAGCTCAACTCTACACTCCATCAGAGGTTAAGTGCATATATAATCTGTTGAAATAAAAATCTTACTTTATTTAAATCCACGGGTATAAAGCTGATTATGGATGGGTTATTTTTAACCATCATTTAAATAATTTTACATGCAGTGTTAGTATTGCTATACATTACAAGCTGCTGCAGATGCCAGAGACCGACTGACCAAATAAAATTATTTAATTAATCTGAAACAGTGAGAACATAAAGAATAAAATCCACAACTAAACACAAATATGATATTTGTAAATAAAATAATTTTATTTCAGACAGACTGGGAAAATGCATTGGCTTGAGTAACTGTGTGACTCTGTGTCAAAAACCCATGATTTCAGTGTAGAAACACTGCATTTGTTATAATGGCGGCAGTTTCATTTTGACGCATTGCTCTGCTCACATCTGGTGTAAATACAGTGCTAATACATTTGCTCTTCTGCCATATTCTGCTGAAATGTTCCCTGATGGATATTAGAACGAGAAGGATGATGGTATTAAGTTATAGGGATAATATCCAGTCAACCAGTCATTATAGCAAAATAGTCAAGACCCTCACATGAAGCTGAGTTAATGCCACAAAATGATCAATCCATGTAAAAATAAATGAACAATAATGATTTGAGAATGTGTAGAGAGACATGAAATGAACACAAAAACTGTTGACCACAAAATCACATTCCAGTATTTGGTTGATGGGTTGCTACACATACGGTATATGATAACACAGAATGCAAGAAATGATTCACTCTTTCACAGACTGTAGTTTAAAACATGCACTGGATTATTGCATCTGGAATAGTCTTTAAATATTCTTCCTCTATTCTGCCCAGCCACTGACAATAACTCATGGACTTTGCAATAGCAGGCTGCTATACTGAGTCCATGGAATGTGAAGGATGGAAAGATACACAGAGAAAGTAGACTGAAGGAAGGAAGGTGTGTGTGAGTGTGTGTTTGTGTCTCATTAGTCTTGACTCGTCCAGGAGAAGCGCCTCCCTCCTTGTTGATGCAGTCTTGCCCTGCAGTGAACATTGTGATGGGGTATAGAGAATGTGACAGTGTGTCAGTGTTAATGCATTCTTCCTCTCCAGCAACACATTAATGAGGGCTATATGTGTGACACTTTTCAGCTGTTTTAACAATGTGGCAGTGATTCAGGTCTGGTTCTGGAAAGGCCCACTGTCAACAGACTTTCCCCTGTATGTTTCCCCCCCTCTTCTATGTAGGTCATGCTATTATGAGACTGGTGTGTTCAAGTATGTGAGTTATGAATATCTTACAGAAATATTCCAGGTTAAATGCAACTTAGGCTGTATTTACTTGTGCATTCGAGTTCTCCTGGGAAGTTCGTATTTACGAGATGGACTGATCAAAATTATGTGTTGGATTCACTTAAAATATTCATGCACCGCTTTTGCATCACACTTTTTAAGTAAATTCAACTGGAAGTAATTTTATGTAAATGAACAAGAACATATTTGTTATATATACATAAAAATTAGTTCACTTAACGTTCTTTACTTAAAAAAAAAACATAAAATTCTTTCTTAGTGAAGAATGTTGAGTGAACTCATATTTACCGTATGTGATTATGATGTCAGGTGTGTTTGACTAACTTGATGTTTTTGATTTTCTATGTTTTTAATACAATTTCTGAAGGTGCTGTACATTTAATTAATTGTGCATACTGTGGTATTTTGTATATGCTGAAAAAAAATAATTAATTTGAACAAATTTACTATTAATAATATTGAAGATTGATTGCATCCACAATGTTTTCTCACTCTTATGCCCCAACTTGGAAACGCAAAGTTTATGAACTGAGAGATTTAATTAATTTTCAGTGATAACCAACAGCAAGCCGAAGATGCTGTTGATAGAGATTTATTGACTCTCATTTAACCCTGAATATTCTTTTAACAGAACATTTTTCTAATTAGTTCTTAAAACTTGGGATCACCATACATAAATGAGATTGCTACTCTGGGTTTTATCACTCAGGAGATTAAGTGGTTTGTGGGTTAATGAAACAGGTTTCACCCCTTTTAGTCCAGTGAGTCAGTATTGATTACTGGCTAATTACCAGCACAGGAAAGAGCTGTCAGCCAAAGAAAGCCATGGGTGAAAAGGACTTAATGGGAAATTGCATCTGTGTCTAAATGACTCAATTAGGGACTCTGTGCCCACAATGTTATGAACTATAGCTATCATCTTGCCATAGTTCTTATTGGATAAAAAGAACTGCTGTAATTTTAGCACTTAAGAGACATCAGCACCGACAGCTGTTTCAACTGACAAGGTCCCTACACAGTGTTCACTGTTCACTACACGCAGAGCACTGTTGAAGTTCGTTTCACTTTAATAAAATGCGTTCATTGTGTTAAGGTGAGTGATTAAGTTCTATTGCGACGTTTTTTTTTTCATCAATTAAAGCTGCAGTCCGCAGTTTTTCCTCTTTGTCGCCATCTCTGTTCAGAATCTGCAATTGCAGTTATTCGCGGAATTATTAACTTTATGTGGGTTGTGCCTCAGCATGACACAGCGCGGATGAATCCAATGTTTTGAGGAGAATGTGCGACTGTCAGTCGCCGCGCTGGTGGTGTGGATACTGTCATTCGCAATCACAGATTATATTTTTTGGAAGTATGACCAACATAATAATTTTCACTGAAAAATGAAGTCTGTACAAGCAAGTAACATCCACTTTTGTTCTGACCAATTAAGGGGAAAAAAGCATTGCAGTAAATCGCACTGATTAAATCTAACAATCGCTTATCATATCACGTCAAACCGTGCAAATTATACTTTGTTCTCAAAATGTTCATGTTAATAACATCAGCATTGCATGACTACATTTATTGCCCTTCTGATATTTTGCATGGGCCCGGTTGCAGTCTCTCTTTTTCTTGTTGTTTCTCGTTTTACAACGGGTGAATGTCCAGTTGTCACTGGTGATTGTCGTTTGAACCTTTCTGGATCCGCCATCAAACTGATAAGTTTAATCATATCAAATGCTGTGAGAAAAGGCTATAAATCTCCACCTCCAACATCCTCACACTCATCGACCACTAGCCGAGACTCTTCTTTATGTGGACAGATGTGACGTAATGACGCAAAGACATGCTAGAATTTCCAGCGGAAATCCTCCAGTACCACTGGAATTAAAAACATTATTACAAGCTTTCCGTTTTGAATCGAGCTAAGGCAAGCAGATAGTTCTGAACACTGGCTGGTTACGTACTTGCTCAAAAATTTATTTTGAATAATTTTAACCCAAAAAAGCTACGGACTGCAGCTTTAATGTGAAAATAAATAGGGGTGTGCAGCGGAGCCAATATCTGTTTTTGTATGTGCATCTGTAACAGTCACAAAATTATTTGTATATGTATTTGTATTTGTACTCTGTTTGAATAAATCCTGAAGTGGGCAGGGCTTTAAGCGGATGTTCGTGAAATTATAGTGCTTTTCCACTGCTCGGCTCAGCTTGGCTCGGTTTGTTTCTCCATTGCAGTTTAGTACCGCTTCAGAGTGGGTGGGATTACAGACTGATCCTTTTAGTTGCTCCGCCTCTACTGCTGTGACATAATCATAAACACTAAACAAACAAACGCGTGACACAAACACACACACTACACAGGAGCAATGGAGCATATTGATGGAATGGTGTTCTTGATTCTCGGCATGTGGATGTTTTTCACTGCGAGACGAAGAGGTTTGTTTGTTCGGGTTTGGTGTCTCGTGTCGCAAATCCAATGGCGCTGGTAGTGACGATTCTCTCTGACCAATCAGTGACCTGCAGTGTTTATACATCACATTTTAGTATCATTCTACACATTTGTGTATCATTTCGTACAAGGTTTAAAACATTTAAATAGACGTATCAAATAGTAGAAAATCTCTATGATGTTGTATTTTAGTTGATATCACTCTTGTCAATTTCTGAGAGGCAATGCAGCTATTTGATATGCGCTCATTTCATTCATAGAGTTTACACTCATTCAGCTCACACACTCATTATTGGGTAGTGATTTTAGAATAAAAATGCTGGAACTTCAACTCCTTTTCACTGGTGGATAAATTTCCCTCTCCGCTTCTTGAGAAGCAATTTTGCAATGTACCCTTATTCCCCATGCCGTTTGCAGTGTCCTTCGAAATGAATGTGCGCTCCCTTCAGATTGGAATCTCACTTAAGATGGCAGAATACCCTGTGTAGTCCACTTCGCAGGGCACTTACGGTTGAATGGATCCCACTAATTGATTTGTAGCAACAAAGTGACCAGAACTCATTAATTTTCAACGAGAGCTGATCATTTTACATAAAGATTGCAGCTGTAGGAATGTAAGTCCTGTCTTGAAGCTCAATTGCCACTTTAGGATTCACATTGTCTTGACCATTCAGAAAAACATAAAAAAAAATGTGTTTTTTTTTTACTGTTTTTGAGGTAAAGGTGCTAAATTCATCATTCCTTTGATAGTATTGCTTAAAAAAAAAAAAAAAAAAACTTATATTATTGCTTACATTAAAGTAATCTTGATAAATACTTTCAGCATCCAAGTAGACAGCAGCCATATTTGAATGACTATTTAAAACCCCAAGAATCTAGAAGGATATGAGGCCCGGTATTCTACACCCCTCATGTCTCTTCACAGTGCCCGACTAGAGTCAAGCCCAACAAGGTCTTCTTTCCCTGTTGATTCTGCCAAGCCCATTCCCTTGGCTGTGTTTTCATTAGATAGCAGGAAGAGACAGTGGGAATCACATTCATCCATTCATGTGCATCACTAATTAGATGATGAGGCATTTGGCTATTTACATCTTATCAAGCTGCGTTTGGTGGAGATGGTATGTGACTTAAGGCACTGAAGCTAAGCAGGGTTTAGCTTGGTCAGTAAATAGATGGGAGACCTCTTGGGAAAACTAGGTTGCTGCTGGAAGAGGTGTTAGTGAGGCCAGTAGGGGGTGCTCACCCTTTGGTCTGTGTGGGTCCTAACGCCCCAGTATATTGACGGGGACACTATAATGTCAAAAAAGCACTGTCCTTCGGATGAGACGTTTAATTGAGGTCCTAACTCTCTGTGGTCATTAAAAATGGCCAAATTTGCCCCTTGGCCTCTGTCCATCATGACCTCCTAATCATCCCCATATGACTCCTAATCATCCCCATATGGTGTGTGGTGGTCATTCTGGCACAATATGGCTGCCATTGCATCATCCAGGAGATTCTGCACATTGGTGGTGGTTGAGGAGATTCCCCACTTCTATGTAAAGCACTTTAAGTACCCAGAAAAGCTCTATATAAATGTAACAAATTATTATTATTATTATTAGGTACTGTACACTGTGGAAAACTCCCCAAAAGTGAGCCGTACCTAGCCGTACCATGGAGTGGAAAAGCGCTATAAAACATGGTGAGCTTTCAGCAACCTCAGCCACTTCCGAATTTGGGATTGCACCATTATATCTATCTGCCGCAAGGTCCCCAATACCAGCTTGTGTGTTTTTGTAATTAAGAATGTTTTAAGGATCTTGATACCCAGTGCATTAAAGATGTTGATAATGTTCTACCTCTTTTACAAAAGGGCAGACAACAGACCTTTTTCTCAGTTTTCTGGTAGCACCGATTTAAAAAAAACATCTCACTTCTGATAACTATTTAATGATCTTTTTCAAAAGGAATGCTCAATGAAATATCTTCCATGGAGCTGTATGCAGTTCTGTCGTGCAGCAGAAACACTGTTCAGAAGCTCAATGTGCGCCTGCTGCTGCAATTATCCTGCTGCCATGATTACGCACTGCAGATGCACCAGTCATCAGTGCTTCAGTGGAGTACGGTATTGCTGAGGGAATTTATGTCTTCCTCAGCACTGTCTTTGAGAGGTTCCCTGATGGACTTTACATCCTGTGCCTTTCTACAAGACAAAACCACTTCCACTTGCTTTGAAATCGACCATCCCTGTAATCAAGTGAGACCCTTTCCTCCATCAGACCCCTACAAGGCGGAGACATTTGTTACAGTGCTGTTCCCACTCAAGCCATAGGTCAGACATGTCATTGCATTTCATTAGTTCTGACCGTATTAATGATTAAAGATGGATGGAATAAACTCCTGTTGCCTAATCTTCTTCTTTTGAAATTCACAGATAAACATCCACACAGACGTAAAGCCTGATGGTTTAAAGCATTTCAGGAAATGAAGTTTTATCGATGATGCTATGAATTTGGTGACATTGTTACTGTTTGGCTCATGTAGATGATGGAGATTACGTCAAAGGTTTGAGAAGCACAAGTCTAGCCTGCAGCTCACATCAGTGAATGATCACTTTTTTTTTTTTTTGCATATTAAAAATCAAACAGCAAGAGCCTGTAAGCCTCTTGGCATTTGCCTGTCGTCTGTGGATTATAGTACAAACTGTTAGCCGTTAGCAGATGGATTAGCTTTAAATATGAAAAATGGGAGAATATTCATGTTTGCATGTTGACACTGACTCAAGGAACATATTGCTTTTTCCTGGAGATTTTGTTTTCCATGCATGACATTACATTGTATAAACAATTCTATGCTGACTAAAGAGATAATGAATACTTGTAGTTCCAAGTGCTGGCATGCCTGAAGCTGAATAGCTTATTTGAAACAGCATGAATAATGGATTTAAAATGACATTATACCTTTCCCAAAAAAACTTAGAGAGTTATGTTTTATATATATATATATATATATATATATATAATCGCCTGCTTGCTATAATTGGGTGCATCACCAATAGCTGGATGAAGTGTAACAGAATGTAAGAAAACAAGAGCCACATGTTGAACTATTTTTAACATGGCATGCTGTTTTAAAAAGTCTGTGTTTATACATAGACTATCATTTACAATAGTATACAATACAATACAAAAAAGCGCAGAATGAATTTAAAAACAGGTAATCAAAAACTGAAACCGAAGATGGAGGCAGGGGCGCAGCCGACCCCGGGGAGGTAAGGACAGGGACCATCCTGGTGGAGGTGGGGAGGGTGGACGTGAATGTTTGCGTCATCATCTGCGAAATCAAACGTGTGAGTAACGATCTTTTATACTCTAGGTATTAGATAGTGATTGGATAACCAGAAGTAATGAGTGATGTAACATTGAGTCTTCCTGGCAGAACTTTACACTAAGCTTGCATTTCTGCAAAAAAACTTGGGTACTCATAAAACAATGGAGTTCTATTGAAGTCTGACAGTAATTGTCTTGAAATTTATAGCTGAGGGTGGTAAATTTGTTACACAAGTACTGCTTTTATTGCTTTTGCGCCAGTGCTTTAAAAGGAGATGAAAATACTTCTCTGAAAGAGTTTGCCATGTTGACTGTACAAAAAACACCAAAGCATAATACACCGTCAGTGTCTAAGCTAAAAGAAGACTTCTTAGTGGATGAACTAAATTAGCGTAAGTGTGAAAATTGTTTAAATGGAGTTTACAAGTCCAAAATTGGCCATAGGTGAAGAAACACCCAGTCAACGTTTAAAAACATACTGTTGTTATGCTAAACTGTACTGCACAGATTTGTCATTCCATTATTTAGTAAAGTCAACATAAAGACATAGACTTTTAAATACATCTGCAACCCATTTTACTTCCATAATCTGATGCATTTATTAGTAAAACAGAATATTCAATGATAATCTCAGATATTAGAGAATCTGCCATGCATAAGTAACATATATTTACAGAAGTTACCTACTATTCTTTAACTTTACTGTACAATATATGTGTGTGAATTAAATTTGGCATGTGGTGTAATGGAACCATTCACGTTTTGCATAAAAAGGGGATTTTCATTTAGTTTTGACCAACTTCTTGGTAAAGCCACGCCGACTTCTATATATTGAGTACAAATGTTCAAATATGAATAATTACCGCATCCTAAAAAATACAGATAATGGCTTCACTGCACACCCAAATGAATAGGACGTTCCATCAGATTGAACAAAACATATTTTGCACTTTCCTTTAAAACAGTAATTACTTTAAATATGCAAAATGTGGCACTGGAGACACAATTTTAGCACTGTTTCCATAATGAAAAATGTTATCATTAACTGCTACTGCCTCAGACCGGAGCTGTTTGTTTATCTTTTGTTTGGTTTATTTCTTAATACAATTCATTTTCTTGGATCCATTTCAATCCCAATAGATTTTCACACTTTCCTAGAGGGTTTGTATGGCTCAAACCTGACTGTGAAATGTTTGCAGCAGTGCGGCTATGTCTTGAAAGCATTTCATGGTGTGATTTCTTTTGCTGTGGGGTTCCTTGTAAAAAAGAAAAACACTTTAGCATACTTTTAAAAAGAGTACTTTTTATGGATATGGTATACTTTAAAAGAATATACCTGAGTGCAATGTAATATTGAGTAACACTACAGTTAAAATTATAATAAAGAACTTTATTATACTTTACTTTAGTAAACACATCAAGATAAGTGTCCTTATTTAAAGCCCGACAAAATATTATTATAACAATGATTTAAAATTAACTTTTGGTAACCCTTTAGATTACAGCCCAGAAAGTACTGCGTAATTAAGATGAATTTACAGTGTAACTTTTGGTAATTATAGTGTACCTATAAAGTATTTGCATGTAAGTATAAGGGAACAATATTTTAAGTGTGAGGAACAACCAGGAGAATTAAAAAATATGTATACTGTAGTATTATAGAACTAAGAGGTACTTATGATACAGCAATCTTACATTTGGGAGCAATTTAGGTACCTTTTTGAAATAATGGTGTACCAATACATACTTTTATTTTTATAGCAAAGGTGCAGATGTTTAAGTTTGGGCTTACATGTTTCAAGACAAGTAAAGCTATAACTATTGCAATTGAATTTAAATACTGGGAAATGTACTCTTGTTCCATGTAGTTGCAGGGTAAGTGGTGCTTGTTACCCTCTTGTTTCGTGTAGTTACAGGGTAAGTGTTAGCCTGGGTTTCCCCATACTGCCTTGAGCAGCGCGATTTTATTCACGCTGCAAGGTAGTCTGGCTACCATGGGCTAATTTTTCCCCTGAAATAGGGAACCAATCACAGAACGGGGAGGGAGCAGCAAGACGATGACGAAGTATATGCGACACACCGAAGCAGTTTGTTTATCTATGGATCCAACATGACAGACGTAAAAATATATGCATATTTAGTTTAGCAAGCAAACACATCTACAAAAATATGCCTGTATTTCAAGTTGATAAAATAATTTAAAATCTACATCAGTTTATTTGTGCCGATGCGCCACGCCCTCCCAGGATCTATAACGTTACCTAGGCTACTTCCACTTTTAAAAAATCTTCATAACCGCGCGCGCGCGCGATCTGCTTGCAGTCGTCGAGATAGATGCTGAGGAGTTGAAGAAAAGAATAGCTAGTGGAGATTGTAAAGTTGTCGACAATACGTCATCAAAAATCAAGTCCAGTGTGTGGGAGAAATTTGGAGTTATCTGAAGAAAATATTGTAAAAAGCTTTGCTGCAAACATTTTCGTGTTGGATAGCTGCAAATGTGGAACTTCATCCCTGAGGAAGCACGCAGAAACTATGGTAACAAAGCCGTTCTATCGAACGGTATTTTTCATATTTAACACTGTTAGTATGTGTGGTGTGCAGGGCGTCGGATCTTTTTTAAGCGGGTCGGTGCAGATTTTTATTAGTGCTGCTGTTGGAAAACGGGTCGGGTGCGGATTTACAAAATCGGACCCGTGCAGGACTCTGGTGTACACATAAATCTCTGACCCATCGTCGTCTTCTTCGTTGAATATCTGTCGCTCTACATACGTCATCTGGTATAATTTGAAATGATTGGCTATGAGCTACGTACAGGCGCATTTAATAGACATTTGTAGCGCCCAATAAACGGCTCTGGGCATTCGTAAACCACGCCTCAAATACGAGAAAATGAACATGTAGTATCCAGACCACGTCTCAAAGAGAAAGTGGTCTGACGTTAGCCAGGCTAGGTAAGTGTGACATTGCGGGCCGTAAATTAAAGTGGTGTTTGTTACCCTCTTGTTCCATGTAGTTACAGGGTAAGTACAATGAAAATACAAACAATCTAATGTCACTGACTCGGAAACCTTTATTTGAAAAACAACTTATTATAGTTGGTCTACAGTAAATAGACAGTCTAAAGTTTAAAAAGTTTAAAATATTGTAATTTTTCGTACAAACACCTAGGCCTATCGTTTAACTTCAGAAGGCATTGATCCATCCATTGCGGTCGTATGGATTACTACAGTCATTGCAGTGTGTGCTGTTTGATGCTCCAACTTTTAGGAACACATGAGCTTGCATTATATGTATTCCCAGAGATATATTTTTTATTTTTCTAAAAACCTTAATTTGTGTTAATCTGAGGAAGGACAGTCATGATGGCATGAGGGTTAAAGATGAGAAAATGGTGAGGGTGTATTGCATTTTCTTTTAATACATAATACAGAATACATAATACCAAGAGACATGATTTCTTCTTCAGATTCATCAGTGGAAAGAAATACAAAGAAGAAGAGGAACAAAAGGAAGAAGCCAAGCAAGAGAAAAAAGTGGGGACAAAACGTGCTACTTTCTGTCAAGGCTAAAGCATTTGAAAAGAATTCTTGATTAAAAGAGCACTTTTAAATGAAAAAGAAGTGTTGTAAATCTGTTTTGAATTAAGTTCTTTTTCAAATAAAGGTTTCTGAGTCAGTGATATAAGATTGCGTGTATGTATTTTTATTGTATACCCTGTAACTACATGGAACAAGAGGGTAACAAGCACCACTACATGAAACAAGATTTCTATATTTCAGTGCACTTTTGTTAAAAAGATTACTGTATAAATGCATAGATTCTGTATAGATGCATTCTCATAGATGTACCCTGTAATTTGAAAAAATACAAATTATTACAAAAAGGTACGCAGTGTATGTTCTTGTTAAATTGCTCCCAAATGTTAGATTGTTGTATCATAATAGTAAAGTTACACTTTAAAATCGATTTAATTGCTCAGTACTTTCCGAGCTGTAATCTAAAGCGTTACCGAACTTTTCATTCAAAATTATTACAGAGTGCAATTTGTAACACCTGAATGTGTTTAGAAACTTAGGGTTTTGTATTGTATTTCACAAAAAATACTGAGTGATATTAATTCATTGACAACATGTACTTACTATATAGGGTTAGGGCTTAGTTTAGGGTCATTTGCTTGTATTTATGCATAATTTTCTGTTTCCTACAGTAAGTACACGCAACATTTGTAACAAGGACACTGTAAAATAAAGTGTTATCAAACATAGCTTCCTGTATAGTACAAACAGCTTTTCTAGTCCACACATACGCCTGGAGGTTTCATCTCATGAGACTGTACATCATTTTGAAATAGTTTTTTTTTTTTATTTTTTATTATCAAAAGTACTATTCATTTCTTTGTGGAAACTTTTTTTTTTTTTTTTTTTTTTTTAAATGAGGATAAAATTATGTGTACCAAATGTGAGCTTTGATGAGCGATGACAAAACCTTGAACAAATGAAGCTCTTCTGAGAGTTACTGAGTTTTCTGTGGGCCTGTGTAGATTAATCTGTTCAGATTTTGCATTTCCTGCAGTCATTTATCATCTGGAAAGGAGTTTGCGATGCTTTCCTAAGTGTGATAAATCCACAAACGCTCCAGATTCACCAAACATTGTCTTAATCACAATTGCTTGGTTTTACCCGTGATGTCCTCGACCTCTGCAAGAGGCTAGCGCTGATTTCGTGGAAATTTGAGTGTATTTTCATAGCAGGACAACCCATAGCGAGCTATTTTTCCTTAGTGGGTCCTGGAGGGACACGTCCATGCTGACTGTGTGTTTTTGAAGGCTAATTTCAAGTCCCAGAAGCTTTGCTCTGCTTTGATCCACTGCAGAACATTAAAGCAAGACTAACTGCGAAGCTAGAAGACTTATCAAATGAATGAGCTGTGATTATTAAAGGGAATATGTTGTTAATGTTATGAAGCCTATATTATGATTGAAAAAGCTACTTACGGTGATATAAACAGAAGTGAGAAGACCGATTGACCTATCCGATAGTCTTAGGAAATGTGTGTGCAGGTTTCTGTCCTGGGCTTGACTAACTGTTGAGAAATGGCTGCCTGTGCTTCTGCCTGACCTGAATTAATATGGAGCAGCGCTGCTGGCATGACTCCCGGATCATGGGAAAATTGTGTAAGACCTGTGTAGGATCTTCCCTGTGGTGCCAGCTGATGCCTCGTGGCTTGCCTTACTATATTTGCATCATCAGGCTTTTGGGGTCAGTTTATACCAGTAAAAATGATTACAACAACACAACGCACGCAGTGTTGAACCAAGCAAAGCAGCATAAAATGAATAATCATTACAGAAGCAAAAATGGGAGCTGGGATCTGTTGTGCAATGGCTTCAGCGTGCAAATAACCCAACGTTTTCTTCTTCCTTGATTTGTATACACATTATATGCATGCCAGAAATCATAAATAATCATATACACCACGCGTGGTGTTACGGGTTTGGAAACTTTACTGTATTATAGCCTACATGTCACATTACTATTTCGTATTACACAAAATGTTCAAATGTGCATTTTTATATTTATATTTTAATTTAAATTCATGTTTCTGATTATTTGCATGTTTTTGGTCTAATCAGCGAACTTGGAGCACATGCTAATTGCATTGCACAAAAAAATGTGTTTCACAGATGTGTAAAGAGTGAATTCACATTAGGTGTGTTGCTTGTCATTAATGTTGTTAAATCTTTGTCATTTTAGTACTTGAATGTTTCCTTGCCCTATATTGTGTCTGTATGGAATAGGATTGTAAAGGGGAAATTCACATTATAAAAGACTGCTTTGTCTGCTTTTATCAGTAAATAAAGAGTTGACCCATCAGTTAATGTCCATATATTTATTACACCAAAAACCTCAATGCAGACAACACCAGTTATCCATGCTTGGTGGAAAAACCTGCCTGTGGTGACATTTCTGCAGAATGATGTTGTTGCTTCTTGCACAGTTTGATCCAAAAAGGATGTCAATCTGGCAAGGTTTTATTGTTGGTTGTTGTATGTATCATGGTAGTCCGGAAATGAAATGTTCAATAAGTGGCGCCAAAAGATCAATGTTTGAAAATAACCACCTACTCTAAACCTCAACATTAACCTAACTAATAGTGTTAACAGAAGCAAACTTGAAATAAAAAAGCATTTTTGTAGCATCCATGTCATTTTAGCTGCTTCTATAAATCTTTGAGGTTTTTTATTGTGACTCGTGCAATGTACCGAGCGTTTACTATGGCAGAAAAGCCACGCTATGTGATGCAAACATCAAAATGTATTCGTTTGCAAATCATGCGCTATGGTAAAAGTGTTTTAAATGTCATAACATAGTATCATGCAAGGAACCGTGCAAAAATAAATCTTTATTAGCCTGTTCCCGTACTCATAATTTGTGTGAAAAGGAATAAAAGTTGTTGTTTTTTTACTGCCATTCGTGTTTATTTCGTGTGTATGTAGGTAGTCTACACTTTTTGGAGTTTCTCCAAAGAGCCAATGTTTTACAGAAGCCTCCTTTAAAATATAAGTGTGTCAAACCTATTTCATGTGCAGCTATTTTTTCCTATTATTCTTAGGCTAATTTAAATCAACCACAATATGCATACAAAGCAGTAAAATAAAAATAAAAATGGGAAGAACAAAGTATTTGTTTATCAAAGCATGCATTTGGTAATGATTTCCATGGTTAAGGGATGTTGAAGCGAAATCCCTAAAAATCCCCAAATCCTGGGCCTGATCCATAAAAATGAAAAAAAAAAAAAGTTATGAAACAACTGGGAGAGAGAAAAAAAAGTGATCATCAGCTCTCTTTGTGACAACAATCATTCATACAATATATAATTTTAGGTCCCATGTCGCCTCAGCATCTCACAGCCCTGATCACACAAAGCTCTCAACTTCAAATAGTACAATATGCAAATTTAGTAACTGAGTTGATGCTGCTTTACATATGAGCCTTCAGGCTACCAAGTATGAATGGATTTTGATGTTTGTTCTGTGTGAGGAAAGCGAGGTCTTTTTTATCTAAATAGATTCGATTTATTGGGCTATTACTATTTTCTGTTGTTTTTTACTTTAAACAAGTAGTTTTATGCTTATAAAGAGAGCCATGTTGTTTGCAACCTCAACTGAGTTTCAAATCATGTCCAGATTTGTCAATTACGAGGTCTTATTTCAGTTAAGATGCTGTTAGAACAGATTATCAGAGAGCCCGATTTCACCTCCGGAGACCAAAAGTACAAGAGTGTCAGCAGTATATGCAGAGGTAATGTGATTTTCTTCTGAATATCTATTTGCCTACTTAAGCTGAAGAAAAGGTCCTTAAAGTGTCCTTGTTTGGAGTTTTCCTGAGGGCCTTCTGTCTTCTGCCCAGAACATGGAGTGGATTGTCAAGAGCTGGCATGATGCCCTGCATCGGAAACAAATTTCCCCTGTTGGAGTGAAATCAATTATTCATGAAGTTTGCATGAAGCATTGAGAATGAGCGCAGCAGTGAAGGGGAGATGAGAGGAGAGGAAATGGGTTTATGGATTGTGTTGATTGAGAGTTTTTTTTTTTGTGTGTGTGTGTGTACCAGCACTGACAGGATTCGTCACGGACAAAACAATAGTGCTTGACCATACTTTTACTTCAACTATGGGCGTTTGGACCCTGCAGGCCTTTAGAAAATACTGTAAACTCACTTGCTAAGTCTTGCTAAGTCATGATGACTGACAACATCAGTCTTGTTAAGGCTAATTTCATAGGTAGAATATTATGTTTCCCAAATACACCCTTGTGAAAAAGCAGTGCACTGTAGTATACTTGTAAAAAGAGTACTTATTACAGCAAACTGCAAATTCAAACACTTAATTGCATGGAAATTGCAATTAAATGACTGTTATATTTTAAATGTATATTAAATGCAATTACTTTGACACAGTTAAGACTTAAGAATATCTTTAAATGTTATTTCGTAATTATACCTTTGAAAGTGTACTGCCAAAAGTACTGACAAGCATTTATGATGTTTGTCATTTTTGTTAAAACACTTTTGTAATGAAGTTGCAGTTTATTACCTTTACATACATACATAACTTTGAATAACACACTACAGTATAATCAAGTCCCTTTCAAGGAAAGTCTGTTCACTCGGTGGCCATATTTACAGAATGAATGAACAGAATGAGATAATTTCACCCAACATGGTAAACCTATGTATGGGCTTAGTCTGTGGTCACGTGAAAAAGGAAGCAGCGACTGGCTTGATTGCACTATACAATGGGGAAAAAAAACATGAATATGTCTATAGCTATATAATTTAAAAAAGTAATTGTGTGCACATCCCACCTTCTGGCAGGTGCAGGACAAAAGAAACTAATGAAGTGAAAAAAGGTGATGTCCGCAACACTGCTCTTTGCTCCCATATTTAATAAAAAATGCAACGTTTCGACCCTACTGGGTCTTCTTCAGGCAAATGGTGGACACATTTGATGAATGGATATATATAGGTCTTCATCAAATGTGTCCACCATTTGCCTGAAGAAGACCCAGAAGGGTCGAAACGTTGCATTTTTTATTAAATATGGGAGCAAAGAGCAGTACGAACAGTCAGTACGAAAATTGGCATGCAGTGTCTTTTTCCAAGGTGCCGTGATTGTCTAAGAGTACATTCGCGTATCTTGAAAAACATGGCCGCCACCAGCCAATGAGTTTTGAGCACCTGTTAGACAAGGTAAATGAAGGCCGACCAGAACCAAATTCACTGGGCCTTTCTGACACATGGCCCTTGAGGTCTGTGAAAAATTGAAAAGAAATCGGCCATCAGAAGGTGCCATCGCATTTTTCCAGCACGTTGATTGTCAGGTATATTACGTGATTTTTCACACATGCACATGATTTTCATACCAAATGATAAAACTCCTCATTCTGAACAACTTTGTCTCTAGGACCATTGCTGTCAATGAAATCGTTTATTATAAATCGATTTATAAATTGACTATTTGAAAAACCTACTTTCGCGAAATAGTCCAACGTTTTTCAGCTCTGGACTCTCTAGGTCAATAATTATATATATATATATATATATATATATATATATATATATATATATTAGGGGTGTAACGATACACCAATGCCACGGTTCGGTTCATATCACGGTTTTGGAGCCACGGTTCGGTTCGGTTCGGTTCGGTTCTGTTTGCTGTGGGGGCAGGGTTCATGGCAGGGCACCACCAGCAATAATAACACTAGATTCACTTTTAACTTAATATAAACAACAACAACAATAATTTAACTTAACTTTATTAATTTTATACATTGGCTTCATGTTTTCTTTAGAGCAGTTAGCACACCTGAGTTAACTAAAATGAAATAGCCTAAATGTCTCCACTGACTAGTCAGAAATAAACTGCACACCTGAGTAGGGTTGCCAACTTCAGAAAAGTAAAATGCGGGACAATTGTGGTTCTTTATAGGAAAATGAGGGACACTCAAAATATTTACTGTATCGCACAATATACATAATTTCAGTGTCTGCAAACTGTAGTTAAGTATAGGCTATGTTTAAAAGGTTATCAGACAAACACATTTGTATTGCTTAACCTATTTATGTACAATTTAATTCTAAAAATAATTTTAATGTCATACAAAAAAAAAAAGTTAAAAAAAAACCGTTTTAAACAAATAATAATCAGAAATGTTTTGTGAGCGTATTATTCCCTCAGGTAGATTACATGTTTTCTTGCGTGGCTGGATGTTGGACTCATGAACAATAATCACGTTGTTTGCATTCGCCAAAAGTGATTTGCCGAAATCAAAACGTGGACAGTGAAAGGAAATTACCGTTAGCGCGAGACGAGTCCGGCTTGAAGCGGAAGCGGCCAGACGGCAAAGGATTATGTTCGCAAATCAAACAATGATTAAAAAAAGCTGTGATGTGTCATCATATTGGATGATGACAGGTGTCGGTGATCATTCTCAAGATTCGTGATCAGCACTGCTGCTGTTGCTGCTGTATCAATATCAGTCCGTGGTTGTGACCGCAGGGTCTTCAATCACAATATGCCGTGGCGCGGAGTTGCCATCCTGAAGTGCGTATGTAAACTCCCGAGCGTGATCGATCACCCAAATCACGTGACATGCACTTTATTTAGTAAATAATATTATAATAATATTTATTAAAACCTCTTATTAGTTGTTAAAAGTGTACTCATTAATTACTATTTAATCAATTCCACGCGTGGTGGAAAGGCCTTGCAGGAACCCTGAAAATGACTGGCTAAGTGGGCTCCGGCGAAGACTGCCATGGTGTCTTCTGGCTACAACTCGGCACGTCACGACATTGGCAAAGACAGCACCGCAGCTGAGCAGTCACAAGCCACTCTGGAGGGCGGTAGGGTTCCCATCCTGGGATCACTTCCGGCCAGCTTGCTGCGCCAGCAGTCACCAGCCTGCACGTCTCTGGTTCTGAGCTTGCCGGCAACGGTCACTGTTGGAAGAGAGAGTGGGATTGGTCACACAAGCCTTTCTCACTATAATCCATTCATTGTGATGGTATGTCACAGACGCCAAGTCCTGCGGCGATGGGCAAGTGGCGACGGGTGCAGATGGAGGATACCATTGGGAGCACTTAGTCACAAACCTGCACGTAGGCGGCCTGGGTGTGATGGTCGTCTGATGCTGACCTGGAACGACAGCACCATCCGTATCCTGCCCAGGTGACAGAGCAGCCCTTTTCAGGGACAGCGCTGCTCTCTTCCACGGAAGAAGGGGATAGAAAAGGTTCCCTAAACATCGCTCGTTCCACCTACTCTGCTGGTTCACCGCGACCATCTGAGTATCCAATCCTGCGGTAGACAAAAAGTACAAAAGATAAAGACTAAACTGCGTCTAGCCTCATGGAATGTGCGCACACTTCTGGACTCTGCCGACCGTCACGAACGGAGAACTGCAATCATTGCCCGTGAACTGGCGAGATACAGAATCGACATTGCTGCTCTCAGTGAGACGAGAATTTCTGGAGAAACCAAACTCACAGAAGTCAACGGCGGCTATACATTCTTCTGTATTGGGCAGCCCGATGGTCAGCCAAGGCAGGCTGGAGTTGGATTTGCAGTGAAGACATTATTGCTACCACTCTTAGAAGTGCAACCTCGCGGCCTGTCGCCAAGGTTGATGACCTTGCAGCTGATGCTTAAGAATGGCAACAGTGCTGTCTTGATTAGTGCCTATGCACCCACAATGACTGCCAGTGATGACCAGAAGGAGTCTTTTTACGAACACCTTAACACTGCCTTACGCTCAGTGCCTCATAAACACCGGCTCTTCCTTATGGGAGACTTCAATGCGCGTGTGGGATGTGATGTCATGGCATGGCCGAAAGTCTTGGGGCAACACTCAGTGGGAAACGAGAACACTAATGGTACGCTGCTGCTGGAGATTTGTGCGCAACATGAGCTGGCGATCACAAACTCCTTCTATCAGCAGGCAAACAAGTACAAGACCACGTGGCAACATCCTCGATCAAAGCACTGGCACGTATTGGATTACATCATTACCCGGCAGGAACATCTCAGGGAGGTCCATATAATTCGAGCCATGCGAGGCACAAGCTGTTGGTCTGACCACCGACTGCTGCGTAGTGTGATGTCTCTGGACCTAGCTCCATCTCGTCAACATAAAGCCAAAAGGCGAAAGCGACTGGATGTTTCTAAGCTTCGTGTTGACTCTTGCCATATTAACTTCTGTCAGACTCTTTCCAACAGGCTCAGCACCTTGGACAATCAAGCTGCCATTAATGTTGAGGAGACATGGTCCAAAATCAGGGATATCACGTACAACACAGCTGCTGAAGTCCTCGGCTTCACCACATCCAAACATAAGGACTGGTTTGACGATCAGGATGTCGAAGCGCAAGCCCTGCTGAACACAATGCACACAGCTCACTTGGCATGGGTTAATGATAAATCTAGCACTGCAAAGAAGTCAGCATACACTCGAGCAAGAAATACAGCACAGACCTGTCTGCGTGAAATGAAGAACAGATGGTGGCAGTCAAAAGCTGAGGAACTTCAGTCTGCTGCAGACCGACATGATATGAAGACATTCTATCACGGTCTCAAGGCAGTCCATGGGCCCCTGAGAGCTGGTTCTACACCTGTACTTGCCATTGACGGAACCCTACTTACTGACAAGGCTGAGATCCTCAGACGCTGGGTCGACCACTTTCAATCGGTACTGAACCAGCCAGCTGTTTTTGATGACTCTGTGCTTGGCGACATAGCGCAGTGGCCAACGGCCTCAGATCTGGATGACATTCCATCCCGCGAAGAAATCGCACGTGCCATTAAGCAGATACCCTTTGGTAAAGCCCCGGGTCCTGATGGCATTCCAAGTGAGGTGCTGAGGGAAGGCGGACTATCTCTTCTTGCCGCACTCAATGTATTATTCTGTAAAATATGGAGCGAGGAAGCTGTGCCTCAAGATTTTAAAGACGCATTGATTGTTCACATCTACAAGCGCAAGGGAGACAGAGCCTGCTGTGACAATCATCGTGGCATCTCGTTGCTCTCCATTGCAGGCAAAGTTTTGGCACGAATTCTGCTGAACCGCCTCCAACAACACATTCATGACAGTGACATCATCCCGGACAGTCAGTGTGGATTTCGTGTAGGCCGCGGTACTATGGACATGGTGTTTACTGCTAGGCAGATCCAGGAGAAGTGCCGAGAACAACACCTTGACCTTTATATTATCTTTATTGACCTCACGAAAGCCTTCGACTCAGTTTCCCGCACCGGGCTCTGGCTCATTCTTCATAAGATTGGATGTCCAGAGAAATTTATTAACATCGTCCGTTCATTTCATGATGGCATGCTCGGTCAGGTTCTGGATGATGGCAAACTGTCTGACCCATTTGGCATCTCCACTGGCACCAAACAGGGATGTGTCCTTGCCCCACTGTTATTCAGCATCTTTTTTTCCATGATGCTGTCTGTGGCTTTTAAGGACTGCGACTTGGGCATTCCAATCCAGTTCCGCACAGATGGCTGCGTCTTCAATCTACGCAGGCTTCAGGCTCGTACAAAGACACATTCAGCAATTCTGCGTGACCTCCTATATGCAGATGATTGTGCACTGATGGCGCACACCCTTACTGAAGCTCAGTCACTATTCGATTGTTTTAGAACTGCAGCTTCTAGGTTTGGGCTTACTGTCAGTCTAAAGAAGACAGAAGTCATGCTTCAAGCGGTGAACAAGTCAAACTCCAATCCACCGGTAATCACTGCAGGCGAGACAGTGCTGGCGGCCGTTGACAAATTCTGCTACCTCGGTAGCATTCTTGCAGCTGATGCGACAGCGGACTCCGACATCAGTGCCCGCATCGCAAAAGCTAGTTTTGCCTTCGGTCGACTGTCCAAGAGAGTATGGGATGAGCACGGTATTCGATTGGACACAAAGGTGGCAGTATATAAGGCAGTCATCCTCACAGTGCTGCTGTATGGATCTGAGTCCTGGACCATTTATCGCCGGCAGATTACCAAACTTGATCAGTTCCATATGCGCTGTCTCCGTCGTATTGCACATGTGAAATGGCAGGACAAGACCCCAAATACTGAGGTACTGCAGACCTGTGGCATCACTGGTATTGAGGCCTTCCTGCTTGCTGTGCAGTTTCGCTGGTCTGGACATGTTGTACGTATGGCGGATTCACGCCTACCGAAGCAGGTATTTTATGGACAACTCCAGAGTGGCATGCGCGCTCAAGGAGGGCAACTAAAACGCTACAAGGACGGCCTCAAAGCCAATTTGAAACTATGCAACATGGACCCAAATGACCTTGAAGAGATGGTTGCAGACAGGACATCATGGCGAGCACAGTGCCATAATGCCATACACTCCTTTGAGCTCAGCCGCATCACTTCTGCAGTAGACAAACGAAGACGTAGAAAGCACAATGCCTTAACAGCTAGTACAACATCTAGCCATTTTGTGTGCGACGCCTGTGGCCGGCCATGTGCGTCAAGGATCGGCCTCTATTCACATCGTAGGACGCACCAACAACAACAACTGTGACGAGATCTGTCGTGTCGACAGCTCAGACCATTATTTAATCAAATGTCAAGGAAGAAAAAAAAGTTTTGTGACAAAGTGAAGTGAGAGTTGGGCAGCAGGGGGCGGGGGGCGGGGCGCGTTCGGTTCGACATGAGAGTATCGCGGTTCGAACCGTGGCTGTTGTATCGCGGTTTTTCGGTTCGGTTTGAATATCGTTACACCCCTAATATATATATATATATATATAAATTGTGAACCTTAGCATTTGGTGAGCTATAACAGGCTAATTTAGCAACAGCCATGTCCAAGTGTACACAACAGTCTATAATTACAAAACAAAATCTCAGAACTTCATGAAATTAGGTGAGCACATGCAACATGATTCAAAATAAGCATTCAAACATTTATGGAGATCGGGCAGTAGGTGGAGCTATAATAGTTTAAAAGGTTTCAAATACACATTATTTCTGTAGTAAATGACCTGAAATTGCAGAAAGTGGTCTTCTTTACAGGTGTTTACATGCTAGCTATATAATATGTAATATCTTATAATTCCATCTTAAAGCACTTGAGCCCCGATAATTGCTGCTTGCAGCTGTATTTAATATTGTATTATCTTAAAAAAAAAAAATACTTTTAAGATTTGATGTGCACTATAAGTGCACATTCAATACAATGAACTGCACTTATTTTCCACAAGGTAGGGCTGGGTGATATGGCCTAAAAAAAAATCCCAGATTTTTTTCACAAAAAAATCGGATTTACGATTTAAATCGATTTTTTCCCCCCTACTTAAAATCAATCTGCAGATGACAAAGAAATTGTTCAAAACAAGATTTAACTTTATTTTGTTTTGATTTTCCCTTCTGTGATTTGATCTGGATGAAATCGCCCTGCCATTGTAAACAGTGAAAATGTAACATAACATAAAATTATGTGACCCTTTTTGATAGGTTTTCTTTAAACAAGTTTAACATCTTGCTATTCAGTAGATAGGAGGTAGTTCTGGTAAAGTGCAAACAAAGCATTCAACAGCATTAAATATCAGTGCATGAGAGCATAAAGTGCTTATTTGTTGTGCTGTTTTTAATTTGAACATCCTTTCTATTTTTCTAAATCACATAACTCTGTTGTGGCGGAGTAAAACGAGCTCTCTAGCGATTCTTTGGCGTGTACTGTTATATAGCTGAGGCAAGGCTTTGTAGCACATGCCTGGGGTCCAAAACTTTCAGCATGTGAATAAACCCCAGCTTTTCCACAGTATATATGGGCACCATATCTTTTGCAATATACATTGCAACTGCATCCGTGATCGTTTTCCACCGGGCCCCATTCTTTGGTGTGCTTGTGCTTGTGTCTTGTTCATTTCGCAGGGCACAACATCTCCCCCCCTCGGCAGCATGCCTCTGTTTGAGGTGCTGCAGTAAATTGGTCGTACTGATACCTTTGCTTGCAACAGACTTCAACCACACTTTGCAGCGGGGTGTTGTTTGTTCTGCGTCTGATGCTGCAAAACCGAACCAATTCCAAATTACGGATAGCACTGTGCCTTTCTTGGGAACGAGTTCTTCCCTGCTCGCTGCCATGTTGTTTGTGTATTTCTATGGCAAATGCACGGGGGGAGGGCTGAGCCCATTCTGAACTACGGGAGCCCAGAGGGAGCGTCGCCGGATGTTAGAGAAAACCGATTTTCATTCAAACAAGTCGACGTAAACTACACATTCGAGTTAATCGATAAAATCGATTTATCGCCCAGTCCTACCACAAGGGCACACATCATTTGACAAAATTAGAAAACAATAGCTCTTTCTCAAACTTCCATCAACTGAAATTGATTTTGTGCCACTCTTTTTCACTTTAGACATTAAAACGTAGACCATCCAAACCCTTGAAGTAACCCATGAAAATGTGATGAGATTCAGTCGAGCAGAAATGGTTTCTCAATCTTAATCTCATGAACCACTGAAACCATCACCATCTTCTATAGGAAGAATCATCATATAGAAGATCAGAAACATCTCAGTATAAATAAAAGTATTTTGCTTGAATTGCTGTAAACCAGCTTTCATGCAGCTACCACAGTCAATTCACTCAGGTGTACTGGGTTCAGATTATGTGACTTAATCATCTGTAACGATTTATGGGGAGTAGAAACGATTTAGAATAACCTTTCTGTGGTTCCTCTGGGAAATTCATTGCTTCTCTCAAGCTGTTCTCATGGGCAATCAGGACACTGATAAAGCTGGGGATGAAAAGGGTTCATCAAGAAGCAGATGATGCATCATGACATATTGATATACTCTCACTCTCCTGATAAATTTAGATGCATTGTCCTCCCACATGTTCAAAGTTTTCTTTTGTTGCCTGAAATATCATCCATTCCCTTCATTATCACTCTTGACCCAGAAAGGTCATCTGTGGGGATGTCTCTATATCAGTGGTTCTCAACCTTTTTTGGGCCAGCGCCCCTTATCCATTATCCAGGTCCCTTATTACGGAAAGGCCGAAGCTGATCGGCTGTTTTTGTCACATGACCTGCTGTGCGCTTGCCATTCTGAAAAGTTGAGATGTTTTCAACCGACCGCGTTGCTTTTATTATGAATAACGAATTTGCACGCGCATGAAACGCACAGTGCGATATATATCAGTGTATATCAGTGTTAACGAAATGCAACGGTTACAAATTTGACATTAAAAATGTAATTATCAGCAGCTGTACCGCGAACAGCCAGTCAGCAAACAAGAAGCATTCTTATAAATTATTTTCAATGGAGAACATTGACAGGGAAAAAGCTGAATATTTGAACTTTCGAATTCAAACTTTCAAAATTGATTTGAAAAATAGTGTGAACCCTGTGCTTGATGTATTTCTGCTAATTTCTTTACTGCGGGTTGCAGAGACATAGTTTCAGTAGACGTACTTGTACTGCATGTGGATGACCTGGCTGAATCCCTGCTTAACGAGATATCGAGATATGTTGTTGGAGAGAGAGCCGGATACCACTGGGCATATTTGACCCACATGCTGCACCAGCCAGATGTGCGAAAAATAGCCTAGGCTTCGCCGTCGCACTGGATGTCGACAAGATGCTCCTGAATAGGGGGCTCGCATCTGATCACATCCGTTTGAAAGGGCTGCACAACCCAACTGGTAACATCAAGGGTAAGGAGGTCCCTGAAGCGGATCTCCATGTCGGCCTTAACTAGGAGGAGGTCATCGGTAAGAGCCTCAGACACCTGTAATGAGTATTATTTTACAGTTCAATTGTTCTCTTATCTCCATGAATATTTTTAGTCTGAATTTGAATAAGTTGTTTTATTGCTTATTATTCTAGTAAAATGTTTATTTATATTTACAAGATAATGTGTGCTATAGGTGGGTCTGTATTTTCAGTCTCAATATAATCACTCGAAATAATAAACAGTACAATGGTATTCATGGAAATAAAATATATTAGGCCAATTATAATAATAGTGGGCCTTTTATATCTATTTAGTGTTGTTTCTGAAAAAAAAGGTCACCTTGGCCAGCTCTGGGAAATAGCAAACTGCCTCCTGCTTATAATCTTCTAACAAGAATAAACTTATTGTTTTTAAAAATTATTATTGTATTATTCATTATTTTTAACTATCTTGAAACAGCGTTTCGCGTAGGGCTGGGTTTCGATTCAAATTTCAAGAATCGATTCGATTCCGATTCTCAAGATCTTGAATCGATTATCATTATTCGATTCGATTCGATCCGATTCGATCCGATCCGATCTTCGAGATTTAGATAATGGTTTTTGAAAAAAGCATTTTTTCCTGCTGTTACCTGAATTACAGGACTGTAGTTATGCAACATATTGATACTATTATTATAGACATTCAACTGCAAATTAATGGAGTATTGGTGGTTGTAAAGAACAATCCCCCTTCCAGAGTGTTGATGCAACTGCTTTCACAAACTTGCACTGGTGTAGACGACCGAGGACGCAGAGGTATATCAGCAGCAGTAGACCGATTATTTAGACGCGAACCTGATGTATTATTAAAAATGACATTAAGAATTTTCCAAAAAGCTGCTATAGTTCAGATGCAAATGCACCTTTATTTTTTATTTTAATGATCAACATTTAGAACACATTTGTTCTAAGCCAGTGCAAATGTAAACAGATTGTTGGTTACTGGCTTCACAGTAAACAGAGTAGAGATGCGCGGATGGGCTATTACTTCAACCGCATCACAAAACTCATCCGTCCGCAGTCTCCGCACCATCGTTTTTGACCAATTTTCAAAACCGCACCCGCCCGCCATCCACTTAATGTATGCATACATAACATTTTTTATTTGATTGGTTAACCGCCCGCCACCCATCCGAATTTAATTAAAATATAATTTTTCGTCACGTCATCCGCCCGATCCGCGGTTTATCCGCGGAGTCCGCGGCTGTAACCGCCAACCGCGCATCTCTACACAGAATGTAAATAAAATTTGAACTTACAAAACCTTTAGAAAACCTTTGCTTTTGTCAAGCTCGTTCTCTGCATTGCTTCTGAACCCGAAATGGTGTCAGATCGCAGCTTTGAGCGTTTCTGGAGTTTTCAAAGCAACCGCATGCTTAACGTTACTGACGTTGTTTTAATGTCCTTCCACCTCGCGCGCATGCGTGAATTCAATGACGCAGCAAGTTAAAGTTCACGGGGAAAATCGATCCTCTGAGTTACGGATCGATCTTTAGAAATTAATATGAAAATCGATTCAGAATCGGTGAATCGATTTTTTCAACACAGCCCTAGTTTCGCGCTCAGATGTGACCGCGGAATTAATACATTACCAAAAATGTGATTACAGAATATATTTTAAATTATCCATCAAATTGTCATTTTCTCCTAATAGTCTTGATTTAACAATAATGCCTGACCAGTAAATTACTTGGTGAACAAAGAAAACATTTTGGCATTAGGCATTGGCATTAGTTTATGCCTAAAAATGTAAGAGTTTTACCTTATAAATATAATTTAGTTTAATTCATTTTAAATTTCATCGCCGGAGTGAATGGGAAAATGATTTATTGAAAATATTTGAAAATATATAAGTGGTTTTCAAGTCATTAACTTGGTCTGGATTGTCATTAACTTGGTCTGGATTGTTGGCTTATGACTGGAAAAATAATAGAGTCCTTGCAAAAGAAACGATACATAGCTTACATGTCGCATTAAACTGGCAGATTTTAGAATGTGCTTGCCGATTATTTTGCAAGTAATTACATGTTTAATCTTGTCTTGTCTGCATCTTTGGTGTAAACTCGTGAATGCTCCCCTTTCAAAAATCTTGCTTCCAACGCCCCCCGTTTTTCTCTGAATGCCCCCGTTGAGAATATGGATCAAGCTCAACGTCAATAAAAACCTCGTCAGTTTCCTCCATTTGCCCCCTTATTCTACTGGCCCACTTTAAGATGTTGGTGTTTACTTATACTGATCATGCATTTTTTATGGGTCACCACTGGAAAAGCAGCCAGGATATACGGCGGTCATTATGCATTCTAATCAGGTGCTGTGGTGGCAGAAAGGAGATGGAAATTTATATCCCATCATAGTTCAACCAGCCTTTGCACAGACTGCACAGGCCCATAGGTCAGCCAGGAAAAAAAACGGGCATGCTTTTCTGGGAAGGGCCTCTTTAATATGCAAGATTTAGAATTAGCAGTCATGAAGCTGGTTTTCCATGCATGCCTTAACAAGCAGCTGTTGATCTGGCAAGCAGGCACGAATGTATTTTGGGGCATTTGAGTTTGTTAGCTGCATGGCTGCATGCCGGGGTTGGATGCTTCATATGCTGGTGAAACTTGTGGATCTGCTCCAAAATGTGCTATACTAGGAAACTCACTCACTTCTGTTGTGCACGTTGCCTCCAGCCTGTAGCATCCACTGCAGACTCATTACAATCCACCCACTAGCAGATGAGATAGAAACTGCAAGGGTTTGGAGAAAATATAAGCTTTTTTCCATAACCTAGTGAGCAGCGTCTTCGAAGAGAGCGTAGAAACTCATTAGTGACCAAATCTGGAATGCTCTGCAAGGCAGTAATTCTGTGCACTACACAAATAGGGCTTTGGGTTTCTTCTCAAGGAATTTGGCTATTCGGCACCATATTTTAATAATTCAGTGATTTTATTTTATTTTTAATCCAAAATTAATCAAAAATGTTTATCTTTGGTCAGAATCTGAAAACTGTATTCCCCTCTGAAATGCCATTATTTCTCTTATGGCGCCACTTTGACAGCTTGGTCTGAACATAACCACCCCCAACCATCAGTCTGCTGTGAGCTAGAGATGGTGAGGAGGAGCAATAAAATCAAGCCCTGTTCTCTTTTTCTCTATATAGAATTGCTCGCTTCACATTTGTTCTTCTTTTTTTGAACCTTTAGTTTTGTTTTCAAAGAAAAGACACAGAAAGAGAAACACATTTGTGTCTGTCTGCCGCAAAAGTACTAAAATCGTTCCAAAGACAGCGGGCTGTCCGCTGAAGACAATTTTTGCGGAGGCAGCCAGAAATCATCTCCCTGCTTGCAGTGCGTCAATCCCGCTTTAACTAAACTAAACTAAACCGTACTGGAGTTAACATGAATTGTGACCCCAGACCAGCCTTTTTAAGTGGACTCGAGTAGGGTTTGCGGGTGCGCACCCTAGTTCGGAAGACAGCATCCAAACCAGGGCTCACCAATCTCGGTCCTGGAGGGCCGCTGTCCTGCAGAGTTTAGCTCCCACCCCAATTAAACACACCTGAACCAGCTGCTAGGCATACTAGAACTTTAAAAACAGGTGTGTTGGAGCTGGTTGGAGCTAAACTCTGCAGGAACAGCGGCCCTCCAGGACCGAGATTGGTGAACCCTGATCCAAACAAACCGAACTCTGACGTCATTCGAACCCGGGTGCGCACCAAAAGTGCTAGTGTGAAAGTGCCCTGAAAGTGTGCTGCACTGCTAAGGAAAAAGCTACCCAAGTATTTGAAGGTTGAGCAGCGAGCTCATTGGCAACTGATACAGCAGGAACCAATCAGCTGCGCCGGATAGATAACGATGTGATTATGAAAAGGTGAGTCAAATGACCTATTAGCCTGCACCATCTAGAGTTTCATGCCAGATTTTTGTATGTAACAATTTTGTAGGTACGGTTCTGATAGAAACTTATTCCAACGCATTCTCATCCTTGGGTGTGATATACTGAAGCTTTTGACATTTCGTCAACATCGAACGCATATGGCACCCTTTAGCGTCAATATGAGACACACAGAGCTTTGTTCGTTTATGGGTAGGTTTAGGTCTAGTGTAGGGTTAGGGTTAGACCGCCAGGAGGCGGCTTCTGGCCCATTTCTATCTGCGTCTCATATTGACGCTAAAGGGTGCCATGTGCGTTCGATGTCAACGAAATGTCAAAAGCGTCAATATATGACGCCCTAGGATGAGAACGGGCTGCTTATTCAGGTAAGATGTGCCAACACAATCTCATATAACTATTTATGTTTTGGCAAATTGAGGACTAATTTATATGAATTCGCACTGCTTACGCCCCATTGATGGTTATGTTTGTGGACCTTTATGCTATTTTTTTTTTTTTACAATTACATTTTTTTGTATGAATTCATTCAAAATCGCCACATTGTAAAACATTTCCTGTGAGATTGGGTTGGATGTGCCAGTAGCTGGAAGCTTGGATCCGTTTAGCCTGCTATGAATAGATTTCAGCACCAGGTCCAACACAAAGGGCAGCAGTGATCTGGTCTGAGGGCGTCTCAAGGGTGAGATACATCTATCCTGGCAATACACTTGTGAATAGGAGGGATGCTGGAAGATGTGCATGTTGGGGGATGGGTGTATATTTCAGGATGTCCAGGAAATACAATATGTCCAGTAATGGCTCTGCTGGATGTTATTTAGAGTGAGATAATACTCACTACTAGCATTTAAAAGTTTGGAATGATCTAAACGTTTGTGTTCAGACAGATTGTGGTACTGTTATTTAGCAAGATTATAATAGTATATAAACTATAGTCTGTGCATTGATACATTTCTAACATTATTGCAGCCATGCATACAGCTTTGCAGAAACGTTCTAGCCGTGAGGTTTTAAAGATATTCAGGAAAGATTTCAACCCACACATTTTGCAGCACTTCCCAGAGGTGTGACTGGCTTGTAGGGCATTTTTCTCTGACCTTACACTGAAGCTTGTCCCACAGGAGCTCAGTAGGTTTTAAATCTGGCGATAATGCATGCTAGTCCAAAGACAGTACTCTGACTCTCTGTTTCTTCCCCAAATAGTTTTGCATAGCTCTGAAATATGCTTTGAATCTTTGTACTTGCAGCATGATGAAACTGGAACCAATCAAGTGCTGACCACAGGGAACGACATGGCATTGTGAAATAGAAAGGTAACATTTCGTGTTCCTTGCACTCTGTATCAATCTCCCAGCTCACCAGCCCAAAGGCACTTCATTCATGCTTGACAGAAGGCGTCAAGCATCGATTCATTTGCCCTATGTTTCACTTGTCCTCTCTTCCTTGACCGAAACCCCTCAAACTCATCTGTCCGTAATACTCTTGTCAGTCAACCACCATCCAGCTCGTTTATCTTCACTTTTTATTTTTCAGTTTCAGCTTTTTAAACCTTTCCTCTAAATCTAGCAGCTGAGTGTCTTTGACTCTGCTGTGTGTGTCAGCTTGAGCAGTTCTTGATCTTTGTTAGAATTTGCTGATAGTCCTAATCTGTTTCTGTCAAAAATATGAAAATATCTGTGTATTGGAATGCTAATATAGTTGTGTTCTGAGACAAAGACATTATAAAGAGATCCACCGTGTTCTCGTTACAATTGTGTTGCTATAGGATTTTGAGTTAAATTCACATATTTTGGGCACAATTTTTGTGCATTCTGCAGAAGAAGCCAGTTTAAGCTAATAGTCTATGCTAAATAGCAGTATTTAAGTGAAAAGTCTGCAATAGAGTCAAAACATATCCACTTTGCTCCATATGCTTTAAAAAAAACAGCCTTTTCCCAGTTGGTTGGTAAATTTATGGTAAATCATTTGCAGTGCTTATTGCATTGCATTATGAATTGTGTTCTGACACATTTCACAATCGAACAATGAATAATATCAAGCTTGTGTAGCCAGAGGCGATTGCATTCAGTCCAATTTGCTGGACAAATGTAGAATAAAATTCTAGGAAATGTAAAAATAGTCTCCCATCCTCAGAGACAACTCCTGCAGACCGCACACAGTGTCTATTACATATTTAGCACACAAAATAAGCATTTTATGAAGATCACATCAGATTGTCTGCCATTCAACTTCTAGGAGTTGTGCAAAGCTTTTATCAGTGTGTCAAGAAACAAAATTCTCTTTAAATAGTACCAATTTAATATTATACTGTATATTCGCCTTTGTTTCCTCTCTGTGAAATAATCAGTACTTGTTTTTGTTTACACTTTTCCACTAAATTGTGTGCTGCCTAAAGCAGGGGTGTCCAATCCTGCTTACGAAGGGCCAGTATCCTGCAGAGTTCAGCTCAAAACCCAATTAAACTTACCTGAACCAGCTAATCAATGTCTTATTAGGCATACCAGACACTTATTAGCAATACCAGATTTTTACGAAAATTTAACCAGATCATCTTCAGACCATGCCATCAAAAAGTTAAGAAATTCAGGTTGATTTGTCAAATTGTTCTCGAATAACATGCAAGCAAATTTGACGAAGAGCGTGCCAAAATGAACGCGAGACTATATGTCTGTAATGCTTTAGTGTATTCTGACCAAACTTGGTGTGTGTTATGACAACCATGACCTGAGGTTACCTGCACAGTTTCGGCGCAGTGCCACCTAGTGGTCAGGAGATATTAAACATTTTTGCTCATAACTTCTGAACGGTCTGTTTAGATTTGGTGCAGCATGCCGAGTCGAACGATACCCAATTTTCCCATATTGGCCAATTAGAATTTTGTCGTAAAATTACATATTTTACAAACGCATTGGCATATTGTTACAAAACTCAATATGACAAACGCATTGACATATTGTTACAAAACTCGATGTGTCATCAGGACTAAACCCCGACAGTACTCAAAAAGTTATAGTGAAATTTACATAAATGATAATGACTTTTGATTAAATTAGCCTATTGTAATGAAGTTGGTCTTAATAGATTCCTTGGGTTATGTGGAGAACATATATCAATTTTGCCATAGTCGGCCTAACTTCCTGTCCGCCGTTTTGATTTTCTTTAAAAAGTTATTTTTTCGAACCACATTCGAGTCAGGTCATCTTCAGACAGTGCCGAAAAAAAGTTATGGTTTTTGTGTCGATCGACGAAACTGTTTTCGGAAACTGCAGCAACAAAGTTGAGGCATGATGCCAAAATGACTCTGAGGCTGTATCTTTGCAATGCTTTGACAAACTTTATATGTGTCATTGTCACCTTACTCTGACCACAACACATCATACTAATGATTGTACTAATGATTTTCCAGACAATTTTCCTAAAATGGTCTTAATGTCTTTAATTGCTTATTGTTGCAGTTGGTCTGATGCTCCCAGCCATGTTGGCATGACATGTTCTTTTGTGCTTGGCCCCGATAATTGCTTTGTTCATGGCACACCATATTTTGAATGAGTTCATTCTGCGGCAATGTACTATGCTTATGCTTTACATGTTGGTAAGATGGTCTTTTTCTTTTCAAGTGAGCTGTTCTTGACCAGAACAAACTGAAAGTGGACCAGCGATTATGCCAATATTTAAAAGTCTGGCTATGTGAGGCTACTGGTCTAAAATCTACAGTTCAAAAGCATGGGGTCGGTAAGATCTTTTTAGATTTTAAATTGTAATTATATTTCACAATATTACTGTTTTTGCTGTATTTTTCATATATATATATTCAAATATATGCAACCTTGTCTATCTTGTTTTTAAAGAAAATCTATTTTCCAAGGTTGCATATATTTGAATATATATATATATATATATGAAAAATACAGCAAAAACAGTAATATTGTGAAATATAATTACAATTTAAAATGACTTTTTTGCTAATGTATGTTTTTAATATGTTACAGGGTATGCAAAGCTGAATTTTCAGCATGATTACTCCAGTCTTCAGTGTCACTCGATCCTTCAAAAGTCATTGTAATATGATGATTTGGTGCTTAAGAGATTTTCTGATTATTATCAATGTTGAAAACAGAAGTGCTTCATATTTTTGTAGAAACCATGATTTTCTTTTTCAGGATTCATCGATTAGAAGATTCTTGAGTAGAACGTTCAAAAGAACAGCATTTAATTCAAATAGACATTTTTATTACATTATAAATGTCTTAAGCGTCACTTTTGATCATTTATCCTTGCTGAATAAAAGTATTTATTTATTCAAATACTTACTGACTACTTTTGAATGTATTTTTCTCCCAGTAGTTCAAGGCATTTGTTTATTGCAAATCAATCATTTAGGCACTAACACGCGTGCTATTTTTTGTATAACAATTTTATTACAAAACTTAGACCTTTTTCATCTTTCAGTGCTGCCATGCTTTTAGCATATAACAATACAGTATAAAATCTCAACCCAAAATGAGCTAATAAAAGCAGTTTTTCATTGATGCTGTTGCAGCATTTAGATGTTCATGCTGTTTTCTTTACACGTAACATTCCTTGAAAAATACAAACACCTGCCGAGCACGCCACAATTTAAACAACTTTGAATTACCAGCCTGACCATTTCAATTGTGACAAGTTGTAATCAACATAAAGTATCAGTAGTTACACAAGGAAAGAAAGAGATAAATAGAAGTACACCGCAAATAATGACAAATGTGTTGATTTTTTTTTCAACAGCCCAAGGCACCCAGGCTTGAAATGTGTTGGCAATTATCAAGTTATTTTTTACAAACCCACACACACATACACAGACACACCAAAAAAATAAATAAATAAATAAAATGCTTCAAGCAGGAGGTGATAAGACAGAACAGAAGCGTGTGAAAAAAAGAATAACACACTCAGCTTTGCTTGTTTTACATTCTACATCTGAAGTTCACAGTGAGTATCCCAGGCAGTGGATAGATCTATCTAATAATCCTGATGGAGAACAGTAACCTAAGTGGTTCAGAAATCTACTGCATGACTACATGGCTTCCTGTACGAAGGGAGCGGTCAAATGATCCAGGCTGTTAAGATGGAAGTCTGAGCCGTATCACGTTAAGTAGTTTTCCAGTAAGGCGTTGCTTGCCCAAAGCAGAACCACGGTGCCTTCAAGCTAAAACTCTGAATTATCACCAACACCAGCTTTTGCCTTCCAGATCCAAAAATAAATGACAAAGACGTGATCGTTTTTAGGACTGAGAAGTGTTAAGAGACAAGATATATAGAAATATCTAGAAAATTCCAGTTGATATTGATGTCCATGTTCGGCCTTGATTGAAAATGTGCTTTAAAGATGAATGATTTGGTAACAGACACCTGGTAACTCATATCTCCCATTGGCTGGGAGATTTCTGTGCTCTTTAGTTCAGTTGGCGGCAGGCCTCAAATGTCCATTTCGAAGCCCCTCCGTAGATCTCAATGCTGGTTTCCAACCAAGAGAAGACGTTCCCCACAAGTGCTTTGCTGCTGCATGTGGCCAAGTTATAAATCTCTCCCACGGACAGCTTTCGGTCCCAAATGTTGAAATTGGCCATGTCACCGACAAACGCTTGAGTAGCATCAAACCCTCCACCGAGAGTGTCCTGCAGGTAGATAACATTTATTTGAGATGCAGATAAAATAAACGTTGAATGCCTTCAAAGACATAAGATTAGTCCCTGTTAACCTTTGAAGCTAATCTGCACATAAATGATTCATAAATGCGTTTTATCCCTACAGTCGTCTTTGAAGGTCTCTTCATTTAAAATGAGCCAACACCTTCTTGTCTATTGGCTGTGCTATAGTGTATTTTAGAACTGACTGTTTATTATAACTTCGTATAATTGGCTCTGTTACTAAACATAGTGTGTTGACCTCTAAGTGCTTTTCACACTGTGCTTAAATGTGCTGTATGTAATTCTTTGACTGTACTAAATCATACAAATTTGCAGATATTTTGAAACCATGCTAAGTTCACATAAGAACATTGCTACCGGCAGTTATTCTACTCTGAAATGTGTATTCCATGCCGAAATGTCTGTTTTTATTTTGATCTGTGTGATTCCACCACCTGCCAATTTTCCCAATAATATTTTGACACACCCCGGTTGCCAGTTTGTTGAAAACACAGCGTTATTGCAGCCATGGAAGCCAGCAAATGAACTGGATCAAAGATTACAGATTCTACCCGACCTAAAAAGCCTCGGTATCCATCTAAAAATCTCTATGAATGGGAGCATATTAAAACACGGATAAAGCAACTCATCAACTTCCAGATTAAGGGCCAGATTTAATAAACAGGGCAAATTAGCACAATTCCAAAAAAGCGCCAACGGGAGTGGAAAGTTCTGTGCATAATCCACTGACGACGTGCAAATTAAAGAACTTACAGTCAACCGGATAATTTCCATAATGACCAATGCAATCTACCAAGAGCCGCGCAAATTAGCATCTGGTTTAAGACATGCTTTTTTGGGGGGCGAATAATAATGGCGCAAATACCGTTAAATTGACTACCCTAAGTCTCCTCACCTTCCATTGTTAATTGCGCTTGCTCCCATTGCGTGTCCACAATCTGGCAACCTGCATGAGCATTGAGGGAGGAGGGGGCGGGGTAAAGAACTCTCTCCAATATTTTTTTATTTGGACTGCAGTACTCATTTCAACCACTAGCTGTCAATATTACATACTGCTCCTTTAACCCCGGGATATCGTCATTCTAAACCCTGCCTTTAACCCTGGATAAAGGAGCATTTCACACTTGTAATTTATAAGCGGGATTAGCACTGTTTTTTTTTACCCAGGGTTATGAAATGCATTGCGGTGCCAAACTTGTACAGTGTGAAACAAAGCGGTGTTAGAATGTTATGTCTAGATGCTCAACAACCGACAACCAATAGCGTGCCTCATATTCACGTGCTTTGGTCAGTCATTCAAACACAGTGCACTGTATAAAAAGTCGTTTCAGCATTTGAGGGGAAAAATGTCAAATGGTGACAGAAGACATGACAATTGGAGTGAAGAAGAGACTGTTTCAATCTTACCTTTATATTTCAAAACGTCCATTCAGGATAAACTTAATAGTACAGTCGGCAATATATAATATGAGGATGCGCAATGCTAGCGTAGAGCCCTTTTGTAAGCATATCACATGCGGTATTCATCCAATCAGTGAGACTGACACCGCAAATATGCAAATGAGGACGTTAACCCAGGGTTTAGGAATGTACCGTGTAAAACGGCAGCTTATGAATACCCAGGATTAATTGTTAACCCCAGGTAAATTATGAGCAATGTAAAATGTGAATCAAGATAACACAGTTTAAAATGATGCAGGGTTAACTACTGTAGTTCAAGTGTCAAAAGCCCTCTAGAGGTGCATTCACATTTACAGTTGTTCGCCGGCTTCTCGTAAGCGAAATCTAGTAATTTTAATATCCATGGGAGAACGATTTTGCAACGGGTTCAAGTTGGTCATACGGATTAGACGAGCTGCTTGGTTTAAAAGTGATCTGTGCATCATACATCGCTATAGAAACACACACACTTTCCAAACACACTTTTGACCATAGAAAATGTATTTTCACCTGCGAAATTTTGCAAATGTGACCAGGCAGCATCCAAAATAAAATGTAACTTCCTAAGTGAACATTTACATGCGTTGTAATGTTATTGAAATTGTGCCCCTTACACAAACTCACAATAGAGTTTAGCACTAAATATTTCTAAGCTAGTATTTGATCTACTAATACCATACAAAGTACATTAAATATTGTTTATGTATGCATTTTCAAATATATCTTTTTAAGACTGTTGAAAATTGTAAATTTACTGCTTGCTTCAATAAATTATCGGATTGTCTTATCTGAGAAGAATACTTGCAATGCTGCCTTTCAATTTGGCAAAAAAACAAGGTGTTTTACAAGGCATTTGCCGTTTGGAGGAGCCTCTGCATGGGAGAAAGCCTGCGATGCCTTAAAATGCAGCTACGTAGGCAGCTCGCTGTGTTTTGGAACAGAGCCATTGTGTATTCTTCGCTCATCATTAAATCATCTTTGTGTAACACCTTGAGCTACCACACTTTTCTGTATTGATGAGTGAATTCAAACAGAGGACGCATACCTGCTCTTGTCCCAGAATCAATACCCCTTGTGGTTTGATTGGATGATAAGGGGCCAGACTTTCCCCATTTCCCCTCATTACACCATCCTGATAAGCTTCCCACACTCCATCTCGAGTGGTCCATGTGATACAAATGTGATGCCATTTCCCATCGTTGATCAGGAAAGGTAGCTTAGCAACCTACATCGAAAGAGGGCAAAAACCAGATGAAACCTAAACATCACGTTCATTTTGATGCAGACTGCCTGCTTTAAGCATCCATCCATCCATCCATCCCTCTAATGCTGATAGTGTTGGAATGTACCTTGTCATTGATGAGCATTTCCATAGGGTTGTTTCCCCACTCAATAAGAACCAGTTCATTGGCCTGTCCAGGGACTGCGTAAGAGAAAGGCGTCCCCACTCCTGGAGAGGCGTTGGACTTGAGCCACATGCACACTGTGAAGGCGTACATCTCCGGCAGACTCTTCTTGACTTTAGCATACATGTAGTTGGTTCTCAGAGGGAACGTCAGCTGAAATTTATCCAGTGGTCTGTTGTCCTTTTGACCTGTCATTAAAAAAAGAAATAAATACAAACATCAATCCTCAAACAATATTTAACATCTTACCATTGCAGTCTACTGTATAGCAATAAAACAAGACAATCTCTCAAAATAACTGTGTACAGCCGCGTTTCCGCCGAAATTACCCGGAACAAATTGTCCCAGGAACTTTCTTCCCCAGACCTGTTGTTGTCTTCGATTCCATTGTGGTCTAAAGTACCATGAAGATTATGCAAATGATTCCGGTGATGGAGGACTGCGCACTACTTTCCAGTTCCCGCTGTATTTCATCCTCTGAATTTAAGTTTAATAAAGCCTGAACTTCGTTGTTGGTCTGTCGGTCGTACTTTTTAAACTCCGTTGTTGATTCGAGTAGCAAACAACTCTTACAGCACGCAACGCAACAGATTTGAAAATGGTGGTTGAAAAAAAAAGTCAACCAATCAAAATGCGGCATGAGCTCAACCAGTCAGCATATTCAGCGCCCAAGTCACACCCCCGAAAGTTCCTGAACTTTGAGAAAGTACTACCTCGCCAGCAGGGACTTTCTGAGGATTATTTTTACCCGGAACTTCATTTAGACCCTGGTTCCTGCGGTGGAAACCCCAAAGTCCCTAGTTCCTGCGGTGGAAACTCGGCTAAATTCATACAAAATCTCTATACATAATTCTAATCAACTATTCATTGCCGTCTATACATTTATTCATATAAAGAAAATATAATAAAAGCAAAAGCTGTGTTTAAAGTATACTTCTAATAAATAATAATAACCAAAAACATCTATTGATTTATTTGTTTCTTTTCGCCTGGGGAAAGAAAAGCACACTAGTTCTGTCCTCCCACCTGGGAGTCTCCCTCGTTTTATTTATTTCTACCCTTGTGTTTGATTCGCTCCACAGGTAACAAGGAGAAAAAGCTGCAATCGATGGTTGGCAGCATTTCTGGTCTCAGGCAGAGGAATAGTTCACCCAAAAACTACATTGTGTCATATACTCTACTCACTCTCAAGTTGTTCCAAACCCATACAATATTCTCTCCTCCATAGAACATAAACGAATGTGCTAAACAAGTCATACAATCGCTAGACTGCAGGTTGTTATTCCTACAAGCTGAAATTCTGGCCAGTCGCTGTACCTCTTACATCAAGACATATTAAACATGATTTCTAATCAATGAATCTGTTATTTTATTCTAAATCCAGCTCAAAGTTTTAATCCAAACAATGTACAAATTAACTTTTTTGAACATGCGTAGTAGTAACAAATTACTGCCATTTCCATTATAAATGTAAGAATGTGACCCCAATTACTGGTACTGTTCTTATAAAATAGTTACCTAAATGTAACATCCAAACATGAATATTCAGTCACAATGATTTATCCCTTTCTGTCCTGAATTTATAACATTTACAGATCCGAATAACAGTAAAATGTGATTTATGTACCAGGCTAGGGCAAACCCCTTGTATTGAGCATTAAAGCGGCACAAGAAATCTGACACAAGCTGACTGGCAACATGAAACTAGATGTCCATTCACTTCTCTGAAGCGCCTCATATAAAGTGCTCTCAGGCTTTTTGGCCACTTGCGTCGTGCACTTTTCTATTACAGCTCGCTCTGAACCGCTGCCACTGAATGCATTATACACTCCTCATATGAGGGTGGATGAGGTTATATGTGCACATTGAAAAAACGTGACTAATCAATTATGCTATTCGTTCTTGGTTATTTTCAGTAACAATTTTATTGGATTAGTTCACCCAAAAAGGAAAATGATCCAAATATTTACTCACCCTCAAGCCATCCTAGGTGTATATGACTTTCTTCTCTCAGCCAAACACTATCAGAGTTATATTAAAAAAATTCTGGCTCTTCCAAGCTTTATAATGGGAGTGAAGGGTACCTTAGATTTTGAAGCCCAAAAAAGCGCATCCAGATATCATTAAAGTTATCCAGATGGCTGCAAGGGGTTAATAAAGGCCTTTGAAGGTCTAGTAAAGGTTCATTGAAGTGAAGCAATGCAGTTTTGTAAGAAAAATATCCCTATTTATAACTTTATAAACTGTAATCGCTGGCATCCGGTAACGGCCGTACGCGAGTCTAGTTCCGGTGGAAGAATGACCTCTGACCCAACGCATGACGTATTGACAAACGCGGAGAGGATAGAGTAAAACAAAACTCCGGTTTTAAATTCTAAAACGTTATAAAACGACAATTTTTTAAAGAGAAATATGGGAGAAGCTTGAGTTTGTTCCACGAGAGGCGTTTACTCTCACCTTAGCTTACGCTACTCCTACATCCTACGTCATGCGTCGGGTCAGAGCTCACACTTTTATGATGGATGGATGTGCTGTTTTGGGCTTCAAAATCTTGAGCCCCATTCACTCCCATTATAAAGCTTGGAAAAGCCAGGATATTTTTTTAATATAACTCCGACTGCGTTTGGCTGAAATAAGAAACTCATATCCACCTAGGACGGCTTGAGGGTCAGTAAATTATAGAGTCATTTTTTTATTTTTGGGTGATCTATCCCTTTAAAGCTCAAAACATATTTGGAGCTTGGTGATGTGACTGGATGCAAAAGCTCAGCTTGGACATCCTGCAAAGTCTCTTTGTACTTCACAGAAGAAATAGTCTTATTTGTATGGAATAGAATGAGGGCGAGTAAATGATGAAAATGCACATCCCTTAAAATTCCCTTCATGCTTTTAAGACTGTAAAAGGTTGAGAGAAATTATGCATTTTAATGACCGACGAAAACGTGATTCACATGAATGAAAATTCATGAGCTTGCAAAAACTCTCTGGTACCAATCTGTAAATCATGCTATAAAGCTGGTTGGGTGGAATTGGATATGCAAAGCAATGCAGCTCTGTAGACCCCCTCCTCTCTGCGACACACCAGCGACACCACGACGGCAATTTATTATCCATGCTGGCTCGCTCAAGAGTATTTTCTCATAGAAAAAAAGAAAGCAGGTAAGATAAGCGCCCGTTACATCTACACGACACGCATGTGATAGGTGGAGCAGAAACGCGAACGGTTACCTTTTTCTAGATCGGTTATTCTCTGGTGCAGTGAGGTGAGAGTGGACTCCACGCGCCCGCGCTGCTCGCTCTCGTTGCGCATCCCGGGCTTCCCTTCCTCCAAACCGTTCACACGGGACAGGACCTGCTTCTCCAGGTCGTCGATTTTGTTCTGAAGAAGATCCTTCAAGCTGTTCGCCTGGACGGAGTTGTTATTCCGGCTGAATTGCTATGAAATATAAATGGGAATATCTGTTTGTGAGATAAATGTTTCATTTGAGTTTACATTAAAAAAAACGCCAACCTGATAAAAGGCGCTATGAAATATCGAGTAAATATATTTCATGTAATCAAATGTGATCAATCAACCTGAATGAATTAAGTTACACAAATAAAAGTAATTTTAAAGGGTCCAGATTATGCGGAAACAACTGCACACTGTGTATAAAGCATGTTTTTAGTTAAGAGTTTTTTTTCCCTACATTTTTACATATTGCATATTCATATATGCGTTGCAATGTTCATTATCAGAAAATAGGCTAGTTTACGTTTTAAAAAAATGCGATAAAACGTTAATCAAGCAAGACTCATCTTAATGGCCATGGTGTGAAAGATTCGGAATAATTATTTCAATATTTATTTAATTATTTCATTTTAATCTACGGTTTTCTGTCAGCGGTCTCAGTAGGCGTAATGCGTCTCTTAAAAGAGGATTATGCGCCATTATTCAGCACCGCTTTATAGTGTGGTGAATCGGTGTGCTATTCTAAAATAAAGTTGTGAGAATCCACCGCGGATGGAAGAAAGCGCCCTAGGAGAGAACAAACATAGCCTACCTCCAGGTTTTCAAGCCTCTGCTTGAGTGACTGTAAAGTCTGCGAGAGTTGAGCCAGTGTGTCCGTGGGACCCCTCGACACATCTCCCATTGTGTTCTTGGTGCCCGTTTCCTTCCGTCGTCCGCCGACCCGCGCGTCTCCGGGCTCGGACGCGCTCTGACTTTCACACCGCGTCAGCTTGGAAGTCAGTTCCCTGATCGTTTCCTTCTGGTTCATGATCGTTTCCTTCTGTTGAAGCACAGTCTCTCGCAGTTGCATGACCGTGCTCTTGAGGTCCTCCCCGGGAACGCTGTTCTGCAGTGTGGCGGCGCATATGTCCATATCCTTGGGTACGGACGTGCAAATGAACTGGGTCTGTCCGAAGTCCTGGCTCATCCCGTCCGCTAAAAGACAAAAAAGTAAAAAAAGTTTCCAGTGCATCCCTCTCGCTCCAGCCTCCATGGCGCGTTTGTTTTCGGAGTCTCTTCTGGACAAGTGATTTCAGCAGCACTCTCTCTCTCTCTCTGTCTGTCTCTCTGTCTCTCTCTCTCTGACAGCTTGTGCTGATTGTAATCCGGTTGTGGTGCGCGCGGGGTTTATATAGCACGCGCGTCTGCGGCGGTGAGCTGCATCACGCGCCTGATCATGATCTCCCGCCCCTGGATATTAAAGCAGAAAAAACAACCAGTAAGTCAGAGAAACTCGTTTTTTTTTTTTTTTTTTTTTTTTTTTTTTTTTTGTTACCCCGGTGGCCGGATTTTCATTTATTTTTCTAAAGCTGAGTTAATTCTACACAATCATTGGAAGATTTTCGTCTTTGCGGGAAGAAATAATATCGTTACGTTTTACAGAAAAAAAAGTTTGATATGCAGTACACATGCCTATACTTTATGGTAAAATATTATGTTTATTCAATTTAAAACGCATGTCAATGACATGACGTGTATTTGTGTGTCAAAGTGCATTATTTCCTTTTAAAATTATGACATAAATCACTTTATTCTATTAAACCTATTTAGTTGTAATACATTTTAGTACAATTAAAAAATCTACATATTATTTTGTTTGTGTTAACTTGAACCCACACAATGTCAGGTGGAGCAACTGTCCGAACAAATGAACAAGACTAAGAAACTACTTAAAATGGTGTCTTAATAATACAAAATTAAACCTTTTAGGTTTGAAACCTGTAAACAAATGTAACAAATATCAATAGTTTTAAAGCTATTGAGATAATTGAAAAACTTTTGTCCAGCAAAACTTTTGTATATTCCCAAATGTGAGGGTGGCACAACTGCAAACATGAGTCCTTTATTATGAATTGACAAGGTAATAACAGTAAAGATGATAATGCATCATCAAGAGGAGCCAGACTGATCCTGGCAGAGAGAAAAGGTTTGTAGATCTCTCTCATACACTGGTGAAAACTGCTAATTTCAAGTATGGGTAGGTTGGTACACTTTCCATGTCAGATGGTACAACCACACATGCAACTATTTGGTTGTGCTACCTGACATAAAAACAGTCACACTTTTTCAACACTTTTTAATGTTATTTAATAACTGAAACTTGTGCATGACTCAAAAATATGCATTAGTTTTAAAAAGATTAAAAAAACACCCTTTTTTTAAGCTTTGTTTGTCAATGACCCACATTACATGTAATAAGGAAAGAGGCATTTCCCATCATTTTCTGTGTGAACGATCACATTACTCATTGTTACCACTGCACAATATGCAATACACGAATATCTTCTTAAACCACTAGCATAAACCACCCAGTGTTCTCTTAAGAGAAGTAAAAGACTACATAATTGCTCATCAGAATAAGCATTGCATTATTTTTTCCAGAGAAGCTCATTTATAATTTATCAATGTTGCATTAGCTGGAAAACAGTCTCTCAGTACTAATATATTAAGCATTTGTTAAGAAGAAAAAAGAATAAATAAATACATTTTACTTTTTTATTATTGTGTATGTTATACTGAAAAAAAATATGCAAAGTATGTCTACTTAAAAGTGTTTCTCTTGCAATAACCTGAGATTCTACGGTATATTGAATTAACAGCCTGTATAATGTTACTGTATAGAAATGTATGCTGCCATTTCCTGTCTGCTGTGTCCATTTCACTAAATGGGTGTCTGAAAAGACTTATGAAGACAACAGTTTAATTAGTGATGGAAGCATAATTGCAGTATCAGAATGATTATTGATCCTCTGCCACACACACACACACACACACACACACACACACGCACGCACGCACGCAGTGCATCACTGACGGTAACGTCAGCGGTTCTGTTATTGAGTAGTTGGGGGATGTGTTACTGCATATGGGTGTAAAAACTATTTGCAGGTGCTATAGACCCTGGCAATGGCCATGCTTGTGTGACATTGCACATCTCTCATGATATCACACATTGTGCTGAGAATTGTAGAGATTGTTTTCAGTGTGAGCACCAAATTACAAATTGAATCAGAACTAATAAACACATAATAGCCAGTGCACTTCACATAAAGAGTCTGGAGACTCCAATGATGAATGACAAAGTAACCTTATGGAATTCACACACTACATGGTTGAGTAAATTGTGCATGCGCACATAGTGTATAGTGCGTCATTTGGGACACAACTAAAGACAAAAAGTCATCAAGGTAACACACATCACACTAAAATAATGCAGTAAACTAAACTGCATAAAATGTAACATAAAGCACCCTGATGTGCATAACTGACATAAAAATAAAAATAAATAATAAAAGCATTTTAGTCTTTATATAATCAATCTTATTATTTAAATGCTTTCTAGTTTCAGATAGTATTTTTTTTACACTTTAGCAGGAAAATGTATGTATTACATGCATTTATGCATTTCCTGTTAAAATTGATAGATATATTGATATATTTTTCACCACGTAGACCTACAGGTGTGGTAATGTAATAAAGTTAAATGGTTTTATGTAGAATTCAGAAACCTTGTTATTAGCGACACCGGTGGCCGCTAAGTAAACTGCAGACTTACTGCACTTATTGCTCGTGCTCGTGCACACGTAACGTTCAAGAGACCTAACGTGATTCAATCGCCTGATATTCTAACAACAATTTTTTTTTTCGTACTTTGCTTAGAAGGAAAAATAAGCGATAGACTCGTAAAGAATAAGTTTGGTATTTTACACTTAAAGCCCTGTTTTCAGATCGTTTCTGATGAAATACAACGGTTAAGATTAAAATTTGGACACATGCTGCTGGCCCGAGAATTTTCGGTTTCTTTCGCTCCCCCCTCCCCCCCCACCTCCACAATGGCTGCATATGTGCACTGGAACAATCCTTCCTAAAACACATTAAACTTTCGTTTACAAAGACTTGAAACTCACCGAGTGGTCAGGGGTGTTCACTGATATGCTCACACAAAAATCGCTGCAAAAGATGCTTTCCAACAGGTTTTATCGTAGTTTTTGTCCAACTCCATTGACTTGAATTGGATGTGCTGTGAGGTACGGTATTACTCCGCCACCAACTGGGCTGGAGTGTCTATTCAAGCTCTCAACGGAAGAATGTACGGGTGTGAGGTGTTTGGAAAAATAGGTCCACAGTTTTACAACGAATGGTACAACACCTGTTGGAAAGCATCTTTTGCAGTGATTTTTGTGTGAGCATATCAGTGAACACCCCTGACCACTCGGTGAGTTTCAAGTCTTTGTAAACGAAAGTTTAATGCGTTTTAGGAAGGATTGTTCCAGTGCACCTATGCAGCCATTGTCGAGGTGGGGGGGGGGGTGCTACCACAGAAACCGAAAATTCTCGGGACAGCAGCATTTGTCCAAATTTCAATCTTAACCATTGTATTTCATCAGAAACGATCTGAAAACAGGGCTTTAAGTGTAAAATACCAAACTTGTCCTTTAACGAACATCTCGACCGCGTCCTGAGAGCGACGATAAGATGAATATGTAAATATGTGCTGCACGCTTTCCTCTCTATAACAAAATAAACACAACAAAAATGTCAGCAGTCAAGAAAACATCTGATCATAATGTGAATAGCCTGTTTGCATCCGTTCCACGGCATTATGTCGACAGAAGAGGTAATTAAAATCACACTGTTATGATAGTTTAATTATAAAGTAGGCTATATTTGAGACTATAGACTAGCCTATATAGATTTGGCTATGTGAGACTAGTTTGAATTATTGAATTATAAAAGAGAGGCTTTCGGAAGTGTTTTTTTTTTTTTTTTGACAAAAACGTCCCAATTCTTTCACAAATCCGTCTACAGGCTATAATGGAATACTGTTGAATACTGAGTGTTGAATACTGGAGGCAGATCTGAATAATATATTTGGCTAAACATGCATCATAGACTTGCATCATCTTATGACATATGAGTCTTATGACAGAAAGAACAAGTTATGATAAGCACAGGTGACATTTAACATGCATCAAGAAAATAAATAGGGTCAGTTTCAAAATATAATTTTTTTCCCCATTAACTTTTTTTTTTTAAATCTCTTACAAAAAAAAAAAAAAAAATACATTTTACATTCACAATCGTTTTTTTTATTTTTTTTTATTAGGTGCATATGCAAGATTTGCATATAATTTCACATTTCAGTAGAGTCAGCAGCATTTTGAGTTGAATATCAATTGGGCCCTACTGTGTGTTTTTATGAACCATCTTCCAAAGTTTGCTCAGCAGCAGTCTTGGGCTAAACAGGAAAATTTATATTTTATAGGTCTAAGCTGTATCCTTTATGGAATGAAGAGGTAGTGCATTGTAAACACGTGCTTTTCCCTTACTGGACAAGAGCTCATAGGCCATCATTGCCCCTGAACTGCTAGAGCACTGGGGTCTTAGAGCACATTAAAACAAGACGTTCAATTAACAGGTGACATAAATTGTGAGGAGGAGAGCTTTATGGGTCGCGAATGAGACTTGCATGACTCACCTCACTTTTCAGTTGTAGTCCATATACTGTATAAGAGACACGCGAGCGGCCGAGTGCTACTGTCAAACGCATCTGTCTAGCGCATGTTTATGTCGAAAAATGATCTAAAAATGGAATGCTGACATGGACATGATTTTTTAGTCTTGATCCTTCAAAACTGAAAAGCATATCTGAAGGCTGAAATCATTGAAAAGGCTATAGATATTTTTAAGGATTTAAGGATTTCTCCACCTCCATGTTGTGTAATAGCTGAGCTGATAGCACTAGTGGGCGATTCCACCTCCAATGATTATATTCTGGAAACCTGTGACAGTCAAGCTTTTTCTTGTCCAGTTATAACCAGATTCACATTGGTGCCAGTATTGTCTTTTTGTTGTTATTTTCTGAGATCCTTTCACAGGTCTGGCCATTTTTTAAGTGTAGGCAACAGTAGTGTAAAGAAAACACCCATGCATCCTTGAAAATGCAAAGAATTTGCCCAAAAGTTCTTGAATTATGGGAATACTGCTGTAGTCAGTTTAAAGATATGTCAAAAGTTAATTGAATTCATAAATGTTCCTACACAAAACACAACCACACAACTGACATAGTTTATTCACAAATATCCTTGACATGTTCAAAAATCTACCCTAGGTGACATGATGCCCATGGTCACGTTGGTCTGAAAACGAGGTGTGTTCTGGCACATTGTTGGTGCGTTGATATTTTAAGGCTATTGAAATAGACTGAGCCATTGACCAACTGAAACCTGGTCTAAAGTCAATGGCGCAATATTTTTTTGTTATTTAAAGAGCGCGTTAATAATGTGCGCCTATAGGCGGGTCCACAACGCGCGCACACTTTGTCCCGTAGATGCTAAACTCATGCACGGCAGATCCGTTTCCTCGCGAGAGAAGCGTTCAGTTTTTCCACTGGCAAATTCTGCCATGTAAATAGCGAATCCGCCATGGCCCGAGCGCAGCACACATTACTCATTAAGAGAATAGGGACAACACTTTTAGATCATGCGCCAGGTGCGCCGAACATTTTTCCTGTCGTTAAACTAGCAAAAGTAGATTCGGACACACCTTAAGTGAACTTGCGCCGTGCGCTTTAGACCATGCGCTTATAACGTTAAAATAGGGCCCTATACTTTGCTTCATCGCTTGCCATCTTTAACGACTCAGAAACAAGAGTGTAAACAAACAATGATTGTACTAGCTTAGTGCTAATTACCAAGGGGGTAATCCAGCACCTGGAAAGCGTACCTTCTATGGGGGCATCCATTGGCTAACAAGCCATCACCTGCTGTTAACATTCACTCCCTTTCATTTTGACGTCACTTTGACAGCGAATAACTTTACATCTGAGGCATTTAAAGACTCCATTTGTCCATTGTTTATTTCTAAAGAAAGTCTGATAAAGTCAAGGGAGAAGCCCATAGAGAGTCATCAAATTTCTCCTGCTCCTAGCTCATGGACAGCTCCTACTCACGCTTTCTGTCTCTGCAAGATTCGGAAGGGAATGATTCAGATTTCTCTTGGCACAGTTACTAGAGGACAGACGGGTTGCTCACGTCACATCTACGTCGTCAAGCTCAGTTTGAGTCTGCGCAGTACGCTCAGCCATCAGGAAGAGAGTGCTTCTAATTGACTTCACTTGTCTCCGTTGAAGTCTATGGGGTCGCTGTGTCCATTTCTTTTACTGTCTATGCTAATTACTCACCGGGTTGCTGATGAGCCTCTGCTATCATTCGCCTCCATTGGTAGTTTCTCGAGGAAACATCATGAAGGCAGAAGTATTATTGCCATAGCTCCATGAACCTTTCCTCCATTGCGTAATTCCACATGGCAACACCAATACAATCGTCTCTTTTGTTTCGCCATGTTTTAAAAGCTTCTGTGCTCCTATTGGTCAACGTCACAGATGTGATGGAATCCGTGGTGGGGGACTGGGGAAAAATCATGCTAGTCTTTCAGTCGGGACGTCGTGAAGCGTTGCAGACACGGCATCGGTTGTCGTCCACTATGACACAATATACAAGATAAAACGATTGATTCTTACATCCCGATGCCCATTGTTGTTTATGAATCACCAAACCGTCAAACGGATCTTGCCTGATGTTGTGTAGTCTGAACCCAACATTATTGGTTCAAAATCCTGCTCGACTTAACTCTACATTTAAATATCAAGGGCCCTATCTTGCACCCAGCGCAATTGACTTTGTACACCGACGCATGTATCATTACTATTTTGCACCCGCGCAAAGCGCACTTTTCCCTCCACAGAAGCACGTCGCTAAACTAGGGAATGAACTTGCGCTCCCTGGGCGGTTCAGCGCAAAAAAGGAGGCGTGTTCCGGCGCAAACGTTCCTTCATGCTATTTTGCAAGTTTAGAAAACAATTGCGCCACTAACCAGGAAAAAATAGTTTAAAGTCAGTGGCGCGTTGTGCATGTTATTCATATGCTATTTTAAGGGTGCATGCTTGGCCATAATCAATGTAGCGTGTGCACAACGCGCATACACTTTGATTCTCTCATCTACACAGAAGCAGCAGTTTTCATTTTTGCAAATCATACATTATTACGATAGATAGATAGATAGATAGATAGATAGATAGATAGATAGATAGATAGATAGATAGATAGATAGATAGATAGATAGATAGATAGATAGATAGATAGATAGATAGATAGATAGATAGATAGATAGATTGACAATTTATTATAAAAGCATACATCTAGCTTACCCAAATTATCATACGCCTTTTTAACCGAAGTTAATTTGGGTGTGTTTCTCCATCCCCAACGTCCCTGACGCGAGCGTTGCTCTCCTTGGCTGTGAACCGCTCCTGGCGTGCGGCTGGCAAATCCGCCGTTATTATAGGAATCCGCTTTAGAACAAAACGCGTCTGCTCTTAAAGGGAATGTGAGATGACGCTCTGATTGGTTTATTTCACGTTATGCCCAAACCACACCTATGAGTAATGAAGCTACTTCAGACCAACCCATTTTAGATTTGCGCCTGTCGCAAGAGTCATTTATCCCGCCGGGAAAATAGCAACAGCGTCAAGACCCGCCCACAAAGTTACTTGCGCTTTGCACTTTGACACTTGCGTTTCAGATCGTGAAAATAGGGCCCCAAATATGTTCTGATTAGCTGTTATTGTCATGTGTATAGTAGACAAATTTCATGTCGCTGGAACCTTAAGGCATCCCACTTGGTTCATTTCCTGCTTAATTTGTTTGTCTGAAAACTGTCCACATTAAAACAGTTCATTCGGGAATCTGCACTGAACATCAGATGTTGTTTCATCATTATTAGATACTAGTTTATAAAAAGAGCCATAAAGTATATGCGCTAATGTGGCTTGGTCTACTCAGCCCATTCAGAAACCCTAGACAGTAACTTACTGGAAGAGCAAATCTAAAAGTGCAATTTACTGCTCCCAAGATGGGTTATCCAAACTCCCACTTTCTCTCTCATTAAGGCGTACAACAGAGAAATTGTTCTAGTTTACTCCCTCACAAGTACACATACGTTAACACTCCAGAGCTTCGTTATAAAACAGACTTTCTCCTGTGGTGGTCGGCCACTAAATAATGCATGCATCTCCTTTAACGGCAGAAACGCACCGAGTAACTGCAGAGATCAATGACTGTAATTCCACATGAGGCCTCTCACCTTACCGTAAATTAGGAAAAGATGGCAGTATCTTCTGAAGTTGTATTATGGCACTTTGTCTTTGCAGCAGTTTTTGTCTGAGGACCTCTAAAGAGCTGAGGGTTGGGAGAGGTTAGTGCACAGCGCTAATAATTTCTCGAGTGCCTCAGCAGAGTTTCGGTGGTTTCCCTGTTCTTATAAGTTATGATCCTACAGAGGACCTCTGGCGCTGTGAGCTTGTTCATTATCTTTCTCTTTTTCTAATGAGTTTTCAATCAGAGAACCTTTGATAACATGGTCTCCCTTTAAACCTGCTCTTGTTAAAAGGAAGTACATTTTAGCATACTTTTTAAAAGAATGCTTATTTTGAAATACAATTTGGATAGGACTTAAGTACATATTTATTTCAAAATTACTTCTATTGTCTTTGAAATATTGTTAAAGTAATACATTAGTACATGTAATACATTATAGTATATTTTAGTTTAGCAGAAATTCTTGTCAGTTCATTCAGCTGTAACTTAAATATAATATTGAATACACTACCGTTTTAGTTAGTAACCGTTAACACATCAAAATAAGTGCACTTCTTTAAAGCATGGCAAAATATTATTAAAACAATGATTTAAAATGTACTTTAAAGTCAAACTTTTCATTTGACATTATTACAAAGTGCACTTTTTAAAAGTCTACTTAAGTGTGTTAAATGTAGATTTAATGTGTGTTAAATGCTTGATTTTGTCGATGTGGAATTGATTGGATGGTTGTGGTTTGCTATTGGCTGATCTCATGTGAGTGACAGGTTGCCCCGCCCTCACGCCAGTAAACGTGTCATCAGAGAAGAGAAGAGATGTCACTGCAAGAGGAGGGGAAGTTATTTTGTTTAAAGATTACAAGGGCTCATGAATTAAATGAAAAATGATGATGATGTGCATGGATAAATCATTATAATTAATACTGCAATATTACATAAAAAATATATATTTTTATATTTTCTTGTAATCTGCATTCACAGAATTGTCCATCATTCATATTCATACTCAAACATAGTTCCTCTCATTTCCTGCCATTGAATATCTTTTAGGATGAATTATTTATGCTTCCAGCTACCAATAAGAGCGGAGTACTTTCAGCTCCATTTAACACATTTAAACATGTTTGAATCCATTCGGCTGAATTCTGCAGACTTTTCCCACAAAATCAATGCAGAAAATGACTGCATACTCCATCTGGACCTGGTTGTTTTTTTGCATGGCTAATTAAACAAGTGGATTAAGCTATCTATTCTCCTCCCATTAGAGTTGTGTTTGTTCACTGAGCTGCTTTTAGTACTGTAATCTATAAGGTGATCTTTCCATTCCCAGTGTGCGCAGTGCACTAATATAACCAAACAATCAAAGAGCCTCAATGTGCTAAATAATGATGTGCAATGAACTGTGGACTTAATGACACTATCTGGGGAAAATAGGTCTTATCTTTTAAAAGTGAACTAGTGGGTAAAATATTAGCAAGAAATTGTTCTATAGTTGGTTGTATTTCTGTTTGATCAGTAACCCACCATATTTTATCCAAAATTTTTTTAGTAAGATTATTCAGGAACTGTATATACAATAACAACACATAGGCTACAGTAGTGGCCACAAGTGATGTCCAGCCTAAGAAAATTGACATCTTCACCCTTTATTCAAATATTATTGAAAATGTTTTAAAGATTTTGTAAGCATATGTGTGTAGTTGTGCTGGGAGTCCATTGTTTTATTTGCGATAATGCAATGAAATATGGCAAATTGTGCTGACATCATTTTGGTCAAGCTGTCATAGATAGAAATTATGAATGCATGCAAAAACCAGAGAAAACAAATGAAATATTAATAACGGATCATGTTGTAGTCAGTGTAAGCTTCTTCCTGTGCGCTTCCTGTGTTTTTCTGTAAAAGTTTTTTTGCATAGTAAAATAAAACCTGTAGCAGCAGTTTGTCTTTTATGCAAAATAATTTTTAGATAAATACCTTAACCAAGTTAGTGTTTTGTTTTCCCCCTCGTGTAATTATATATATATTGCAAGTTGATATTCTGATCATATTTTTTTCCAGGCACATTTTACCAATTCCAAACCACATCAATCTTAATAACTACTATTGATTTTGTATTTAATCATTTATAAGTGATATATAATTGTTGAAGAAGGCTGGAAGTGGGAAAAAAATAAATAAAAACATTTTCAGGTGTTATTAAGCATTACTAAGCAGGTTTTCTTTTACATGTAAAATGGGCCTCAAAAGAGATTTAACTTGCACTGAAAAGTCAAAAATCATTAAATTCTCATGAGAAGGATGCAATACTAATGCAATACCAGAAATTGCAAAATTAGGGCGTGACCGATGGACAGCAAAACACACATTGGTTCAGCAGGGCCTAGAAGAATAGATACATGGAAACTGCAATTTTTTTTATATTTTTTTATTTAATATTTTTTGATTGATTGATTTAATTTAAAAACCTAATTGCAGCAGGTATAAAGGAATTCTTATATCTATTCAATTTGCACAAGGGGAGTTTAAGTCTCCGTCCTGAAGGAAGCAGTTGAAGTTCAGTACACAATGGGTGAGTGACATCAGAAAGGACTAACTGGCCCTTCCTAGTCACCCTATGCTCATAAATTTGTGTGATAGTCCTTAAATCGGTCCCCTCTATCTTGCTGCAGATTGTAACTATACTAGTCAACTGCCTCCTATTCTTGACATTAAGATTGCCATACCAACAAATAATGTAAAAAACTTCAAACAGATTAAAAAAACAAGTATAAAACATTTTCATAAAGAAAGCATCCATATTAGCAATCCAAATGAAAAGTTTCCTTAGAAAATACATATGCTGAAGAGATTTTCCTCTAATAATATCAGCTTTTGCCACAAAAATTAGTTTATCATCAAATATAGTCCCTAAATATGTATACTGGTTGACCACTGCTACCTGATGTCCCTCTATTAAGTAAAAAAATCAACCAACCAACACACAATGTTTAAGTCTAAATGAAAATTATCAATCAGTTTCTTTGCCAAAATATGAGGCTGACCACAGTTGAAAGCAGAGGGAAAATCAATAAAAAGCAAACGTACATGATTTTGTGTGCCTTCCAAATGTCTTAAAATCATATTTAGTAGGGTACAGGTGGCATCATCCACTCCTCTACCTGATCTATATGCAAACTGCTGATAGGATCAAGTGCTGACTGTGTAAAGGCTAAAATCTCCTTCCTTACTATTTTTTTCAAAATATTTTATAACCAAAGTAGTAAGTGCAACAGGCCTATAATCATTAAGAGAAAGATAATTTATTTTTTTTCCCAATAGGCACCTCTATGGAATCTTTCCATAGAAGAGGGACTTTAGAAAGTTGCAATGATTTATTAAAAATAAATGAATAAATCCCTAAAAGCTGCTCTGCACAGTTCCTCGACAGACTACCACCAATGTGATCAGGGCCTGGACTCTTTCTAACCTTAACCTGACCAAAACAAAATTATAAATGCAACACTTTTGTTTTTGCCCCCATTTTTTGTGAGCTGACCTCAAAGATCTAAGACCTTTTCTATGTACACAAAAGGCCACCTCACAGGTGTGGCATATCAAGATGCTGATTAGACAGCATGATTATTGCAAAAACAAAAGTGTTGCGTTTATAATTTTGTTCAGTATACGTACATCAGCTTTACTAATTTGAAATTTAACAGGAGTGTTCTGAATCACTGAATTCCCACAATAATCAGACAATTCATTTGTAAAATCATGAGTATCAAAACGTGTATAAAATGAGTTACAATCATCTGCTAATTCATAATCAAGTTTCCCTCCTAAAGTAATACATTCTTTCTTCTGTTTAGTTCCAATTATAGACATCACTCCATCCCAGGCTACATGAGATTTCCCATTTGTAATCATATATTTTCCATATACCGCAACTTTGCTAATTTCACCTCATTTCTTACTAGTTTATGGGCCTCTCTGTAATGAATACTATCACCTTGTTTAAAATAAATATTCCTTAGATTAATCGTATTTTTAACATTTTTAGTGATCCAAGGCTTGTTGTTTGGAAATACTGTACTATGCAAGGTTTCTAATGAATTACCAAAATTACCAGAAAGATTTAAACAGTTCCCAATTGGTACATTCAAAGCATCCCATCAGCTCTTAAACTGAGTCATCAGACCACACAGGAACTAATCTTTTCTCAGTTTTTTTCCCTTTTCAAGACAGGTTTATAAACAGGGGCCAGATAAACAACATGATGGTCAGACAGGCCCAAAGGGGCTCTCAAGGATGACTTATATGCCCCTTTAAAAGACCCGTAACAAAGATCCAGACATTTTCCACATCTGGTAGGACAGTCCACTTATAGATCAAAATGGCTAAGTGATGTCTCCATTTTACAATGATTAAAGCCTCCCATCACAATGTTAGGTGCATCAGGAGAGATGCTTTGCAACCGTAAGATGTCTGATGCATTTTTCACATTAGCCTTTGGGTGAATGTATACAACCGAAATGAATATTTGTGGAAACTCTCGGGGCAAGTAAAAGGTGGTGAAGTGATACAGACAAAAGTTCAATATCGGGACTACACACAGATTCCCTCAAAATCGCAGAAACCAACCAACGCTGGTTTACGTAGATGCATACACCTCCATCCAAAGATTTTCCAGTCAGAGCGGCATCCCTGTCCAACCGCATCGGGACAGAAATTTCCAGATCAGAGTCTAAATCATGTTCTTTAAGCCAAGTCTCAGTCAAGGAAACAACACATGCATTCCTATAATCCGAGAGAAACTGAAAAATTTTTGTAATTCGTCCAGTTTGTTACTGAGAGACTGGCAGTTAGCTAGAATTATTGAAGGGAGTTAGCCTAGAAATCTAGACGCACCCTAGCAGCAGCAAAATGTATTTTGCAGCCAGGGTAGTCTAGCAACTCTCCATTGACTTTCGGAGCTGTAAAAACCTAAATTGGGTCAGGCCAATCACATCGTGTATAGAGTAGGTGGGGCGGGCTTAACATAATGACGACAGATTTGCGACGGTTCCCTGCATCTTGAAAACAAAGAATGGCTGCTGCTGCTGGAGAACAGTCTTTCGAATCGGCTTTGGCCGCGACTCTGGAGGACTTGGAGTTAACTATACAACTATAGTGAAGCCGCTCTCCATTCCCACACTGTCCTCCAAGGAATAGCCAAACAATCAAGTAGCTGATTGCCATTATGATGGTTCAGTGTAGACAATGTAGGGAAGAAAACCTTTAGAGTTAAAAAAAACTTTAGAATAACTCATACAAACTAAAAAAAAAAAACAAAAAAAAAAAACAAACAACGAACAAACAGTGTTGCTGCTCCGACGTTACTGCTTCTACAGGTCGCCGCAGTGCAGTTTGCATTCGCACATTGCATTCAAATGTGCAGTTTTTTTATTTATTTTGTTCGACTATTATTCGTAATTCTAATTTTTATTTGACAGCTCTACTAACATGCTCTTGCGTGCCATCTGAACTCTTGTTTTGGGTGCATAGATCATCTCTTCTTTTTCTGCTCTTTTTCCTGTTGTGGTGGTTAGCAAACAGCATTACATTACCACGAGCGCCCCCTTCTGGTTTGGAGTATGGATCACCTGTGACTGTATGCACCAAACAGTGATGTCTGTACGCTTATGTTCGGGACGAATACATGTACTGTTACACCGCTAATATATACACTTTATTTTGATGTTCCCCTTAACACATTCTGTTGACTATAAGTAATGTTGCCCCTACATGTCTACTAACTCTCATTAGGGTGTTACTTTTAATTTTATCAATCAATAAATTCCATTAGAAACAAACCTTGTTGTATTATTTTAATTTAACCCTCTGAGGTCGACAAACGCGCCGGCGCGTTTTGCTGGATTTTCTCCACATTGTAGCACTATAAACTTAAATTTCTCCATCATTTATGGTCATACAGAAAAAATAAATATAAAAAAAGAATCTGTGGTATTTCTACTTTTGTATGTGTCCACTTCCAATCAAATCAAAACATTGTGCTTTTGTAAAATAAAGAAAATAAACAGTGTGTGCGTTCTGCCTCTCCGTCGCGGTGAACTTTTTTTTCTTGAGCACGTCTATAAACTGAAACAAAACTCAGCGAATACTTGTCACACATTTATGAGCCATACACCTTTATAAACATTTAAGTGTGTACTTTTAAATGATCGGATTCAAAACGAAAACAAATATTCTCTGTTTAAGTAATTTGTATAAAACCAACAAGATTTCCAGCTTCTCAAACGTTTCCTAATTATTTTTAATTCGGCCACGCCCACTCGCGCAAAAGAGATTCACATGCATATCTCCACATGGAACGCGATCGCCCTCATTACCTCAACCAGGGCCGGCTCTAGCCCTTTGGTTGCCCTAGGCAAGATTGAGTTTTTGCGCCCCACTCACCCCCCCATCCCCCCCCCCCCACACGCTCTTTATAAGAAAATAAGAAAATTGATAAGTGTCAAGCCTTTATTTGTTATAATTTAGATGATTATGGCTTACAGCTTATGAAAACCCCAAATTCAAAATCACAGAAAATTAGAATTGATATGAATTGATTTGCCATAAGCTGTAAGCCATAACAAAGTCTTGAAATATCTCACTTTGCATGTAATGAGTCTATATAATATATTAGTTTCACCTTATAAGTTGAATAATTGAAATAAATGAACTTTTGCACGATATTCTAATTTTTCGAGTTTCACCTGTAGTCACTCCAACACTTCAACAAGCAAAATATTACTTAAATGATACACTCTAATAAATTGCACTTACAAAAATGCTACAAAGAATGTTCATTGATGAACAAACAAAAATGCTCTAATAGTCACTCCAACACTTCAACAAGCAAATTATGACTTGAAGAATCAACTGTAAATTGTTTACACACAAATTCTACAAAGAATGTTCAAGGATATTTACCAAATTGGATTAATTTAAGCAAATTATGATTGCAATTACTGGTTTAACTATACCTTCTACAAACAAATGTGCTATTATGGATAATGTATGTACCACTACAAAATTAAAATATTAAGTTCTTTTAGTTCTATCTCAAATAATAAAATATTAATAGTTGTTTCTGCCATTCCTATTCACCTTCAAAGTAACTATAGCTAGCAAACTATAGCTTAGTGACAGCAATGAAACGTCCAATATTAGGTGATGTAGGCTACAATAAGTAGACTAAATTTATTTCATTGGTAACCTTAATAGCTAAGATGAGAAGACTTACTCTATACTGAGCTTTATTTTTTATCTTCTTCCTTTCTCCGTTTTCGTCCCTGTGCACCAGAGGTTTAGACCGCTTCATTTTCAAACAAATGCGCCAGCAGCTGAGCACTTCTCTAAGGGACCGTTCGGTATTTATGGAAGGGGCCACCGGAGGAAAATAGGGGAGGGTCATGTCTTTTTATTCTTTGTTGAGGGGAGGGTCATCCAACTTTTTTTAAGTCTAAGGGGAGGGTCACCCAACTTTTATATTCATGAAAATAGCAACATTTCAAAGTGGCTTGTTTGGTGATATTTTGTTCCATTTAGCTCCATGGCATGTTGATCTCGCGTTATCAGCCCCCCTTCGATATCAGATGGGTCTGACCCAACAAAAATCACGTTTGCCGCTGTTCGCGCACTTCAGTTCGTGCTTAGAAAAAGTGCATCATGTCAGAACAGAATGCCAAAGAAATGTTTTCCCGGCAAATCTTTAAAGCACGAGCTAATAATGAACTTTTGTGAATGCGAATAAGTGCACAGTGTCCTGTGAGTGTACCTCTACCACTGCATTAACATGTGATGTGAACGTACGTCGAGTTAGACAGTATTGACTGAGGCACCAGAACTGCAGTTGATTGAATGTGCGCTAGCGCGCTACTACCGTATTTTAGTTTCTATTCTTATTTTGTTTCCACGATGTGTAAGATGTAGGGCTACCACATCTTTAAATTACTATTAGTATTATTTAAGTTAACATTAAATACATAGACCTACACCACAAAAACTAGTTGAGGATAAATTCGTTAAAATTGGGCGATTCCAGTGTTATGGACGTGACATTTGCAGTCAAAACTTGAAATATAAATTCTCAGAAAATGCATTTAATACCAATATGTTGAAACGTCTGAAAGGAGTCGAGACATTAGAAAAATATCAGTCTACAAATGCGTTTTATATTTAATATGAGGGAAATACACATGTGACGTGACAAAAAAAATCTTTAACTTTTAGGTGGCAAAATATTTGTTAGTAATTCTATAAATTACACTGTGCAAACCAAAAGATATATACCCACCGGATGAATAAAGATCGGCCTCCACAGAACATCAAATATTAGGCTATTTTTATTTTATTTTTTGTGTTCGCATTTATGTGAAAAAATAAAATAAAAACAATGTTACGGGCGTGACAGTTCTCTATTGCAGACATGACTGCTCTGCGTCTGAAAGCGACTTTAAAAATATCCCAGAGACCTCAAACAGAAAGCACAAAGCCTTTCTTTAAAGTGAATTTCGATTCTTTATTAATTGTATCTTAATTTTAATCAATGTTTCATCTGTATTTAATAAATAGCCTAAGAAGTAAATATAGTAGAACTGTCCAGGTGATCATGACACGGAGGCGCGGGCGAGTGAACTGGACTCTTGTCTCATAAATGAACCGAAACTCAGCGTAAGGTAGGCTATGCTACTTGCCTCACAGGCCTGAGAAATATATAGAAAACTTGAAATGTCTACTTTTAAACAGAACAATTCAAAACGAAGGAAAACAGACTGCTTTCTGCTTTTGAAATATGCATTTCTCTCTGGCGCGTTCTGAGAAGATCGCGACGCATTGTCAACTTCATTGTCAACTTCATCTTTGCAGTCGACACAGAAAACACTTGTTTATTAATAAACAATTAAAATGTCTCCTTGCTATATTTGCTATATCTGACATATTAGGCTAATAATCATTACTTTTGCCGGTTATTTTGTGACAGCTTTTAGATGCTTTATTCGCAGCGCCACCCACATGGTGAACGAGTCACACCGCATCAGCACCGAAAACATGATTTTTTTCAAATCTAAAATCAAAAATCTTGATACGAACCGAATCGTGGGTTTGGTCTATCGTTACAGCCCTAGTAAGATGAGAAAGCAAGAGTTTATGGTGTAAAAAAACAAAAAAAAAAACAATGGCTATCTGAACATCTTTGCAGAAGTAGGCTAATCGATAAATTATCGGGGAGGGTCATGCCTTTTTTCACAATCATTTTGGAGGGTCATAGAAAAAATTATTGCTGGCGAAGGGAGGGTCATGTCTTTTTTGACAACAGATCTCAAAACTCCTCCGGTGGCCCCTTAAATAAATAACGAACAGTCCCTAACGTAACGTAACGCAACGCTCCCACCCCCCGCCAATCCAGAAATGGTCGACAAAAATCATAAATTCAATCTAATAATCAGGTTGACAAGTAATTAAACGTGTGGTTGAGGGGGCGCCCTTTGATCATGTTTAATAAACATTTCGCGTTTCGTTATAATTTTATGATTAATATGGGAAGTAGATAGGGCGACACTAGAGTGCGTCCGCGCCCCCCAACACATTTGTCGCCCTAGGCAACCGCCTAGTTCGCCTATAGCAATCGCCGGCCCTGACCTCAACAACAAAACACTTCACTTCACTTTTCGTCGAGTTTGAAAGACGTGCCTGAGCTTACATTGGATTTACATCAGAAGAAGAAGAACGATATTTGAAGACAAGAAAGATAAGGTAAGAAATTCTTACATATTAGTTTGCTATTGTTGCATAAATTTCACATTGCAGTTGAACTGTTGCTAGATATATGGGGAATATTATAATATTTAGACCCGTGTTTACTGTTACTGTGTTTGTGGATATCTGCTCAGATAGGCTATGTATATGGTAGGCCTAACCATAATGTTTTATATTTGATCGCAATCGCGTTTTAATGTATCATATTTTTGATCGCGATCGCGTTTTAATGTATCATATTTTTGATCGCGATCGCGTTTGAATGTATCATATTTTGGAAAAGCAAAACGCTCCAAACGGCTTCATGTTTTTACTATTATCTCATTTCATATCATCATAACGAATGGAAACATTTGAAGTAACATTATAATCAATATATTTTTCTCTAGCTTAGTTGTTACTGAAATATTTTTGAAAATATATATAGGCTGCTATATTATTATTATTTTATGCAGCACTGCGCATAGCCTCCCAGCAAACACAGAACGTTCCCCTAACGTTCCCGTTTGGTTCCCATTTGGTTATTTTTTTGGGAACCAAACAAGAACGTTCTGGGAACGTTCCCTGTAGGTTATTTTTAGGATCTATGTTTATAACATTAAGGGAACGTTCCCAGAACGTTCCCTGTAGGTTATTTTTAGGTCTAAATTTATAACCTAAAGAGAACGTTCTGGGAACGTTCCCTGCAGGTTGTTATTTAATAACCTAAAGAGAACCTTCCCAGAACGTTCCCTGCAGGTTATTTTTAGGTTTAATTTTTATAACCTAAAGAGAACCTTCCCGGAACGTTCCCTGCAGGTTATTTTTAGGTTTAATTTTTATAACCTAAAGAGAACCTTCCCAGAACGTTCCCTGTAGGTTATTTTTAGGTTTAATTTTTATAACCTAAAGAGAACCTTCCCAGAACGTTTCCTGCAGGTTATTTTTAGGTTTTATTTTTATAACCTAAAGAGAACCTTCCCGGAACGTTCCCTGTAGGTTTTAGGTTTTATTTTTATAACCTAAAGAGAACGTTCTGAGAACGTTCTCTGCAGGTTATTTTTTAATATCACTTACTATTAACAGGCAGATTCAACTGACAACGTCGTCAGTACGGTCCCCTAAGGTTATAAGATAACCAACAACGTTCAGATCTATTCGCAATAACTTTTTATTAATGATATTTTAAATTATGTTATATATTTTAATTCTATATGTTAAATGCTGTGTGACTTTGAAGTGTTTTAATGCGCATGCGCGTGATCAAACACTGGAGCACGTGCGCAGCGCGAGAGCAGATGGAAACGTCATCGACAACTGACAAACAACAAAACTCCCGTCTCTCGCTGTTGGTTTCACTGCTTTCAGGTAAGTTTAGACAACAAAATCTCACAAATAATACACACAAACGCCCCTGACACATTTCTTACGTGTAATTGACACGCTTCTGTTAAATATTTATTTAAAAAAAAATGGTTTTATGTCTTTGAAAAAGTCCGTTAGCATCTACGCTAGCTAACCGTTTTCAAAAGACAACGTTAGGCCTAAGTTACGTTAAGTTGAGGTCTTATTTATGAAAGTTTGGGTTTTTAAACACATATTTAGTGTAGATAACAGTTTTTGATAGTTTTGCTGGTAATTTGTCAATGGGAAGTAAGCTAATTTATTTAGGCTAAACTAAAAGAATGCACTGTATTGTTAACTTAATCAGTGACGTCACTAACCAATATTGCTAAAATGTGATTTCAGAATAGCGAGAGAAAAAATAAAACTCTACAACAAGGGGTGAGTTATTGTTTAATCATGATGATAATTCCATATGCATATATTTCACAATGTATTATCTTAAGATTTGTATATTTATCTTTTATGCATTTCACCTCTGTTCTAGCTTGGTTCCTTGTAATAAACCTATCACATGTAATATTTTTGGCTCTGTGACAAACAGCATGTTATGTTCCTAGATCATCATGCTGTGATGGCCTGCTGCACTCCCTGTCCAAGAAAATCTCTATGAACCATATGACTAGTAAGCAAAACCACCTCAAACATGCAGTGCACTGCTGTTCAAAGGTTTGGGTTCTGTAAGATTTATGCTTTTGAAATAAGTCTCACATTTTAAAATCATTAACCCCAAGTTTTTTCAGTGAGATTGTCCTTGAGAAGCCTGTAAGCGAAATAATCAGCTAAATAATAGGCGACTAATACAATATTATAATGGTCATAGTTATAATAATTCATTTAACTATTATGATAACATGATATCCTGATGATTACTATATTTTATTTTATTTCTTTAGGTCTGTTTTGAATTATGTTGGCCAATGAGACTGACACCATACTGTCCAACTCAAAGGTATTTATGTATTTTTTTTATTGATCAATACTGAAATTCTTTGTACTTTTAAATGCGGTTCAGGGGGTCGACAACTTTAGGCATTTATTTTTCACAGATTTATTTATTTAATGTTTATTTGACAGGGACAAATGCATAGAACATTGCTTTATAAAAAATACAAAGTAGATGCCATGCATACAGGTTTATAGCCATGACTAATTTGCAACCCCTTGATATCTTGGGCAGCTGTGGCTCATACTCTTAGCCTTTAAAAATGTTTGAATTGATATCCCCAATGCAATATCAGGGGGTAAATATATCAGTAGAGTTCTTAAAGTTATGGCTTTGCTCTTGTTACCAGATGAGATAAAATCCCTATTGTTTGGCCCTGTATTCTTCAGGACAAGACCTTGATGCCATCCACAGTCAGTAGATGAAGAAGGTGAGTTTAGCCGAATTCAGTTCTCTTTCACTTTTTTTTTACAGACACGTGCACGCAAAATGAAGTCAAAATGGCGAGTTTCCTCTTGTCTTGTGTTTTAAACAGAAAGAAAACGGATACGTGTCATTTATATTAGTTCTGCGCATTCGTCTTAAAGGGACAGCAGCCTAACGTACCCGCAGCTGTTTGTGTCGCCAATGGTGATCAAACATCAAAAGAGAAAATGACTTGTAGCTTTAGCAAAGATACATTAATTTTATAGTTATTTTATTTTTACACTGAAGACTTATTTTACATTTTGATAAATCAATTTCTGTACCTGATAAGTTAGATTTAACTGAAAAACATAATGCACTGCTTATTTCAACTGTGTTTTTCTTCTATTGTATTTATCTATGCTTGTTATCTATTGTAATTTTCTATGCAGGTTCACTCCTCTACAAAATCCCCCCAATAGGGGTTATGCGGAGCGCCCAGCGGTTGAACCGGAAAGAGGTCTAAGCATTTCCGCTTTTCACTTCCGTACACATCTGCAGCGGTAGGTGATCTCTGAGTTTACTGTTAATTTTTGCTTAATTCTTACTTCTGTTTTAATTAAAATGTCACGAAGGCTAAAATATCAGAAAAGGGAACATCCGAACAGCAGTTTTTGTTGTGTGCCGGTCTGCTCTATGTCGGGGAAAATGAGTAGTACAAATAGGTTCTGTACTCATAAAGTGACGTCAACATCAGCAGTAGCATTCGCCGTCAGGCAAGTGTTATTTAAATAAACTCCTGATGTACTTACAAACTTTCCAATGCCTCGTTTAATGAGTACAGAACCTATTTGTACTACTGTAGTAGTTTGGTACCATTCTGGGCATTATTAGTGGGGTAATTTACCAGATACAAACCTGGAGCCGTTAGCGCATGCACTAAACCATACGGCTGATATCTCTAAATAAACTCTAAATTTTTCAATATCGTGCAGCACTAATATTGAGCATATCTTAAAGTGAACCTGGAATGATAATTTGTGATACCAGATGAGATGTATGTATGATAGATTTTGAACTGTACTATTTTTTTTATTTCAGGTTCCAGCGGAAGGCATCAAGGCATCAGATGTTGGCCTGGACAGATGCACCTGTAAACTACACCGACCTTTGCTTTTGCATGGATGGCTGATTATTACCATGTTCTGTGAGGGTTTCATTATAGCAAAACTGAGCACCTGTGACAGTGGAATTTGTAGGTGTAAAGTCACAGAGATTAAAAAAAAAAATTGATGGCAGTTTCAAACTTTTTTTCACTTTCTTTCTCATAAACAACACAGCAGTTACAGGTTTTCAAATTCTTCATTGGAGGTGAGACTTATACATAAAAGGTAGAGCGAATTCGCAGGTCAGAGTTCACTAGACTTAAATATTATTTTCTCTGTTTTTTATTTGACTTCAGAGAGAGAGGCTTAATGGGTATCCTTACCCCTATATAAAACATTCCTTTTTTGATTTGTAGTCTGAAATAATAAATAGTGCAATATAAATAAATGCAATGTAGTGTTTTGAAATATATAAATTTTTCTATACACATTGATGCTGAAATATCTGAATAAATACATGATACCAGCAGCGCTCGTGCTCTCATATCTCCTACAGCTTGTGACACACAATCCCACCTCACTCTTTTCATTTGCTCCAGATGAATATTAATGCCATTACAGGGCTTGAATTTTGGCATGGGATTGTGTGTCCATGTAACACGTTGTCTTTTTATTTTCTTGTTAAATTTGCAGATGGTGTTGGGAGTTTAAATGTTTTGAGCGGTGTGAAGATTGGCACATTCATGTATATTGTATATAAATAAATACTTTTTCAACTTCTTAGCCAAAGTTATAGGCTACAGTTTGCAAAAGATAGTTTTAATTAAAATGTTTGTGCAGTTTTATTTATTGAAATATTTTCATGTTTGAAATATTAAATGTAAATTACTGTTCCTGAATACATTTTGCTAACGCTGTTTTTAATGACTTATTTTAGGTTGATAATTAAACAATGAATCAACAAAAACATGGATTGTGTGCTGATTTATTTATTGAATACAAACTGATTGATTTACTTATTAATGATAGTTTCTGTAAATTCAATTTATTGTAATAATATATTCATAGGATTCTTAAGTGTTTGAACAATAAACAATGTAGAATATGTTTGTAGACCTATAATTTGTGTACAGGTATATCAGGATGTGTAGACGTTAGGAGAACGTTCCGGGAACGTTCTGGGAACCTTTTGGCAACGTTCTGGGAACGTTCCCCTAACCTTCCGGGAACGTTCCCCTAACCTTCCGGGAACGTTACGAGAACCTTGCGGGAACCTTTCGGGAACGTTCTGGGAACCTTTCGGCAACGTTCCGGGAACGTTCCCCTAACCTATAGGGAACGTTCTATTAACGTAAAGAAAACTTTCCTGGCTAACCAATAGGGAACGTTCTTGGGAACGTTCTGGGAACGTTCTGGGAACCAAAAACTAACGTTCCCAGAACGTTCCCAGAACGTTAAATTGTTAGCTGGGCTATACCTACAAGGCACAACAAACCTGGTGTTCATTATATATTGTTGGAAACATTTGTGTGAGTGTGTGTGTGTATTTTGTGAATTTTAAAAAGCAATTTTAACAAGAAAAATCTAAAATGTATTCCCAAAATCGTGCAGGCCTTTCTCTTGATATCAGTATGTTCACTTTTTTTTTTCAGGGCCCAGATGCCACTGAGTCCTGCTGACTTCAACATTCACAGTACATGTCTCTGTACATGAACATGGTAAAGTGAAAATCAAACACCTTAGAAAATGAAAGGTATGTACAATGTTTTTAGGAATGGCACAAAGGTCTCTTTCTTCAATAAGTGCTTTTTTGTTGTGTATCTTTGGATTATGTTGTGTTGTAAATAAATCCAAACAATTTTAAAAGCCATTCTTTTTTAAATCTCCTCATTCTTTGTGCAAGGGTGGTCAGAATGATGGGCCCTGATAAGCTCCTAATAGGGCCATTAGGGAGGTTCTTTGTCTTTCTCAGGTGTGGAAAGCTTTCATATTAATGAGGTGATCCGCCCCTTCGCATATTGCTTTCTAACACAAAACACGTCGTAAATTTTTTAAATCAATATATTGTCTTCTCTGAATGAGCAGTCAGGGTGATTCTCACATAGTTTTAGAGCAAATATTCTAGGCTACGTGATACAATTTTCAAAAGTCTTGTGAAGAAATAATCAGTATGGGTTTCATGACCTTATTTCAGTGAGAATTTATTTTTGTATTTTCACAAACCACGCATAAATGTCATTATCTCAAAACTACAAACTTTTACATACATGCTGCTGATATATTATTGTAGCAGAGTTTGTGCTGAATACAGTGTAATTAGACTTTAGCCATGAAAATGTCACAAGTAACAGAAATAACCACAAATGTCAGAGCATGTCAGAACACCTCCAGGGCCCAGAAAACAGCTCAGACCTCAGAGGGTTAATACTGTGAAGCTGCTTTGATACAATCTGTATTGTGAAAAGCGCTATACAAATACACTTGACTTGACTTGACTTGACTTGACTTGACTTGTTAGTAGAGTATTTGTAGACTGGTCGGGTTAGGGTTATAATAAGTTGACACAATAAACGTTTTTGCATAAATTAAGCAGACAGTCTACTAATACTCTAATGACTGCTAGTTGACATTCAGTTGCAAAGTTACTAATAGTAACAGATTCAAAAGGGACCATCAAAATATACACCATTTTTTACAAACATTTGTGTGCAAGCAATGATATAAAGAAGATTCTTCTTATGCAAGTCATTTGCAGATTTTACATTTCGTAAAAAGTAAACTAAAAGCTAAAAAATAAATATCATATTTGTTTAGTTTAATTTGTTGGGTGGAGAAACAAACCCTGACCAGATTGTTTGAGGAATATAAATACAAACCTTACAAGTTCTCTAAAAACTTCATGTCCATATAATTAGTCAACTACTAACCTACACCCTGAATTCACCAGTGTCACAACTGCCCTTGTGCTCACAGGAATGAATTTCATTACTTCATCACAGCGGAAAACGCAAATTAAAGATCGTTCCTGCCTGTCCAGAGCAGGATGGATTCGGTCACTCTAGGGTCACCACACTAGCTAGAGACTCGAATACTAGCTATACCGTGAAATGAAAAATAGCCTTGAATCAACTAATTAAAAGCTATCTTCATCCTTCTTGGTCACACATGAGCAGCGCTCTCTTTTCATAATGCTTGGCAGATGAATGTGTTTTTAGCTTTCCTTAAGTCCTTAAAGGTTATAATGTTAAAGCTGTAAAGCAAACCATCCTTTTTTGCAGGATTTCACACCAAACATATTAAAGATCTGGGAAAGAAACAGAAACCATTCACCTTATTATAAGTCAGTGTACCATCAGAATGCTTTTTAAACTTACACACAGTTGCTTCAAAGTACATTTTAATCATGTCTTAATATTATTTTGTCGAGCTTTAAAGAAGTACACTTATTTTGACGTTGACTTACACAGTACTTCATTATATAAAACCATTGAAGGTTCAGTATCTGCATATGTACAGTACTCATGTATTCAGCAAGAGAGCTTATATGAATACATTATTGAGCTTATGTGAATAACAGTAATAGTTGTTGAACTTGGCAGGGTTAAACAAAGTTTGCCACTAGAGTAATAATCATATCTCTACATTAACTCTCAATGCTCACCATTGAGTTGTTGTGTAATCAGAAGGATGGTTATCTGTAGCCAGGTGTCGTTGTATATTTCCCTGTCTGGTCTTTTAATGGGGTTAGATTTTGATAGATGTTTCGACAGTAACTATGTCCTGATAATGAATTGTCAAATTGTAAGATCATTCCTGTTCTGGCTGGATGCGATGCTCAATACTCTTGTAATTTCAGTTCTGTTGCAGATGGAGACTAACTTGAAAGAAAAGGAAATTCATCTCTGGTAATGATGTTTGCTAGTAATGACTGCATTAGACGGTAATAGTATTTACATACGGTATGAGCCTGAGCGCTTGAATGATGACATCTGTTAAAAGTTTAATATTCACAATATTACAGCTCTTGAATTGTGTGTTCTTCAAAAGCCACAGACAATATGATATTAAATAATGACCCCGATGCATGTCTTCATCCCACACTTGACAGTTCACATCAAGCAAACCAACATTTATTTGATATATACATACAATACAAACATCATAGCCTATTCTAAATATTAGGATTGAACAAATGCACACGAGTCAGATTTCATTTTACATCGAGTCAACCTGATAAATATTTTGCATCTTTGGAAGTGTTATAATATTTGATTAAATTTTAATTATGTTGTCTGTCTGTCGAAGTACCAAAAAACCTCCTAGCAACCACTCCGAACACCTTAGCAACTGCCTAGCAAGGCTGACATCCCTTCAAATCTCCATTCAAACTGTGAAAGTATTCAAACTAAACAAGATAACCTTAAAATGTCTAACTAACCTTCAAACTGTTCTAAAGTTCCAGACAATGTTATGTGAAGACAAACATTTAAGGTCTGTCTTGACGAACTTTGCTTTTGTACTTCCTTCAGTTTTGCTCAGCTTTTACTGGGGCTCTGTGTGTGTGTGTGTGTGTGAGAGAGAGAGAGAGAGAGAGAGAGAGAGAGAGAGAGAGAGAGAGAGAGAGAGAGAGAGAGAGAGAGAGAGAGAGAGAGAGAGAGAGAGAGAGAGAGAGAGAGAGAGAGAGAGAGAGAGAGAGAGAGAGAGAGAGAGAGAGAGAGAGAGAGAGAGAGAGAGAGAGAGAGAGAGAGAGAGAGAGAGAGAGAGAGAGTCCCATATCGAATCATAAAGCAAAGCCATTTCTTCACATAATACAATTTGGCCTTGGATGTAGCGTTGTAGCGGCAATTGAGGTAGATGAAAAATTTAAATAATCTCAAACATATTTTCTGAGATTCCCAAATAATGAGCATTTTATGTTTTTTTTATTTTTTTTTTATTTGTTGAATCCTAAAGGTAACAGAAGACTCCTCTATGGTTTGTTCTTGCTCAAAGTTTACAAATCAAAGCATCAGAAGGCAGTTTTTCTGTTTTCAGGTTACAATCTTTTTCATATTAATCGGAATATAATGTAGCTCAGTAAAACTTCATAATTGGGGTATAAAATACAACAAGCATAGTGTCCATCGGAGGTACTATCAGCTTTGAGCAATAGCATTGGATATACAGATCAATTGAATTCAATTAAACAGTTTCACTCAGCATGCAAGCAAGGCAAGGATTAGAGGATGTATTGTATAATCGTACATAAAGCATTATATTAAATACACTGGCAGATATATGTAGCAAAAAAAAAAAAAAACTTAAAATAAATAAGAGCCAAGGTAACACAACGTCAGTGATTTTTTCATAATATCTGATGGATTTGGAATAGGTATAGGATTGGCTTGCTATCAATAATGAATGAGTCTGAACATCATGGTTCTAGTTACTGAGGTACGCAGTAATATACCCTCTATATAGTCACAGACATGAATCAGGAAAGGCATTCAGGTGTCTATGTAGCCAGGGAAGCTTTCAATAACCCAAAGGCACATAAAAAATGCATTTCTCAGTCCATTCTGTACCGTTCCTCATCCTGTCACATGGCTCTTCTAGATTAGTCTTCCGGTTGCTTGACTTGAGGAACTTCCTCACTTTTCAATTATTCACACTGACAGGTGTTCAGCGGCGATGATTACATAATTACGTAAAATTTTTCCATCTTATAATAGAGACAGAAGCAGTAAACAGGGATAGCAAGAAACATTAATTTGTGGGTTGAAAAACTCTTAAATCTACAGGAATATATTTTAGTTTATGCAGTTAGCCTCTGACTACCAGTAACAGTAAGCATTCTGACCATCCAATCAAAGGACGTGAAAATGCCGACGTTATTGTACGCCTGCTAGATGGCCCCAATGCAGTCAAATCGAAATCTGATTGGCTGTTTAAATCTGACTGATTATCTGATTGGTTAAAGCAACAGTTTCATTGCCATTCATTTTAAACTACAGACGCCCGCACTATCGATTCTGAAGGCCTCACGGCAGATTTCTTTGGCCATGGCAACACATGATGGCTGAAATATAATTGGATAAAAGCTCTAACATAAAAAAACATACACTACTGGAAGAGAGACCAAGAGAAAAGCTATGAAATTAAGAGATTGGACCATTTGGAATAATTTAATACTCATTCATGGAATACATATATTAAAGTGCAAGTCAGTGATTCTGATTGTGTTTAGGCCAGAAGAGAAGGCCCTGACGGCCCACCAGTTTAAGTTATATTCATGGTGAATACGTTGTTGAACATGAGACCAGACCCACACTTGCCCTGCATTTTATTCTTTCATTTCTTCTCAATATAAAGCAAGGCTATTCTCCACAGAAAACAATCTGGCCCTGGATGTAGCGTGAGCTCCTTCACAACACTCACCATTCTTCTGTCGAAATGTGAAAATCTGAGTCACGCACTCCCACTGGCTCACTCTCACGTTCACCACACACTGCCAAGGCACGTTATTGACCTTGTCAGGCGTTTTAAACACGTTTCCAATGTCAGTCTGATCGTGTTCAAGACTTGCAACACCATCTAATTTCTCTTTCCTGGAGGGATGATGGAAGTTTTTCAAAATGTATAATATACATTTCAGCATCAGCTCCATTCAGACTGTCAGTCCAAATCCGACTGAAATCCAAACAGATTTAGCAAGTGTGAATGGGAAACAAATCAATTAAATCCTATTCAAAGCGCATTTCTGGAAATTTGTTTCAGTCTGACCGCTCTGATCGGATTTCGTGTGGTTTATGTGACTTTCTCACGCCACGTTAAACGTCAGATGTTGTTATAGGAAACATGCTGAAAGACGCTGCCAAAACAAGGCTGTGTTTTTTCAAAGTACCGAACGAGCAGAAAATTTGAATATGTAACGGAGACATGTTTTGAAACCGGTGGAGACGACAGCACGGAATAAAGCCGTACATACTCAGCCTCTATGTGCCTCAGAAGACACATTAGACCAGCTCAACGGCTACACATTATCATGCTGTAAATTAGAGAACATATGCATTGCAAACAGAAGGCCCAGTCTTTTGTGATTGGTCTACGCTTCTCTGATTGGTCAGATGACCCAGCCGGTTGTGATTGGTCTACTCTGCTCTTATTGGTCAGATGGCCCAGCCAGTTGTGATTGGTCTACTCTGCTCTGATTGGTCAGATGGCCCAGTCTGTTGTGATTGATCTACTCTGCTCTGATTGGTCAGATGACCAAGTCTATTGTGATTGGTCTACTCTGCTCTGATTGGTCAGATGGCCCAGTCTGTTGTGATTGGTCTACTCTGTTTTGATTGGTCAGATTTTCCAGTCTTTTGTGATTTGTCTACTCTGCTCTGATTGGTCAGATAGTCCAGTCTGTTGTGATTGGTCTACTCTGTTCTGATTGGTCAGATAGTCCAGTCTGTTGTGATTGGTCTACTCTGCTCTGATTGGTCAGATGGCACAGTCTGTTGTGATTGGTCTACTCTGCTCTGATTGGCCAGATGGCCCAGCCGGTTGTGATTGGTCTTCTCTGCTCTGATTGATCAGATGGTCCGGTCTGTTGTGATTGGTCTACTCTTCTCTGATTGGTCAGATGGCCCAGTCTGTTGTGATTGGTCTACTCTGTTCTGATTGGTCAGATGGCCCAGTCTGTTGTGATTGGTCTACTCTGTTCTGATTGGTCAGATGGCCCAGCCAGTTGTGATTGGTCTTCTCTGCTCTGATTGGTCAGTTGGTCCAGTCTGTTGTGATTGGTCTACTCTTCTCTGATTGGTCCTGAAGGGGGTGGATTATGTTTCCTTCTAAATATCAAATGAGTTGAATGACTTCTCTGGAGATTTTACTTTGTTATAGAAGTTACTAGTGTGATCACTGAAATGTTCTTTCATATATTCTTTAATGTCTGTATTTGATATCTGAATGCAGTAAGAGTGCTTGCTTATTTAGCCTGGCTTCCAGAAATGAAATATGGACTTGTTTTGTGTTTGAGAAAGGTCTTCAACGTGTTAAAATATATAGGATAGGGGTCATTGAAGCCAATAGTTTAAGGGACCATTTCTTTGTTAAAGCCTTACTTTCCAGTTAGACTAAAGTGTTGCTCTCCTTGAGAGAATAACGCATTATCTTGATATTTTGAGAGGATATTTCTCCTGTTTATAGTTAGAGCCTGGCCAAATCCAACCTTGGAAAAGCTGTGTGTCGGTGTGTGTGTTAGTCTTCTTGGTTACAGGTTAAAGAAACCACTGCCATTATTGGAGATTGACTGAGTTGTTGTTCTGGACAGGCTGGTTTCCAGCAACCCAAATCTGCAACCTGGAAGGTCATGACGTGCCTAACTTTGGGGTCCGAGTGTCAGCTGCATAATCGATAAATAAATGCTTCCGTCTATCTGTATATGTGTAGAAAATTACTATGTTTATTGCTTAGCCAATCAGAAACTGCAACTGCAAGGACATAGCTTAGACTTTGGTGTAGGGTGTTACTGCTGTGATCTATATAGTAATAGTACTTATAGTATTATTGACATTTATACTACAGGGCCGTTGAATGCTTGAATCTGATTGGTTGACGAACGTTCTGGTGTGCATTATTTTCAGGGAAACGCACAGCTAAAGTAGTTCCAGGCAGGTCTTGACCGCATTACAGTTCCATATCACTTCACGTAGTTAACGGTAATAACGGAAAATAGGTTACAATTCATAACAAGAAAAAACATTTAGCCCCATGCGCTTGATCTGCAATTTTCAATGTCATATACTTTTCAAAGTATATAGTATAGTATATATATAGGCCTACTTGTTAAAAGGGCTTTGTGTTTCATTTATTTGGCTAGTCTGTCATCTGTCAATAATAGAAAAAAAAAAAGAATGAACGAATTAATTAAAACAAATTGAATTAATAAATAAAATAATAATAATGATGCACATGCTTTTCTGTCTCATTATTGCAACATCTCTCTCTAATAACTGCATTAATAACTGCATAAAGCCGGGGACACACTTTAAGGCCAGTTATGAATGTAATTTGATACTTATGACTGATCATGCCCAAACGCTTGTTCAGCGCGTTCAGTCTGTGTTCAAAGTGTTTAAAATATGCTGCGATGAAAACAGTCAGAGAATGTGTCAGCTAGTAGTGTGTCCCCAGCATTAGTCTGCTATCAGTGGCTCAAACCTCCGTTACTAACTCTAAAATGACGTTTTGGAATTAGCAACGGAGGCATTGGATTAGATGCGTAAGAAATTAGTCCTACATACAAGAGCCTTTTAATGACAAAAACTTTACAAACGTCTTGAAATACATAATCTGAACACTGTTTCGAGGTGTGGTAACTGTAGTATAAGCGGAATAATTGACTTCAGGCCGTTGAATTATTAGAAAAATAATGCCGCTTCGCGTCGTGACCGCATTACCACCTCGGTGTGCATTATTTTTCTAATAATTCAACGGCCTGTCGTCAATTATTCCTTACATAATATTTGTGAGATCATACAAATAATGCTTTATGCAAGTTTTCTTTATTTCTCCTTCTGTCTCTCCACATACTCTCAGGCAGGTGTATCCTACTGCATTACAGTGATTCCTCCCTCCCTCCCTCTTTCTCTCTCACTGCAAGGCCTTGCCTTCCCTCAGTCGTGAGAAAAAGCCCTCCTCACACTCTTACATCAATAATTTAACTGAAGACACCCCCTCCCCCCTCTCCTCTCTACCAACTCCAATGTATAAATAGACTTCTTTTTGGATAAATATTTCATTCTCATCTCTCAGTCTCTGTCTTTCTCTCTCCACCTCTCTCAAGGAGTCTTACTGAGTTGCCAAATTACAAGTTACAGTCTGTCATGTCTCTCTCACCTCTCCTTAAGAGAACCCTGATTGCATTGGCCCAATGGAGTAACTAGGTGAAATCTAGTCCAGAATCTGTCCAGATAATGTAAACATCATATTTGAAAGCTTGTTTCTGCCACGGAATAAAAAAATCAAAAAGTGTAATTGTGACTATTTATCTCACAATTCTGAGAAAAAAAATTGGAGATATAAAATCGCAATTCTGACTTTTCTTACAATTGCAATTGTGAGTTATAAAGTCAGAATTTTGTCATATACACTTGCAATTCTGAGGGGAAAAATGTATTGTAAAAGTATTGTAATATAAAAAGTAAAATAAAAATTGATGCGTGAAATGTGACCCGAAAAAAGTCACAAAGGTTGTTTTTTTTTACCTAATGTTGGAATTGCAACATAGTATGTAGTTGTCCTAAATATTGTTGCATTTATGTTGTTTACCCAAGAGTCACTGTTATGCTACCATCAATTTCAGGTGATGTATTATGCACCATATATGCATCACTGAAATTCACTGACAATGCACTTCTGAGACAAATTTTGTTTGTTCATTTCCTTGAGTCATCATGGGACAAAACACAGTTTATGGAGGCGATATAACAAATGGACCAGCGCCATCGTGGCTCCCTAAAAAGAACTACAAAAGATATTTCATTAGTTTTTCTCTCTTTTTGCCACATTTAATTTGGCCTTTAGTAAATAAGATAATTAAACTATAGCACGGGAATGGCCTCTAATTATTCACCAGTAAAAAGGAACGGGGTGTTGGGAGACGCTTTGCATCACAAAGACCATTATGTGCCGCTATATCAGGCATCAGTTCACACTCTTTATTCCTGGGCCATTTAGGGATGTTGTATGTGGTGAATATTCTTTGTGTCCTTCCAGAATCCCTCTCATGATTGTTTTTGCACACAGATACACAGATAATCCACCTAAATGGGTGCACATGCTTTTATCTTTATGTAACGTCACTGTGGCCAACATGCGGGTGAGCTGGAAGACACTGCAATTACCATAGTACCATCCTCTCATCCTTTACACTTATTATGAAACAGAATGCCTGTTCCTGTCCCCTTGTGGCTCTTCTCCCCTTCATCTAATACAGAGTCTCATATGTCTCATGTGAAACAAAATACAATATGATAAATTTCAGACATCTCCCCAACCACTGTTATAACTTTTTTAAATTTTTTTTTTTTTAAATGGGAAAATTGTGAATGTTATTTGTTATTGACAATGTAATATGTAACATGAAGTTTATGGGACCATAAATACTGTTAAGGGCCGTACACACCGGGACGAATATCGGCGCGCGTTATTCGCCAGCGTTTTTCAACACATTTGTTTGTGTTCACACCCAAGCGATTTTCGCTGACGATGAGCCGAGTGAACATGCAAATTCATTCCCTGACATTAGATGGCGCCTATGTACATGAAAGACAATTAAGTGAAATGAAACTCACCATCAAGGCCCATTTGCTCTGCAATACCACTCCATAACAGTTCTCTTTTATCAAGATTTTTGTAGTCGCTGTCGCGTTTGTCATATAGTTCTTTATGTTCCGACACCAACGAGAGCAGCAGCTCTACATTCATCTTGCCTTGCATCTTCCTCGTCTTATTTCTTCCCGGCAGTGTTTAGATGCTATTGTCGTATGTCTTCTTCGCCGTTACGTATGTGTGCTCGGCAAGACCGTTTTGTGTTTGAGCGCCCCCAGGTTGTGTTTTACTGTAACTTCAGAAGCGTCAGACACGTGAGCAAAAGCGCCAGTCTCATTGGTCGGATAGTTTTTGATGCGGCGTGTCAAACCAAAAAAACAAACCCGAGGCGTTTTTTTTTTTTAAAAAATGACGCTTTTACGTTTGGCGTTTTTCGCGTCGGTGCCTTTGTTTAGTCACGAGGCGTTAAACGTTGTCGAATATCACGCGTGAAATTCGTCCCGGTGTGTACGGCCCTTTAAAGTGAAAAATGTTCAGAATTTACATTTTGTTTGCTTATTTCACTGTGTATGAGGTCACTTCAGTCTGTTTATTCTTGGTTTGGTGTCAGAGCTCTGACATTCCTTTTGTCTTGTCATGGTAAGCGTGCGGTTACGATTTTGCTCGTGCAACCGCTCTTCCGTCCATGTAAGTTGTTTTGTGTGCAGAGCATGGTGTTCGGATCATGGCACTTCGGTCTAGTTTGGTTTCGGTTATGGGTCGGGTTTTGGACGTATTAATGGAGGTGTTTGTCTTCTTTTGTGAGCACATGGGATAAGCATTCGCTCAATCTCCATGTGCTCTGTCTTGTTGTGTGAGTGTGCAGTTTCTGGCTCCTCCCTCCAACGGTTCTACTGTTGGCCTTTCTTCTGATGGCTTTGCTCTGGCTACTCTCTCCAACGGTTCTACTGTTGGCCTTTCTTCTGATGGCTTTGCTCTGGCTACTCTCTTCAACGGTTCTACTGTTGGCCTTTATCCTAATTCATCCTAATTTATCCTAATCCTAATCGAAAAAAATTGAGAAACTTCAAAATTATTTTTTGAACATAATGATGATTTTTTTTTGTAGTCATGACTTAATCTCTTACTTAGTTATTGAGATTTTTTCCATAATTATGCCATAGCATCTAATAAGAAACCTTTCCTCTCAAAAATAACCATTTTTCATTTTTATGAGAATGTTTCTTGTAACTGTGACTTATGACATCAATTCTCAAATTGAGAATTATAAAAGCATGAAGAACAGGCTACAAATCTACATAAGATTGTGAATGAGATTTCAGGGCTTTGGCAGAGGGAGATACTTTATTTTTGAGAATTTTCAGATTTGCGTCAAATACTCCTTAAACACAACTTACCTCATTCCTTCAGTTTAAAACTAAACATTCAAGCTTCTTTCTGTTCTCAGTCTCTGTAGTTTGACAGTATGATAGAGTATTTGGCTTTCCTCAAATCATTATTGCCCAGCACTGTCACTGGCCCTCGCCCAGGCTCACGAAATTGGCCAAGTGTCATGACAATGGAAAACTGATGGCAGTTTTGTTAGTCAAACTTTTTATAAGATATATCATTTATAAATATAAGTTTCAATAACAAAATACGTTTCTTCAAGACTTCAATTCTAAGACAAAATAGAATTTCTGCATTTGTGTCCCAGAAGTGCAGACATTTACAGAGACCTTTAGAAAGGAGAAGAACACCAAAACATAAAATGAATTCCCCACCGTTCAGTATTACTGAACTTTAAGAGAATGTGAACCAACGCTCTGTTACCTAACTGCCCACTGATGGAGAGACAGAGACAGCTGGAGAACACTGACCTTGGTGCTAGAGGAGGGGAAACATCGATTTCAGCCAACCATGTTATAGATTTAATGAGCAAACAGAAGGACTGATCACTGGACATTGACCTCCAGGGTGGGAAGTGTCATGGAGAAGAGTTAAAGTTAATGTTCCACCCATCTAGCAGACTAATGTGTTTTGGATCATGATCACACTTGAATCACTTCTGTTATTTTTTTTTGCTCTTGAGAAAATTCTCACTTCAAAAGTGTCAAATTCAAAAGAAATCTCAGTCACACTTAAAATGAGCCCTGTATATACCACAAATTACAAAGATATTCTCAAATTCTTGTGAATTCACTCCATACAGCAATATATATATATATATATATATATATATATATATATATATATATATATATATATATATATATATATATTGTGATAAAATGTCAGGTAAAATATCTAATCATATATGGCTTAGTGCTGTAATATGTAATGTTTCATAACAGCAGGTCAGGTCGGTATTTTTGTTCTTTTTTTGTTGTCACAAATTTCCATAACTCTGTGGAATTGTTTGTGATTGTATTATTTGTGTAGCTTAAATTATTTTTTAATAGAGTTCCCCATCGAATTGCTTTCTATCATTAGATTATGTTCCAATTCTCAAACACCATCTAAATGATTAGCTCGAGTTATCCTTTGGAGACGTGCTGAAATGTTGGGTAGGGCAATTCCAATAAAATCGGATCTTATAAGGCTTTGTTTTTCATAGCTTTTGTTGTTTTACAGACCCAGTGGCTCATAAGCGCCTCGCTCGATTCTTCCTTCAGGTAAATCCAAATGCCAGCTCTTCCTCTACTGCCCGTGACCATCGATCAAAGAAACTGCTGCCCAGGTTTCAAACGCAGGGAATATTGCACATTTCTGCAAAGTCAAAGTGAGCAGTCCTCACCTCACTGAAGGGTATGAGAGTCATGATGCTGAGCTGGCAGAGATGGTGATGATGATGGCAGCACACGATTCTGCCACAACATGCACAGTGAATCAATCCTTGACGTCACTTGCCTGCAAAGACATCTGCCTTCTAAAGCTGCATCCAACTCAAATAAAAATCTCACAAGGGACTGTTTTTGGACAACATAGGTTCACTGGAAAAACATACCTATACATTCAATTCACTGCAGTTTCCAGCTCATTTAAACACTAGTGACGATAAAACCACCAACAAATTTGATCCCTTTTCACACAAATTATGATTACGGGGCAGATAAAACCTTGTTTTCCCATGGCTTTGTGCTTAAATACTTAAATGCTCATGACTTCAAAAGACTTTTACCAAAGTGCTTGATTTGTAAACTATATTTTTTTTACATTTTCGTCACATAACCAGCTACATATAAGTGGCTTTTCTGAAGTAGTAAACTTACACAGTGTTGCACTTGTGATGCGAAATGCTCTGGTACGAGTCTTGTGAGACACAAATCATGATAAAAACACTTGCATAAACAAGCTAAAAAAGCATGGATGCTTCAGCTTATGCATTTTCGATCTCACATTTTCTTTTTTTAACACTATCAGTTGGATTCATGATCATGTTTAATGTAGGTTCTCCGTCATTTGCTTTACCATTTTAGTGCCTTAATTTTACAAACTACTGTGATACTTACGACAATCAACGTAATAATACATTATGAGCACACACAAATACTAAATAAAATGGTAATTTAAAAAAAAAATAGAACCATTGAATGTACTGAATGAATTTTATTTGTAATCTGCATTTCAATTGTTTTGTCCACAGCTTTGTAAAAAAAAAAAAAAAATCACTGAGCTTGTTGCAGTGCATTCTGGGATTGTCTTCTCTTAAAATTTAGCCAAAACTACATCATGTGAAGTAGTATACTTCCAAAATGCCTAATAATACAAAATCGCAAGGGATCGCATCATGTATTCCCAGAATGTTTTGCAACAACCTCTACAGTTAACTTTGCAACTAGCTAACTACTAAAACTAACTTTCTCATTCGAAAATTTGCTTAATATCTGTTAACTTTATTTTGATGCTCCCCAACAGAGATCCTACTGACTATAAGTAACTTTGCAACTACATGTCAACTTATTCTACTAACCCGAACCCTCTACCAGTCTACAAATACTCTAATGAGAGTTAGTTGACATGTAGTTGCAAAGTAACTTATAGTTAGTAGAATGTCTTAAGTGGACTATCGAAATAAAGTGTAACCAAAATGGATTTAAAAAATATAATTAAATCTGGGTTTAAATCTAATTAAAATTGCATACTTTTACTCAATATTTGTGTGTATTTTTTGCTTTTTTTCTAACTCTAAACTGTATTGAAATCAGTTCCAAGAAGAGCACTATTTGTTTAAAGCACAGAGCTTTTTTTAAAAAACTTCCAATCACATGAACAAGCAAAAAGCAACAACAAGAAAAAAAAAAAAATGTGGGTGGGTGGTTTGGGTCCGGCTGTTCTCTATTAATAGTAGGGATGCCAAGCTTGACATTTGGAATTTTTAAACTGATGATTCATTAAACGGCCTTCTAAATTTAGCATGATTCACTCCAATCACAGTTGTCAGACTGATGCACAATGCCCACCAGCCTTGGGTTAAAAATAAACTACAAAGCACGCAAATTAGCATTACACTCGATTTATTCTTGTTGACATGAAAACATTGCCTCATAAATGTTTTAAAACGAGGTCTAAGTAAGCACGATCCCATTGCTCAGACTACATATGCGAGTCCTAAATGTGATGTACTGTGTGTAGTTTAACTGTCTAAAGCAACAACACCGTCAGCAAGATCTAATTGCTTTTACAAATGAAGGTGAACTTTTACAGTGGCATTCTAAGCGGCTGGGGTGGGGGAAAAAATGTAGAATACCTTGGTAATCGATTTCATTTGATTGTTCCTCCAAACACCTAATTGTTCCTTCTCTGATTGTATCTATTTTTGTTGTGTACTCCCTGTAATTGGACAGTGGCTACAGTATATCAAGGACCCTTGTTTTAGCGATGCAGAGAGAATAATCAAATTTACGTTTTATTAACAAAGTTCGGGTGGAACACGTTCCTAATCAGCACGAGAGGAGGCCTATATATATATATATATATATATATATATATATATATATATATATATATATATATATATATATATAGTCGACTCATGATTCTTGACAGTTTGTCTGCATCCCGACTCCTCACTCTCGGCTGGTTCCTATCCCAGCCAAGGATACAGGGCTCAGAGCCGTCCCCTCGGACAGCATCTCAAATACTCTTCACTCTATCTGATTATTTGTAAGGGTGAACTCGTGAAAGAAAAGTTTCACTGACTGAGTTCAGATTCAGTTGTGCAGAGATACGAGGATCCCTAAGAAACCTGCTCATACATTAGGTATCAACCTTTCACTCTTCCAGGTCTTTGAGGTGTTTAGAACGTGTCCAGGTTTGTGTAAATAATAGACTCCTCTGAATCCTATACCAGAGTCTGCTGCCTTTATTGGAAGTTATTGTCGAGTTTAAATTCGGCAGCATTTGGTGAGTAGGAGGACAAAATGAGCAGTAGATCAAGGCCTGCAGGAGAACAATGCTTTGCCAATCAAAAGTTAATGCTGTTTCGTTCAAAGTAGCACTCCAGCAGGGCTGTGAAATGAGCATCACTTTGAAAATCTTTTTTTTGCCATTTTTAACAGCTGAGGCAAGAATAATTGGAAAGAGGGGTTTGGTACACGACACAGACTGGATTCAAACCTGGATTTCTCATGTGAGCACATGCTCAAATCACTAGGTCACAGTTTAGATTACATTAGTTTAATGGCAAGTGTTAACTTGCACACTATTTCAATGGTCCACTTTAGACATTCTACTGACTATTACTTTACAACTACATGTCAATTTATTGTACTAACCTAAACCCAAACATATCCTAACAGTCTACTAATACTCTACTGACAGTTAGTTGACATGTAGTTGCAAAGTTATTTATGGGAAGTAGAATGTCTGACTATCGAAATAGTGTCACCTTTAATTTTTTTTTAATTAAAGTGATCAAAATACTTTTCTGAATCCACTTTAATTTAACTTACACAATACAAGATTTGTATGTATGTTGTCTATAGTAACACTGTATCCTACTTTCTCACTGTGAACACTGTGTTCTCTCGTATCACTCTATGGTCTAATAAAACAATAAGAGCTAATCAAATGATTTGTAAACTGGGTTTAATGCATTTCTAAGTAATTGTAATAGAACTTTCCCCTAGAAAAAGAAAAGTAAGGGATTACGGTAACATTTTATTTTACAGTGTCCTTGTTACATATGTCACATGTAATTTCCATAGTAATAACAGTAAACTGGGCATAATTACATGAAACTAACCCTCAACCAAATCCTAATCCTACCCTAACCCTATAGTAAGTACATGTAGTTAATTCATATTACTCAGTACTTAACTATATAATTACACTGTAACAATGACACCTTCAAATAAAGTATAACCGGGATTACTCAAAATTTTTGCCTGTCAGTAGCTAATCTATAATAATTGTTTAAATGATATAACCAAGTTTTTTAGACACATATAATGTAAAATATCAACAGTAGGACCTACACACAAAAGAAAGAAAAAAAAAATTTAGCTAAATAAGGCAAGTTAATTAAACTTATTCACTCCGATTACAGTCATAAATAATAGGTAGTGTTTGTAACTTAATAATGATTTTAAAATTCTTTTCAAGCTACTTGTTTTACATTTGTTTGAACATTTTGCAAGTATCAGCAAAATGTTCTAAAAAAAAAAAAGTAGGATGAGCCAGTTTATTATCTTGGATAAACTAAGAAAGAATACTCAAACATGTTTCTACAAAAAGTTGTTTTGTTGGCCTTACGTAGATTCTCAAGAATTTGTCCAAAAAATTATGTGGTAACTATTATGATCTCTTTCCCCGCCATGCAATATCAAAATAAAGGTTAGCTTCATGTATTCTTTTTTATCAACGCTTGAATGTGGGTAAGTTCCATAAAAAAAGCAAAATTTTAAGCAAAAAAGCTTAGGAAATCGTGTTTTTACCAGATTACATCCAGACTGGATTCAGAACGATGATCAAAACATAGATGGAGTAGATTGAGTCCAACAACACCCCAAAGCTTGTTTGAGTATATGTGCATCCATTGCAACTTTTGTATGCAATTTGCCACGATAAAATGGGTAAAATGTTTGGCTCTTGTTTTAAAAGGCAAATGATATTAATTTTATGTAGTTAGCTTTGAAAATCAAACATATATATATATATATATATATATATATATAAAGACAGTTTGAGATGGGGGGGTCTTGTTTGAGATGCACACAGTATGTACTGTGAGGTAAACCACGACTGCCACCTCTCACACCTGCCTGACATTGTGCGATTTCCTCTGAGGCTGCCAGACTGAATTTTTTAAAACTATTTTGAGAAAAACAGGAGAGCTGAGCTCCAGGGAGTGATTTCTTTTCTGTCAGCATGCACAGCTCTTTTTGGGAGGAATGAAGTGAAGTTCCCTCTCGCCACAACCTTTTCCCCTGTATATCATTGGTGTCAGCTTCACACAGGTGCCTGAACTGATGTTTATCTGTATGTGCAGAGAATTAAGGGGAATATTTTTGTTTGTTTGTTTAAAGGGTGTGCAAGGATGTACATATAATCCATTTGTGAATGTGTTCTTAATTTGTCATTCTTATGAAACATTAATTTGAAAGTCAATGTTTTGTTAGAAGCTATTCAAGAAGCAATGATGTTTGATGTTATTGACATCAGCCGTAATCTGCCGTAAAGGTTATTAATTAGAATTATAGGGGAATAATATTGTAAGTTCGTTCTCACATAAAGCCAGCACAGGCTCATTGGAAAAACGTTCCTGTGGCAACATGTTTGCAAAACACAAAACATGCCCCAATACTTGCATCTCACTGCAGTTTCTAAAAGAAATGAAGGCAGTAAAACAGCAAACACTTTTAATCGTTTTCACACACAATTATGATTACATGGGCAGATTATGGATTAATAAAGTCTTATTTTCACTCAGCTCCTTGCACAATTATGTTATGACCTCAAAACACTTTAAGCCATAGTGCATGATTTGTAAACAAATATATATTTGGAGTTTGCATCACTGAACCAGCTCCATATGTTCAGTTTTACTGATGTATTAAAGGGATAGTTCACTTTGAAATTAAATTTTGCTATGTTTTAGCTTACCTCAAGGGCATCCAAGATGTAGGTGTCTTTTTTTCCACAGTAGTAAACGAACAGTATTTATATCGTTGTTACCTCTTGAACACAGCCGCAGAATCTGAGGGTGATCTGTGGCCAAGTGATCTGAGGGCGCGGGCGGGTATAGATATATACACTAGATGTCGCCTTGGCTACTGCGGTTCATTGGAACGAAACCGTAGCCAAGGCGACATCTAGTGTATACATCTATACCCGCCCGCGCCCTCAGATCACTTGGACGCGGCTGTGTTCAAGAGATAACAACGATATAAATACTGTTCGTTTTCTCACACAAACCGCTCGTTTCGTGTCTTAGGCCATCAATGTGTACTTATGATGGGGAATTGTTTAATTTGGACGACAGGGAATTGTTTTAATTTGGACTCTGTGCATGCTCTTTGAGACAGTGACCATAGACCTGCATGAAATGATTGACAGACAAGAACGGTTTGACCTAAAAATATTAAAATTGAAACTACTGCAGAAAAAAAGACACCTACATCTTGGATGCCCTTGAGGTAAGCTAAAACATACCAAAATTTAATTTCAAAGTGAACTATCCCTTTAAGCTTGCTCAGTAGCTCAGCTGGTACAGAATTGTACTTGTGATGCGGAGAGATAGGATACGAAAGACAAATCACTCTCAGGGCCCTATCTTGCACCCAGCGCAATTGACTTTGTACACCGACGCATGTATCATTCCTATTTTGCACCCGCGCAAAGCGCGCTTTTCCCTCCACAGAAGCACGTCGCTAAACTACGGAATGAACTTGCGCTCCCTGGGCGGTTCAGCGCAAAAAAGGAGGCGTGTTCCGACGCAAACGTTCCTTCATGCTATTTTGCAGGTTTAGAAAACAATTGCGCCACTAACCAGGAAAAAATAGTTTAAAGTCAGTGGCGCGTTGCGCATGTTATTCATATGCTATTTTAAGGGCGCATGCTTGGCCATAATCAATGTAGCGTGTGCACAACGCGCATACACTTTGCTTCTCTCATCTACACAGAAGCAGCAGTTTTCATTTTTGCAAATCATACATTATTACGATAGATAGATAGATAGATAGATAGATAGATAGATAGATAGATAGATAGATAGATAGATAGATAGATAGATAGATAGATAGATAGATAGATAGATAGATAGATAGATAGATAGACAATTTATTATAAAAGCATACATCTAACTTACACATTTACCCAAATTATCATACGCCTTTTTAACCAAAGTTAATTTGGGTGGGTTTCTCCATCCCCAACCTCCCTGACGAGAGCGTTGCTCTCCTCGGCTGTGAACCGCTCCTGGCGCGCCTGGCAAATCCGCCGTTACAATAGGAATCCGCTTTAGAACAAACGCGCCTGCTCTTAAAGGGAATGTGAGATGACGCTCTGATTGGTTTATTTCACGTTACGCCCAAACCACACCTATGAATAATGAAGCTGCTTCAGACCAACCCATTTTAGATTTGCGCCTGTCGCAAGAGTCATTTATCCCGCCGGGAAAATAGCAACAGCGCCAAGACCCGCCCACAAAGTTACTTGCGCTTTGCGCTTTGACACTTGCGTTTCAGATCGTTAAAATAGGGCCCTCAAAGTTCAAAAACAAGCTAAAATGCCATGGTTACAACTACATTTTTATGTCGCATTTAAGTAAACTATATTTATATAGCACCCATCAAAGATAGAAATCACAAAGTGCTTTACAGAGTGCAACAATTTAAATAAAAGAGCAAAAAACACAGATGAAACTATCACAGATAAAAACAAAACATAAAACATAAAAGCCCAATCAACTAAAAGCGCTTGTCTAAATAAGTGTCTTCAGCTGCTTTTTAAAATGTGCTTTTGTTAACACTATGTTTAGGGTTTAGTGTAGGTGTACATTATTTTAAAACGTGATGGAGCATTAATTTAATCTTTTAGCGCCACTCACCGGACATTTCAACTCGTACAAACCTCCGACGTAATAAAACGTTGCCATATTCACGTTCATCTGTTCCGTAAAAAAACTAAACACACTTTTAGCGCCACTCACTGGACATTTCACTTTGAAACTGTCGCGAAACTTACACGACGTAACGTATTTTGAGTTTTGCAAAAATGTTGCCACAGGTACGTTTTTCGAATGAGCCTGGGCTGCAAATTTCAGTTGAAAGTCCTGTGTGGCCAATTCAGTTCAAATTCACTTTCATTAACTTGAAAATGAACTGAAAAGAGTCATTTATTGAAGTCTATATTTTGCCCGGTCTCCAGAATGCTGAACCTTCGATCCCAGAATGAGCTGTAAACTGTAGATATCGCTTCAATCCTGGTTGTGTTGTGTAAACTTTCCCTTCTGATTTCTCGGTATTGACTTCCTCGCCTCGCTGTCTTCTTCATCCGTACATCCTCCTTCTTTAAAGACCACTGGGATTCAGGCTTATGAGAAGTTCGAGACTGGGGCTGTTTGATTTGCTCAGGTCTTTCTAATGTGCGGGTCCCGAGGGAGCGAACGGATGGAGGAGCACTAACAGTTCTTCATAATCCCTCATTCCAATTCTTCTCCAGTGCTGACTGCACCATCAGTGACCCAGAGATGCTCACATACTGTACTACAGCACTGCTGAAACCTGCACCTGCCAAGAGTGCAACACTGATACCAACTGAATGAGGGGGGAAAAAAGAAGCTGAATCATGGTCATTGAAGTAAAGGATATTGAACAGTCAGCTCAGCTGAATGTCATTGCAAAATAGTCCCTGACGTGTCTTCTTTACGTTTGTATTTCACTGCATTCATATTTATATCGTTGCTGAAAAGAACAAATTTGGTCTCATTTCCTATGCTAGTTCAGAAATTAGAAATAGTCTGAAGGTGACAGCAGTGACATACAGTATGTAACCGAGGCTGAGGATGGAGATGATTGTGGAAAAACTGATGGTTGAATAGTGACAGCAAGTGTAATGGGATACAGGCAGCTGTCATTCATGACACATTTCATAAACACTAGACGTCAGTCAAATTTTTTTTCGTTTTTTTTTTTTTTTTTTCGTATCTGTACGATGATGTTGTTCGTTAGTTTCTGTATCTTGCCAGGTATTGCCTTGCCTTGTATTGTAAACTACCCTCAATAATATCACTAGGGATTTATGGAAGCTTGTTTTTGCCACAGAATAAAAAAATTAAAAAAGTAACTGTGACTTTTAATCTCACATTTTTGACCATTTATCTCATAATTGCTTGACATAAAGTAAGAATTGCGAGTTATAAAGTAGAATTGCGAGACATAAGCTCGCAATTGCGAGTTATAAAGAAAGAATTGCGAGACATAAAGTTGCAATTGTGTGTTATAAAATCAGAATTGTGATATAAACTATTGTGATATAAAAAAGTCTATTTTTTCCCTTAAAATTGGACTTTATAAATTGTAATTGCGAGATTATAGAGAAAAGATATCAGAATTGCGAGATATAAACTCACAATTGCGTGTTTTAAGTCAGAATTGCTAGATGTAAATTTGCAATTGTAAGATAAAAAGTCGCAATTATCTTTTAAAATGTCTTATTCCACGCTTCCATAGGAATGTGCCGAAGCCTAATTCCAAATTTGGAAAGGCACAGAAAATGAATAACGCATTCTACAGAGCACCTAAAGGGACATGGTTAGGCAGTAGTTGGTTACATTACAGTACATCAAACTTCACATGTGAATATAGTAAGGAGAGATGACTGACGGGACGATGACGAAGGATTTGGTGCGCAACAGGTCCATTGACAAATATCTTGTGTTGTAAAATCAATACAGCCACTCCCTATACACAAAGTATGTGTGATCGCTAAAGTTAAAGTAAAAAACAAGCATGCATTCAGAGAGATTTTTACTCTACATATTGATAGTGGCTCACTGATTTCTGCAAATTATATACAATACCAATACAATTACCCAACTGTATAATTGCGAGAGAAAGCAAAAGCATTGAAATATTTTTTTTGCCTCATCTTATATTTTTTTCCATCCCCATGTCCCTTTAGGGGCACCGTAGAATGCGGAATTTCCTTTCCGAACATAGTATTTCAGCCATGACCCTATAGGTATCACAGTCAGAAATGAAATCACTAGCTGTTGTTGATGATGTAGGGTTATTAATAGATTTGTAGGGCAAATAACACAGCGCCCTAAACCTCACTCCCACCCGGGTCACGGCACCACTGTAATATTTTCGTTTGGACCGTTCCACATAGGGCTCGAAGTTCGAACCAGCGATGGTCATTATAGGAGTTGGACATGCTAACAAGTATGCAAAATAGTACAGCCTTTGGAGGCCAGTAAAGTATGGAATAGAGTTGGGTTTAATTTAGTGTTGATTTAGATTTCATTTTAGAATTTCCATTTCTGAGGCAAAATATTAATTTGTTACCATTTATTCTCCCTCATGTTGTTCCATGTTCCGGCATATGCTGTGTTTGTAGCCATTGGTGAATGATCTGAGGTTTAGATGGCTCAGTTCATGCTGAGATGGCATTGTTCTGCTGATGTCCGTCTCCTGAGAGAACCATGCCTGTCCATGTAATTGCAGAGGTGTTCAATCCCACTCCTAAAGGACCACCCTCCGGCAGAGTTTAGCTCCAACCCTAATTAATCACACCTGAACCAGCTAATCAGTATCACTAGAAAATTCCAGGCAGGTGTGTTGGATCTAAACTCTAAATAGTGGCTCTCCAGAAGTAGTATCGGACTATCCCATGTATAGTAATGTATAACAAATACACAGCTCATGTTTTTGGACTTGAATTATTCTCAGCTGAATCAGTTAAACAGTGATTATTATTTGAGCTGTGAAAGCTATTACTTGAGCATATTTTAAGACTGGAAAAACAGGAAAGGAGAAACTCTCTGAGAAAACAAAGGAAATTAACATTTAAACTCTCTCTTGTGAAGTTAACATCATCCTAATTTACATTTATAATTTCCCTCTTCCCCCATTCCTTCTCTCTCTCATGCTGAGATCATCAAAATTCCCCCAAAAATCTATATGGTTTAATGTGGATAATTATCATACAGTATTATACATGTTTGGTCTCATTTCAAATGTCTCAGTGTGACTGGTACAAATGTCTCATTCCCAATGAAGTAAACCAAAAGGCAAAAAAGTTCTTAAGAGTTTAGAGATAAATTGCACACAGAGGAGGGTGTGTCTTCCAGGCAAATGGCATCCTGCCCAATAAGTGTGAACTCAATGCAAATTCCCGTTGTTAGCAAATGTTTCCATGTGAAAGAAGTTTCTGTCTATATAAAGAAATGGAACGAGAGGCTCAGGGCGATTCTGTACCTCAGATCAGCCCATAATGTTCCTTCAGCATTATGTATTTTCTAAATGTCGGGTTTAGCCTACATCTTTTACTCTTTTTCTCTGAGCATTCAATGTTATTATAGTGATTATCTTTGAACTGATTATGAAATTGGCATGATCAATTTAGCTGACATAATAAATTGTTTTTTTCAGATTTTATTCTGAATTACTAGATACCCAGTTTAGATGGAGCGTGAGGCACATCTGGTGGGATTCTAGATTCCTGACTAACTGCTTGATTTTAGTAGTTGTTGAAGTTGTTATGCAGTCGCAAATAGGGGGCTGGATAAAAAATAATATTAAGGTAATAGCAAGCGTTGAAGCGGCATTATCTTAATGTACTAGCTAACCTCTGGTTATTGTTTGGGCTTTAACTAAGTTGTTATATGGGTGACTGTAGGGGGCTACATGGGTACTTTTTAACAATAGCAAGCGTGTATGCGGCATTGTTGAATTGCTTTAGCCATAACCTCTTGTTATCTATCAGACTGGTGAGTTTGTGATCGTGAGATCCGCGTAAAAGAACGGCTGGCGTGAGACTCTCTGGTCGACATAGATTCCTAATAAACAAGTAAAATGTAAAGTAAAGAGTTAAATAGAATAATCAAAAGGTATTGCTAAACTATTATATAATTGACCAATAACCAACATGGTTACCCACTTTCACATGGGAGAAAACAACTTTTCTTCCCATTTCATGAGAGCTGTTTAGCCTCACAACAGGATTCAGTAACTCTGAACTTTGAACAAAATTTCTCCAAATTCCAATGACCCGTTGAAGTGCTCTGACTATATGTTTGAAACTGTATATATTTAATGTTTATCTACAATTATTTTCATTGGTAATTGACAACATGCCACAGAAAGAGCTTAAGTTGCTTTTAAACCAGACAAAGTGAGATTTAAAAATCAGCGGCTAGACAGCACAAGCTCAGATGTTGCCATTGATTCATGTTCTTTCCCCTTCATATGCTAATTTGTCCTGTTGAACTGAGTGTACGTCTGATGTAGATGTCATTACAGAGATAAAAGTGTTGTCGAGGGATTAGTTTACGTAGAGCAGCTGTGTGTGTGATCAGCGGCTGGGGTCAGGCATCGGACAGGCTGATGGGTTATACAAGGGGAACTGACCTGTGAGATCACACAAAGGACTAGACTGAAAAGCATCCCCTCATTTGGTCTACTCTGCTCTGATTGATCAGATGACCCAATCTGTTGATTGGTCTACTCTGCTCTGATTGGTCAGATCATAGAGATAATAAATACATAGACACCCTATTGGCCGCTGGATCGTACGTCAACGAATTGAGAAAAATGCCTATTTCGTGTGCTGCTTGGGGCTTTACGAATCGCCACACAATTGAAAACATGTCTCAGGGAATTACCTTTCACAAGCAAAACTGAAAATTTGTTTCTGGTTGCATTTCATTTACTATTTTTATTTTCAGAGGAGAAAGGCCGCAAAATTTAAAAATACTACTGTTATTGTGTCACGGAATGTAGTTTTAAGAGTTTTTCAGTCGACAATGTAGTTGTTTAAAGCTCAAATCTATGGTTTATTTACAAAGATAGCGCCTTTTTAAAAATGTTATCTGACGGTCTCGGAGTTGTGAGATCCATGGATCCCCGCGGGCGCTCAACGCTCATGAACCCCGCCGAGAACAGCCTTGCCTCGGCTATAGTGCATGTCGTACACCGCTTCTGAGTTCTGACGTTCGTCGCTGTCAGTCTAGTGAGAATAATTCATCTTGTGTTTATCTAACGGGCGATGTTTGGTTTCAATAATCAATAATTTGTTCCTTGGCAGATTGTTTTGGCTGAGGGCAAAGTGAAGTTTCATAACTTTATATATTTCCGCTATTTAACTTTATCGGTGTAGCCTGCTGTATGTTTGACTGGATCGTTTACTTTATTTCTTGACTTGTATAGCTTCTTATACCTTTTAAAAACTGAAATTTAACAAAAAGAGACAGGGTTGCGTCATTTTATTTTATATAGCCTATGTAATAATATTTTAAAATGTATAAATTTACATGATTTATTATTGTTATTATAATAATATACCACTTGCGATTATCAATCTATTATAGTTATGCTGTTAAATTATTTTACTATTCATAGTAACTATTTAACTTATTATTTTTTGTTGTCTATATTCTGTAATTTATATTTCATATTCTAATGCTATTATTATAGTATTATACATAAACTATAGGCTATTATCAATATATTATTATTATTATATTAATACTTATGATATTATATTATTATACTTTTCATTACTATTTTATTTGCTGTATACTGTTTGTTTATTTTATTGACTAAACTATTTACTATTAGCCTACCTCTCACTTTATCTTAGATTTACTATTTGCATTGCACTGTAGTTGTACCATATCATATGTATTACCATAAAGGATCCATCAGTTATCTTTGTTATTGCTAAAATCGGGTCAATGACAGAATATGCTTTTCCCACAATAAGAAAACTTTATTTAATTTAATGTGAAAATTAAATTATATCTCAGTATGGGGGTGTTCACAATTCTTATCCAAGAATGAAAAGCTAAATACATGACAAGCCTGAGCTTTGGCCATTCCTTATTAAAAAAAAAAAAAATTATAAGTCTAACTAATCGAGATTTTTAATAACTACAGATGGAACTTTTTTGTACACCACATACAAACCACTGAAATCGGTTGATAAATGTAATTTTTTTTTTTTTTGGTTTTTATACAGAAAAACCGCAGCTCACCTGTTTACTTGCATTTGATTACAGCGCAGTCTTGCCCTTCACGAAATGGCAGACGCGTTAACGTATCGCAGCAACGTTCCAAAGCGGCCATGTCTATGTATTTATTATGTCTATGGGTCAGATGACCCAGTCTGTTGTAATTTGTTTTACTCTACTCTGATTGGTTAGACAGCCCAGTCTGTTGTGATTGGTCTACTCTGCTCTGATTGGTCAGATGGTCCAGTCTGTTGTGATTGGTCTACTCTGCTCTGATTGGTCAGATGGCCCAGTCTGTTGTGATTGGTCTACTCTGCTCTGATTGGTCAGATGTCCAGTCTGTTGTGATTGGTCTAATCTGTTCTGACTGGTCAGATGGTCCAGTCTGTTGTGATTGGTCTACTTTGCTCTGATTGGTCCGATGGTCCAGTCTTTTGTGAATGGTCTACTCTGCTCTGATTGGCCAGATGGCCCAATTCTTTTGGGATTGGTTTACTCTGCTCTGATTGGTCAGACGGCCCAGTCTGTTGTGATTGGTCGACTGCGTACAGTGCATGACGGAAGGCTGGGCTAATTTGCATATTCATAGAACTGCGTATATAAAATGAGGCAAGGGTGTAGAGTTACATTCAAACTATTTAAAGTAAGATTTTTTTTTTTCAAGGAAAGAAAACGTTTAAATATGTAATTCTGGCGATCAAAGAGGAGTTTTAAGGGATACAATTATTGACTACAGGGGGACTTTAATATATTAGCAAAACTGTTTTATTGCTAATTAATATTTAAATCATATGAACCAAAGCAAAAGTCATGTAGTTTAACCTCATGCAGAAACATGCACAACAAATATAAAATAGGAAATTTATCATAAATTGACCTATGGCAAAGTTAGTTATTTTTTATTTTTTATTATTTTTTTTTTTTTCTAAGATTTTGTTGATCACATTTCTAAGAATGTGACAGGTTCCTTTTTACAAGAACTAAACAAGACACAGGCGGATATGATCAATGAGTAACCATAGAAACAAACTAGAAACAAGAACTCAGGAAACAGGAACCAAGATACAGGGAAACAACTAACAGTTGTTAAGTCCTTGGCAAAGTAAACAGAAACATATCAGGCTACAAGTTACAAAATCTTTGTTCAGGAGTGTCCAATCCTGCTCCTGGAGGGCCATTGTCCTGCAGAGTTTAACTTACCTCAACACATCTGCCTGGAAGTTTCTTTGTGGGAGCTCTCAAATCTTTGCCAAGACAGACATGTTCCTGGATCAACATATTTAGTTGAACCTGGAACAACATTCATGTCTCAAACTTTAGTCTTAACCACCCCAACTCTACCCATAAGTTATCCCTAAAATAAGAGGGAAAGAGGTGAATATCACTGATATACAGTAGAAGCATATAATCCTGGCTGTAAGCCTAAACTTGACATAAACTGTAAACTTGTCCCTCAAATCTGATTGTTGAATGGAATGTTGTTCCAGGATCAACAAAGATGTTGATCCAGGAACATGTTGTACCTACTTGGTGAAATCACATTCACCCATTATGGTGCTGTTCTCTCTACAGCTGCTTTGAAGCAATAAGTACCACACGGCTCTATAATTCAACTAGAATGAAATGAGAGTGGATCAGCACATAAGCAGGACAGGAAGTGGTAGAGTAGAGACTCCGAGAGGTCAGGACAGTGGGCATGTTTTCATGAGTGCTTTTTGTCTGAGTGGGCAGATGAGGGGTGTGAAAGGCCAAACACAAGAGAATCCCCTCTTACCACCTCGATGTGTGCATGTGTGTAATCACATCCAATTACAGACGTTGTACTACTTACTGTATGTGTGAATGCAGACTCCTGAGCACATTAAAGACGGCTGTAAATCATGACTCACTCTATTTTTTAAAAACGCCAATAATATACTGCAGGTGCTCTCTCTCTCTCTCTCTCTCTCTCTCTCTCTCTCTCTCTCTCTCTCTCTCTCTCTCTCTCACGTGGTGCATGTTGGGAGTTTGTGGGTGAGAGTGGTGTTGGGTGAGACCTGAGCTGTGTTTTTTTTTCCACATAGTCTTAATTACGGGGATTTTGTTTTCTCTTATTTTCTGCATGGTTTAAAATTAGTTTTTTTGACTTAGTTTTTGCGGGTATTGCGCAGGGAGAGATGGCGTCTCATGAGGAGATGCCGTCTTTGTCCTTGCGCAATGGCTTTAGGTGTGTGCCCGAGGATGGCGTCACAGTGGAAGACGTGCTTATTTCGGCTGGAGGGGAAGTAGGACACGAGAATATAGTGTCCGCTTCTCGTATGAATAAAGCTGTAGTAGTGTTTTTGAAAGAACAAAACTTTGTTAATCGTTTAATCGAGAATGGTCTCGTTATAAATGAAAACTTTGTTCAGGTTACTCCGCTATACGCTCCGACAGTTAAAATTACGGTATCGAATGTTCCACCTTTCATTCCGGATGAAGCGTTGGAACGGGAATTAGTACGTTTTGGCAAATTTGCCAGTGGTTTTAAAACAATCACGTTAGGTTGTAAACACCCGTCTCTGAAACACGTCACATCTTTTAGAAGACAGGTGTTTATGTTTTTAGACTCCCCCGAAAACACGCTGGATGTTTCATTCCGAGTACGATATGAAGCCAAAACGTATATGGTGTACGCAAGCACTGGTAGCTTAAGGTGCTTTGATTGCGGCGATTTAGGGCATAAAAAGTTCGCATGCCCTCACAGAGAGCGCGCACCAGAGGATAGGCAAAGGCCCACTGTCTCAGGAGAGGGAGATGCGGTGGAGCAGGAGTGCGCTGCTCAAGAGGAACACGCAGGTCCAGCAGAGGTGAGCGTTTCTGGTGCGGCGCCGTCCGCTATTGAAGTACATGATAATGCTGTGGCTAATACTAATGTGTATGAACGTCAGCAAAATGAAAATACTGTTCAAAATATCAATGCTGATGAGCAGCAAGATGATGGTGTGGAAATTGCAGGGCCAAGCAGGTGTGAGTCTGTTGGGTCGGCTGTAAGAAAGAGAGAGTTGTGTTTGAGTAATGATGGTAGTGCAGTAGATGATGATGCATCTGACGAAAATGTTTCTCTTCTTGATTACGAATGTGACTCCCAAGGAGGGTCTGTATGTGGACTTGAGGGCGATTCTCAAGATATGTCCATTAAAGATCCCTCTTTGTATACATTAGATGAAATCAATGGGTTTCTTGATGAGACATTTGGAAAACAAGTCAACATTAAAGAATTTTTTCCTGATGTTGGAAAATTTGAGAGGTCAGTGGCAGTTCTTCAAAAGACTGTAAATCTTGATCAGCTGAGTGAAAAGAAACGTTTTCGGTTAAAAAAACATGTTACAGTTATTAGAAAATGTAGAATGGTGGATAAAAAGAAGAGGCTAAAGGCATTTTTATAAACGATTAGCCATGCATCACGCGGTGTTCTTCTCTTTATTTCTTCTGGTTTCTTCTGCCGTTGTCTTTTTTCTCTCCTCCCTAAACTTATACATGGATCTTTTGAGGGTGGGTTCATTAAATATTAATGGAGGGAGGGATAGTCATAAACGAGGTTTGGTGTCTGAAATCATGAAAAATAAAAAGTTACATGTCATTTTACTGCAAGAAACACATACCGATATGGATAACGAAATAGAGTGGGGAATGTGGTGGAAAGGTCAACATGTACTTAGCCATGGTACAAATCTGAGCGCTGGAGTTGCTCTTCTTTTTTCTCCTGATATAAAAGTTAGCATTGAAAAAACAGAGGAATTTGTAAAAGGTCGCTTGGTTCTTGTCAAAACTATTATTGAAGGGATGAAAATTTATTTTATAAATGTTTATGCACCAAATGTTGGAAATGAGCGATTACAGTTGTTTAGAATGCTAAGCAATGTCTTAAAACAGGATTTTAGTGATGGAGACATCATCATTGGTGGGGATTGGAATTGTACAGAATGTTTTAATGTTGACCGTAATAAGGAAGAACCTCATATGCTTTCATCCAACTATTTGTCAAGATTGGTGAAAGAGGCTGAACTTTTAGATATGTGGAGAATCAAGCATCCGGTAGATAAACAATATACATGGGTTAAAATTTCTGACAACAGAGTAAGTGCTGCTCGCTTAGACAGAATTTATGTTTCAAAAAATATAAATAACAGAATTATTGATTGTTTCATTACTCCGGTAGGTTTTTCTGATCACCATCTGGTATATATTTCAGTAAACATGGCACAATTTCCAAGAAAATCTTCTTATTGGCATTTTAATGCTAAACTGTTACAGGATGCTTTATTTTCTGAACATTTTGTGGTTTTTTGGAATCATTGGAAGGGGAAGAAAAATGATTTTGAAAATTTAAAACAATGGTGGGAGGTTGGAAAAACTCAAATAAAACTATCCTGTCAACAGTACACTGCATATTGTACGACTACTCAACGAGAAACAGTTCAAGCTCTGGAAAGAGATATAGAGTCTATAGAGACAGAAATGATAAGAAGACATGACCCAGCTTTTATTAACAACTTACAACAGAAAAAGGAAAAGCTAAGTTTTTATTTGAATGAGAGGGTGAAAGCAGCTTTGGTGAGGTCACGCTTTACATCAGTTACTGAGATGGATGCCCCAAGTGCCTATTTTTTTAATTTAGAGCGTTCAGTGGCACAGTCTAAGCAGATGACATGTTTACGTCTTCCAGATGGGAAGATTACAAATGACATTATAGAAATGCGTTGTCATGCTGTTGGTTTTTATTCTTCTCTATACAAAGCTGATCTTTGTAACTCTAGTTGTGAAGCGCAACTTTTTCATGAACTTCCTCAAATTTCTAAGACTGCTTTGGACACACAAATTACTTTTCAAGAACTCACTATTGCTGTTGGACAGTTGAAATCCGGACGCTCTCCTGGAATTGATGGGTTGACTTCTGAATTTTATAAACATTTTTGGGAGTATATTGGAATGGACCTTTATGAAGTTTTCTGTGAGAGTTATAAAGATGGCACTTTACCTGCTACATGTCAACGAGCTGTGTTGTCCCTGTTACCTAAAAAGGGAGACTTAACTCTGTTAAAGAACTGGAGACCTGTTGCTTTATTAACAACAGAGTATAAAATCTTGTCTAAATGTCTGTCCAATAGGCTTAAGAAGTTTTTACATTTGATAATTCATCAAGACCAAACCTATTGCATTCCGAAAAGATCTATAATGGATAATCTCTTTTTAGTGAGGGATACTTTGGATATCTGTAAAATGTTTAATGCAGAGGTTGGATTGATTGCTTTAGACCAAGAAAAGGCGTTTGATCGCGTTGATCATAACTATCTTTTTAATCTACTTGCTGCATTCGGGTTTGGTCAGGATTTTATCAAATGGATACGTTTGTTGTACACTGGAGCTTCTTGTATGGTCAAGGTGGGGGGTGGCCTAAGTCGGCCTATTGTGGTTTCAAGGGGAATCAGACAAGGTTGTCCCCTATCAGGACAATTGTATAGTATTGCTATTGAGCCTTTACTTTCCAATATAAGAAGAACTCTAAATGGTTTATCAATACCTACAATGCCTCAACATTTAAGAACTACAATTACTGCTTACGCTGATGATGTTACAGTGTTTGTCAATGACAATAATGACATAAAAGCTTTGTCTAGAGCACTTGAGCTGTATGAAGGGGCATCATCAGCTAAAGTAAACTGGGAGAAGACTGAGGCTTTCTGGTCAGGTCAAAGAAATTTAGAAAATCTCCCACAACTACCAGGTAGTTTAAACTGGAATAGAAAAGGGCTGAAATTACTTGGTGTGTCTTTGGGATCAGAAGAGTTTCAGAAGAAAAACTGGGAGGGAGTTTTGGAGAGAGTGTGCACCCGATTGTCTAGATGGACCTGGTTGCTACCCCAGCTATCCTATAGGGGGAGAGTTCTAGTTGCCAATAACTTGGTCGCCTCTGCGCTGTGGCATAAATTTATTGTGTTGCAGCCTCCCGTTGGACTAGTTCAAGATATTCAAAGGATGCTGGTGAATTTTTTTTGGTCAGGACAGCATTGGGTCCGATCAGCTGTACTTTTTTTGCCAGTGCATGAAGGGGGGCAAGGTCTTGTGGACATCAGATCAAGACTCATGGCCTTTCGTCTGCAAGCTGCTCAGAGACTGCTGTATTATGGTGACATTGCTTGGTCCAACACTGCAGTTGCACTCTTGAGGAAAGCAGGCAACATGGGGCTTGATAAACATCTCTTCTTATTGAACTTGAATGAATCAACTCTTACAGATTTGACTCCCTTCTACAGATCTGTGATGGAAGCATGGAAAGTTTTTTCTGTCTCAAGACCTGCTGGAATACATGCGGGTTTTTGGCTGATGGAAGAGCCATTGTTCCAGAACCCCTTTTTACCTTCTAGACACCTGAGCTCTGCTAATTTGTCATCACGGCTGATAGCTGTTGGATGTGTAAAACTTGGACACATTTTAAGCATCAGTTCGGAAATCTTGAGTGAGAGAACTGGGATAAAATCTGTTCGATTTTTGAAACAAGTTACTGATGAAGTACTTGGAGAACTGAACTATGATCAGATACTTTTTATCAACAACTCTAAGCATATCAAAGAGTGGATGGCTGGACGTGACTATGATTTTCCATCCTTGATGATAGCTGCTAACGTGGGGGGATGGCATGAGGAGGAAAATCTCATATTGTCTTTCAAAACTCCTCAGCTGGATACTTTTGAGTTTGTTGGGAAAAAAGCTCTGTATGTGACTTGTGTGAAAGTGACCAATACACATCTTCTCTCCGGAGTAAAGTCATCTAAATGGACTGATTTTTTTGGAGTAGATATCTCCCCCAAAGGTAGCTGGCGGTCACTGTATAAACGCCCCATTGATAAACGGACTGGTGATTTACAATGGAGGATTGTACACAGTGCAATAGCTACGAACAGACATGTGGTGCACCTCAATCCAAATGTAGAGGTGGGTTGTTTATTTTGTTCTGAAAACGAAACTATTTTTCATCTCTTTGTGCAATGTGTACGGTTGAGTAATTTATTCTCCTTTTTATCTCAATGGGTATCATCTTTAGGTGAAGATTTATCTCCTCAATTGTTTATTTTTGGGCCAAAGTATTTCGCTAGTCGTAAACATGTTTTGGTTTTACTAAATTTTGTGTTTGGAACTGCCAAACTCACTATTTGGAAAACAAGGAAAAATAAGATGCTTGGCAAAGATACTTTAGATCCTTTGATGATGTTCAAGGGTTTGGTAGCATCAAGGCTTAGGATAGAATATGCATACTATAAATTGGTTGGGTGCTTACCAGTGTTTGTGAATACTTGGGCCACAAATGGAGTGTTATGTACAGTTAATGAAAATGATGATTTAATGTTGACTTTTTAAGTCATTTTGTTGTTGTTTTTTTATCTTTATTTTTATTTATTTTATTTTTTTGTGTGTTTTTCGTAATTTGAGATTTTGTAATGCAGATTGTTAGTGGTAACACAGACTGGTTTTACCTATGTTGTAAATAAAGGTGATTTCAATCTCTCTCTCTCTCTCTCTCTCTCTCTCTCTCTCTCTCTCTCTCTCTCTCTCTCTCTCTCTCTCTCTCTCTCTCTCTCTCTCTCTCTCTCTCTCTCTCTCTCTCTCTCTCTCTCTCTCTCTCTCTCTCTCTCTCTCTCTCTCTCTCTCTCTCTCTCTCTCTCTCTCTCTCTCTCTCTCTCTCTCTCTCTCTCTCTCTGCACATTCTTGGCTGCGTTTCATATCTCATCCAAAACCAAGAGGGGGAAAAAAACACTGCATTGTCTACAAGCTTTTGATTCATGGAGAATTAAAGGCAGGAGCCATAACTCCATATCATCCCATAATACACACATCTAGACCAGTTCCACTCTATGTGTTTTAAAGTGGTCACGCCATACTTTATTTCATTTTCCTCCCCGTCAGCTTATATATTGGTCGCAAGGGTCCGAAATTTAGATTTATGGCATTTTTTCACCCTCCTTGACCCTGAGAATTAAACCAAGGAGGTCTACAATACCTAAAGAAAGCTATCTGTTATCATTCCCATTCATCTCAGTGGCAGTAGCTCACCTGGCACAATATCGTTTGCATTGCACCATCCTTCAATAACAGCAGCTCAACATTTACATCTGCTTTTTATAGAACAAATAACTTTCATTTGACAATATGATGCCTTCAATGAAATTAATGGCAGTGTAATAAGGAGCAAATTATTTAGTTTCTTTGAATAGATGTTTAAAGCCCTGGTTGTAAAATTTACATTTACATAGCCAATGAGTTCTATAGTTTAGCCTCGTAATGCTATTGAATAGTAAATGTGTATATAGGTCTTGTCATAAGGCCATGAACTCTCCTGGAAGCGCATCTCCTTGTTTCATTGGACTGGATATCTCAACATTGAAGTAAGTAAAACCCCAGAAATATATATTTATTGTGATTGTTATAATGTCTAGTTCATGTAAATACTTGGTTATTGTGGAATTCATGCATCAAATTAGATTTTTAGCTTGTTTTGTCTTTGTAGTAATTTTACAGCGTTGGGAGAGAATGGTAGTCAAAATAGCATGTGTTCCTTGCACATTGCATGCAGACATTGCACTTCTCAAATGTTCACATATAAGAGAAATACTTACAGAAATATAATGTATTTGATGATTCACAATTTCTAAATGTGCTATTTGTTATCATTTTCAGTTTAGACCAGATTTGAATCGTTCTAAATGAATAAATTATTTCTGGTTGCAGTATTTTAAGTCCTTTCAGTACCAGTTTTTGAAAAATTTCCTGTATGTTAGCAGTAAAATATGGTTATCTGTTTTAATCTGGGCTTTGTTTGTTTGCCCAAATATCTGTTTGTTACAAGCCATACACTGTTTGTGGAATGCTTTGGAGGATGGTTATTCAAGGACAGGTGTGAATGTTCAGACATATAGGGGGTTGCATGGTCCATTGTTCAGGGATATGTGTTAATGTTCTGGAATGTGGGAATATAAGAGGTCTGAGGGTTTGTATATTCCTTTTAGAATTGTTTGACTTCGATGGAATGTATCACATAAATAGGATTAATTCACATTTCAATTATTTATACTCAGTTAGAACATACTCTAACTCTTACAACTATTTTCATTTCAGAATGACATCAGCAAGAGGTTCCTACAGCATGTATGATGTTATTGTTGCTGTCCAAAATGGAGAGAGTGATGTTGAAATGGAATCGGACACCAGTGATTTGAGTGATGAGGAGGGGGTTGAAAATGTCAATGAAGTGGAGAAAGAGAATCAGACACTCACTGATTGTCTCGCTGCTGATGATGAGGACATCGAGCCAAGCCAACCAGCTAAACTGACTATGCCCCGGGACCGGTATCGCTGGCTGAAAAATAATTTAATCAGTCCTAATACTGATTTCTCTGGTCCGGACGTCACCAGTGGTGCGGTTTACTTTTTAGCTAGTTTAAAAAACACTAATCAGTACAGCTATCAAAAGACTGGAACAACTATAAACACAAACACCAAGGAAATTGAACAGATGATTGGCATGTACCTGAAGATGGGCCTGGTGCAAATGTCTGGAGTCCGTATATGTAGTGGGAGTCAGTCACGCGGTATACCTCCGTTTCTGATGTGATATCACGCCACAGGTTCCAATCTCTGTTGACATCATTACATTTTGTCAACAACCTGACAATGCCAGAGAGCAAGAGGAAAGACAAACTGTGGAAACTCAGACTATGGCTTGATTCATTCAGAGAGAAATGCCTGCAGGTGGTACACAAAGAGCACAACTGGATGAGATGATGATTCAAATGACAAAGGTGAAATTCAGTGGTATCAAACAGAATATGCGAGGCAAACCTCACCCATGGGGCTTCAAATTGTGGGTAAGAACTCGAGTTTCTGGCATGCTCTGTGACTTTGATGTGTACTAAGGCAGTGTTGATGGAAAAAGAGCCAAATCTGAACTTGGAATGTCAGGTGATGTTGTGATGAAGCTTGTCTCCACACTTCCTGAAGGTCTGAACTACAAGGTCTATGCCGACAACTACTTCACCTGTGTCCCAGTAGTAGTTCAGCTCCTTGATCGTGGAATTCATTATGTGGAAACAGTCAGGCAAGTGCTCTTACCCAACTGTAACCTCGAAGATGAGAAGATCTTGAAGACAAAGGGGAGAGGAAGCTTTGACATCAGAGTGGAGGCAAACCACCACGTCCGTGCTGTCAAATGGTATGACAACAGGGCAGTCTTGTGTCATCCTTCTTGTGAATCTTGCTGGCACAGAGCCTGTGCAAAAGATTCAACACTGGAACAAAGCCTCCAAATCCTACATTGAAGTTGAGAGACCTTAAATTGTGGGTGCATACAACAAATACATGGGCGGTGTGGATTTGTTGGACTCATTTGCAGCCAAATATAAGTTCCCCATAAAAATGCGCCACTGGTACATTTACATCTTCTTGCACACCATTATCCTTGCTGTGATCAACGCCTGGCTCCTCTACAAACGGAACTAAAAAGTCCTTAGGTAATGGGGGTCCACCAATGAGGTCCCAGCAGAGAGGTCATGTGAACCACCAACGGATGTGCGTAGGGACATGGTCGCACATTTCCCAGTGAATACAGTGAGAGGACGCTATTCGAATACGCTCTGCAGGGAGTGCAATCTCCGTCTACTTTTCAGAGGAAAGGAACTGCTTTTGGGACTACCATTGCAAGTGAACACTGGACACTGTTTCTTTGACAGTTTTCAAGCTGTTTTTAATATTTATATTTTATGTTTATTTTTAATAAATTCTAATTCATAAAAATATGACTGTTGGGTGATTATTATTATTCATGGCATTTCCTGTTATGGTGCTATGTGAGCAATCCTCACTCTTAATGAGCCCTTAGTTGTTTTGTATATTTGTTCTGTCAGTGTGAGTGCAAATGCTGAAATTCTGCTCCCAAATAGGCCCAACGTTGCAATATTCTTTTTTGAAATAAAACTTACTAAAAACCTTAAAAACTTACTAAAACTTACTAAAAAAAATCCTTCATTATTTGCATCAGAGGCCTTCTACAACAACATCTGACAGGTGAACAGGTGTTTTTTTTATATATATATATTTGGGTCTGACAGGGTTAACTAGCCAGCGTTTTTTTTTTTTTTTTTTTGCATTTCATGTCAAAATTTCATATTCACAAAATCATGTCAAAAGACAAAATAGACATAGAGTCAATCTATTCAAACATTGATTGAGTAGATCGAGTCCATCAACTCCCTCAAAGCTTGCACAGTCGTATATCTCTTCATGGGTTTCTACTAGGGGTGCACGATATATTGAATCAATATTGTTATCGCGATATCACGTTGCTCGATATCATATCGAAAGTCTCGCGATATTTATGCGATATTTTGTTTATGATGCGTCCTGTCCGACATGCACTGTTGCATTTCCCCTGACTGATTTCCTGGTTCTACTTATCTACTTTTCCTGGTTCTATCAAGGAGAGGGTTTAACTTTTCATGCTACAGATTTCCAACAGTGGTCAGAAAGAACAGGGGAGACACTTTGTTTCACTTCTCCCTTGCTCTACCACACAGTCCTCACAACACACACACTTGCCAGCTTGACGCACACACCAGCGCGCAAGTATAAACATCAGGCCACCTGGCCACTTCATGCGTTATCACAGATCGGATAGCTATCTAATTTATCAAAACGATTCCTTTTACACCTGTTCACATAAATGTGTTTTTTGCAAAACGGATATAAATTCGATCTTCAATTCCCGCGCTATATGCAGATTTAATGGAGTTCACGTCACCGAACACAGTTATGAGCTGCATTATATGTATCATCAGCTAAAATGTCAAAATCAAATACCGCACTAATAGAGAACGGCAACAGCCCTGGTAAGATCATTTCACTTCTTTACTTTTAATGAAGATACTTGTGTGTAAAGCGTCTGCAACTTACTTTCACTTTGATTTGCGATAGTTTGCACGTTGGCTTGACCGGTAGATGCTCAGCTGATCATGCGGTGATGCGTGTTGCAGACGTAGCGTCGTCATATCTGGCCATAACATGCCATGTAGCCTATAGCACGTTCTCACACGTTTATTTTTTTGTGTTTTTGGGAGGAGTACATTTTACATATGTGGTTTCAACAACCAGATGCATTTACACTTCGTCCAGTTTCGTCTGGAATGCGGCCCAGATCTCCTCCTGAAGTGGTTTCAGCGATCAGATTCAAATCCGTCTCGAATGCGCTCAATAAACCCTATGTTGTAAGGAAACTTGTTTTATTTGTTATGAATCTATTTTGATACGTTTTCCCCTAACTTTTGTAGTTTTACATATGTTTAAAAATATCGAAATTCATATCGATATCGCAATATTCATTATCGATATCGCAATATCACTTTTTGTCAATATCGTGCACCCCTAGTTTCTACATTTCTCTCTGTAACGTAAGGCAGTTTTGATTTCTATGCTGTTGTAGATTTGATGATCCTGATTAACTTCTATCCGCTCCTTCTGGTTTATGCATATCTTCTTCTTCACTTGTTTATGGATCTGGAAAGGCTGTATCTGTTTCTGTAACAGCGCCCGCTATATAACAGTGAAAAAAATGTATTGCTGGAATATCTTGTCAATGGCAGGGAAAGAGTTAAAATATGTTTATTGTTTAATTTGAGCCTGCATTACACACTTGTCTGTATTCACATACACAGTGTTATGTGAACACACAAAGTCCATGTTGTTGTGGCCACATATGGTTATGCTTCTTAAGAGGTGTGTGTTGATGAACCCGCTGCTCCTGCACAGAGTGTTGAGTCTTTCCACCATTACCTCACGTCCTGCCACCCGTCGAGCTTTTGGATTGGCTGCAGCTCACAGCGGCCGGGCTCTCTGACCACACCCTGCAGTAGATGCATGAGGAATGAGGGATATCAAGCAAAATAAAGCACAGAACACAGAATAACAGAGAGAGGGATGACCCTGACCTACCTCCTCATGGGCAATGAGGGAATGATGTTATATATTTACTTGTACAGGGCAAGAGTGGGTTGATCAATGTAATAATGTGCCCTGCACTTTAAGGGTACGTTTACACTACAACGATATGCTTGAAAAGGAGAAGTTTGTCCTTTGAGTTTTCCTCGTACAGATGACACCATTGTCAAAACGATCCCCATTCACACGGATCCGCGAAAATTACTAAAAACACTGTATTGTGCAGCCAGACCATTAGATGGCGATGAAACACTATAGACTGAACACGTAATACGCATGTGCGTATTGTTTCGGTTTTAGGGGGTGTTTACGCGACTGAAAACTGAAAACTTTTTATGCGTTTTGGCCATATGACAACAGCGTTTTCGGGGCCTGAAAACACACATTTTTGAAAACGGATTTCAAAGTGCAAGTTTTTGAGAACTATTCAGTTAAAACAAGAATGAAAAACATTTCCATTTTTAATACATTTTTGTCATGTAAAAGTTCCCCTGGTAATAGTTATTTTAGTACATTAAGTTAAAATAAATGAAAATGAGAAATGTTTCCTTGGTAACTCGCTGAAATAAAATTCTTTGAATTTGTTTAAATTTTATTTCAATCAGTTTTTTTTTTTTTTTTTTAAGTAACGGAAGTTTATTTTTATTGTTTTATGTTTAGTTAAATTTAATAACCCTGAACCGGAGTCTAATTTCAAGGCATTTTACAAAGCATATGATGCAGAGCAGCACAAATAAATTTACAAAAAATAAATGTAAATTTACTTTAGAATTAATGACTTGACATTACTTTTTTCATCCCCAACAATATTATACATTTTAATTTGTACTAATCAATTTTGTAGCCCAACAGCACCAGTTCTAATGCTTAAAAAATGAAATATACATCATTGCCTTGCCAAGATTCTTTCCTAAGATGAACAATTATATAAAAAATGTGATTATTAATTTCAATGAACAGAATTTACTTTCAAATTTGGTGTGGTGCAACTAGATGCCATCCAAAACAAGCTGAAAACTGTTTCTGAATTACTTTGATTTGATTTGATTAGACAAAAAATAGTGAAATACAATAATAAAGTTAAAAACTTGTTTTCATTGCGGTCCTTGATGTGAGGCAATAACTTCATTCCTAGCTACGGGAACATTGGTATTGCATAGTATTATAAACACAAAAATTGCAATAAATTGACACATTTACAAAATTTACACTCATAATTAAACACATACACGCCATATTCCAATAAAAACTCATCACTAAAAACACATAAGAACCAACTTTTAACTTTCATACTAAAACTAGCCATATTTAAAATACTTTTATTATCCAGAATTTACACATTCCATTCATGAGTATTCAAAAAACCTACAACCATTCATAGATTTAAAATAACAAGATCCATAAGATTTTGCCTAGTATTATAATGTTTCTCACTTACCCCAGAGAAACATGTATTATGTTGGAGCTCTTTTACTGTTTATCTTGTGTGGCATTTTTAGTTTAAGGTTTGCTACTCCACTTATAGGTACCTAATAAAGATAAACATCAGCATGAGTAAAACAACTAAAACCTAAAACTAACCGTATCGATTTATTTTGAGCTTTTTGTAACTTATCCAACCACACACAAGACAAATCAGATATCCTTTACCAGACTTTAGTGCTGTTTTATCAGCAAATCAAGTGAGCTTCACACTGGCCCCGCTGACTCTTGAACAATAAAAACTGTAATTCAATTGTCGAACAAATTATATGCAGAAAAGAGAGCAATGCAACAACACTATGATGCTCAGGAGTTTCACATGACTGGTCGAGTGCCTCAGCAGGCGATCACTTGCAGTCCACATGCAGGGTTTTACACTTTCACAATGCAGTTGATTAATTGTACAGCCCTACCAAGATGCCACAGCACCATTAAAGAACCTTTATATAAAAGAGTGCAGTTTTTCAACCAGCCTTGATAAAGGTTGAGACTCCAGATAAGATCGCAGGGGCTCACAATCACATGGGTTTCTCCAGCAACTCTATCTCACGACCAATCCTTACGTATGCGTACGGGTGAGCAAAAGGTGGTTGATTCGTATACGGATTTGTCTAAACCCCAGTGATGGGTTGGTTTATGGGCGGGGGAAGGGTCAGGTCATTCATACGAATTCATACCAAATGGGAAACTCGTAAAATATGTACGATTTAGCAAAAATCATACAAATTAGTACGAGTGAGGTCATTTGAATTTGTACAAATCAGCCACCTCGTAAAATTTGTGTGATTAAAATTGGTTTCTCCTGTAACAGTTGTAAGGCATTCTCACAGATGCTATTCTAAGCTCGCTTCATTTCATCCCTGTTTGTTACTAACAACAAGATTTAAGCAGCTTTAGTCGGTCAGACCAGGCCAAGGTGACTAAACCGTAGTAAAACACAGCACAGCCTAACGTATCCACCCGAACCAACAACCTCCTGCCAGTTTATAGCGCACGAGTTCGGAGCACAGATTTAGACTGCTATTTTCAGATACGCACGATATACGTATATATAGTGTGGGATTTCTCCTTGACAAACATGACCTGTGAGTGGCTCATGAGGATGAGCTAAAGTATAAACACACACACATGCGTGTATGAATGCCAAGGCCACCCATGATTTCGAAGGAACCAGCCTTCTGTTGCCGTATTTCGTCAAGCTGTTCAGGGTGCAAAGAGAGATGGCCCAATGCCTTCAGTTTCAACACTCAAGATCCTCCCTCAAGCGACATTCCATTACTTTTATTCTCAAGTAAATGAAGAGAGAAAGAAGGCTAATCAATCACATAAATGAATGACTAACTATAAACAATTACGAACCTAGGAGAAGAATGAGGTTTAGGAATAAGGGTTGACACAGTCTAATCAACTTCTAGATTTATTTCAAGATTTGGAACAGGGAAAAAATGGATTCCATGTGTCACTATTAAAAGTGACCCGGCAACAATGTTTTTCTGTATTTTTGGATAATGGACATGTAAAATGTATTTTAAAGACCCTCCCCCTGTGGTGAAAATCAAGTTTTTTATGTTGTAATATGTGTCTATGTGGTGTTTTTAATGTACTTTAAAACAAACCATGTGTAAATTCATAAGTCAACACCATTGCTGAGTATTTTCTCCTTAAAACTGCAGTGACAGTCTCAAAAACACGGTTTGAAATCGCTGGTGTTTCTGACGTCACAAACTACCTTGTAACCAATCAGATCAACGTGTGATCGTCAACCAGTGGATCTCTGAGCTGGTGTGAGTGAGTGAAGGCGGGGCTCATTTGCATATTCATAGAGCCACATATACTTAATGAGGCAAGGGTGTAGAGTTACATTCAAGCTATATTTTAAGGCATGATGATTGATGAAGAATGATGAAGGAATTTTGGTGAAGATGAGTTTTAAGGGAGACAATTATTGACCACAGGAGGACTTTAAAACTATCCAGTCCATACCTACATTTTAAAAGAGCAAAAACTTAATGGTAGATGGTTGCTAAGATATTTTTATCTTCTAATTTGTCTGCTTTTTAAAATAATGTTCCAAATTCAGGCTCTATGCACAACATCGATGAAGATGTTTTTAAAAACAATCTCCAAATCTGTGTCAGCCAGAAAGAGCAGATAGAAGTCGCTTACACACAATTAAGCTAAAGTGATCATCAAATATTCAAAGTGATCATCAAATTTTCAAGCATAGGAAGCAAAACTGCATAACATTAGTGAATGAAATGTTGACCCATGAAGGACTGTGCAAGATTTGAGGATGTTGATGGACTCAACTGATTGAGTCAATAATGAATAACTGCAGGAACAAATGAGTAACACACTAATACAATTCTAGTAACTGCTATTAACTCACAAGAAACTCTGCTTAATGAATTAGTAAGTAATAGTGCTCAGTTGAATGTGGTAGTTCACTATAAGATAATCAGTAACTACTATTTTTTTCATACCTCCCAGAGTACTTCTAATAACTAATATAGAGGTTCATATTTAACATGAATAATGCACAATGTATTATTAATTCTAAAGTGAAGATCATGATAACCCACGGGTGTTCAAGTGTGACAGAATCCTTTAGAAAGATGTAATTTTAATGTTTTTGTAAGGTTTTGGATAGTCATGACTCAAGTGTTACTACATCTGTCTAAAGGAATTATCTGGACCAGATCTTCTAAAGTGAAGATCATGGTAATCCACTAGAAACGACTCAAATGTTACCAAATCCATCGGAAGGAACTGCAATCCAAAACCTTTCAAAAACCTCAAAAGCTTACAGTGACTTCTTATGAGTTATTAATGAGTTATTATGCTTTTTACTTAAGAATACTGATCCAAATAATTAGTAATTCCTTTAGAAGGATGTAGTAACATTTGAGTCATTAGTAGGTTACCATGATCTTCACTTTAGAATTATACATTATTCACATTATGAACATATCTAAAAGTTTCCCTAGGGACATTTTCCTCGCTGCATTCGCACCGCCAGTAGGAACTCTGAAGTGACGTAAACCGCGCTTGTTGTTGTGACATCTATTTTAATGGCGCTGATCACACAGCGCTCACATTCTCCATCTTCATGCGATCTTTTTAACAGTCCTGTCTAATACGTTATTAAATTGAGCTGTTATACAAAGAAAGTAGACAGTATTGGCGTTTGCCATGTGTTTGATGCCCAGTGTTGCTAGCTGAGCAAAAATAGCCTACATAATCATACGTAATAATCATAATCGCTTGGTCACTTCAAAGTAAGGATTTTCTCCTCAGCGTAAAGGTTGAGAGGCCCATCTATCACTGTTTTCCATGTTCGTAGAGTTAATTTGGAGTAAGTATAAAGGCTATACTATGTGATTACACAGCTTTTTTTTTTAAAGAGTCGGTGCCAGTGTTTCGCATATGTTCGGCCAATCAACGTATGGCAACTTTTTTTTGGTAAACGCTGGTGGAGAAGGAGTTAACTGTGGTAAAATCACTGTAAGGCGAAGCCTGTCACGGCTTCATAATCTTTTAAACACTCATGGAAATTAAAATAATTCCTCCATATTTCCCTCAAAAATAGAGCAAACTAATTAAAGTCTCTTATTCTTGTACACTGCTGTACTCATTGGTGCCATTTAACAAAAACTAAATATGAGCTATTTAACCAGCAAAAATGCAATGCTGTTACGTAAGTGAACACGTTTATGTGTCCGTCTGTGTGTTCATATGCAGTTCCTCATCCGATGTGGACATAAGAGGTTGTTAGTGTAGATGGGTCACGTGTCTTACGGCCCCTGTTAATTACTCCAGAGTTAATCGGTTTGAGAGAGCGGAACAGCTTTATCTGCAGCGTCTCTCTGCCTGTGCCCTGTACTCAAATGTTATATATGTACTTAAAGCCCTTGAGCTCGCAGATAAATGCCAAACAGGCCAAATTTTGAAAGATCCACAGAGTAGGTTAAAACCTGGTTGGTCAAAACACAGTCTGGTGATCTCTGGGAAGCAGCAGAAAAGAGTAATTTCCTTTAATCACACAAGATTGCTCAAGCATGTTGTGGGAATGAAAGTCATGCACAGGAAAATACATGGGAATAACGTTTTAATACTTTATTTGTACAAGAAAGGAGTATTATTTGTAAAACTGAGTTGCAGTTTTACATCTTTATATCTAAAAATGTTTAAAAGAGTACTTGTTATGGGAATAATTAATATGCTTTAAAAGAATATACTTTGGACACTTAACTACATGGTACAGTAATTGCAAGTGAATTAAAATGTGTTTACAATTTGATACTTAATTTGATTAATCGATTCAACAGTGCTATTGATCTGCATTACCAAACGTGGATATTTTACACCAGAAACATACACTGATGTACTATTTTATTTAATACTGTGAAGCTGCTTTGATACAATCTGTATTGTGAAAAGCGCTATATAAATAAAGTTGACTTGACTTGACTTGACTTTAAATATTAAATTCACTAAATTCACTTAACTGAACTTTAGTAGGACTGAAGTACATCTTTATATGTAATTTCATAATTACTTCTTGTCTTTAAAATATGGTTTAAGTTACTGCTGAATAAACTGACCAACAACTTAAAATATACTTTAATGTAATTTCTATTGTAACTTATGGAAGCTTGTTTCTGCCACTGAATAATAAATATATAATAATAATTGCGACTTTTTATCTCACAATTCTGACTTTTTTCTCACAATTGCGATATATCAAGTCAGAATTGTGACTTTTTTTCACAGAATTGCGAGATATGAAGTCAGAATTGTGAGAAATAAAGTCGCAATTCTGAGAAATAAAGTCGCAATTGCGAGATATAAAGTCACAATTCTGAGAAATAAAGTCGCAATTGCGAGATATAAAGTCGCAATTCTGAGAAATAAAGTCGCAATTGCGAGATATAAAGTCGCAATTCTGAGAAATAAAGTCGCAATTGCGAGATATAAAGTCAGAATTGCATGATATAAAGGCGCAATTGCGTGTTATAAAGTCAGAATTGTGAGATATAAACTATTCTGAGGTAAAAAAAAAAGTCTGTCTTTTTTTTCCTCAGAATTGGACTTTATATCTTGTGAGATATAAACTCGCAATTATGTGTTATAAAGTCAGAATTGCGCGATATAAAGTCGCAATTGCGAGAAAAAAAGTCAGAATTCTGACTTTATAACACGCAATTCTGACTTTATATCTCGCAATTGCGACTTTATTTCACGCAATTCTGACTTTATATCTCGCAATTCTGACTTTATAACACGCAATTGCGACTTTATTTCACGCAATTCTGACTTTAAGAAATAAAGTCAGAATTGCGAGATGTAAAGTCGCAATTGTGAGATAAAAAGTCGCAATTATCTTTTAAAATGTTTTATTTTGTGGCGGAAACAAGCTTCCATAGTAACTTGAATATCATGTATTTAAATATATTTGTAATTACACATTTGTAATTAATATAAAAATGTATAAACTTTCAATATAATATTGAAAACACACAACAGTTACATGTTCTTTAGTTTGTTAGTCAACACATCAAAATAAGTGCACTTCTTCAAAGCATGACACAAGATTTTTAAAACATGATTTAAAATGTACTTTACAGTAAAATGTGACTTTTTTGACTACAAGTGCACATTCAACTCTTTTGGCTTGAGCCAGTAATCACACAACTCAAACAGCCCAGATGTGCTTAAATGTGCAATGTCATCTGTGAAACAGCCATTTTGTCTGCAGGTTGAAGATACACTTGATCAGTTTCCAATTTCATTTTATTTTTTTGATAGATCCATCTGGATGTTCACAGACACACTTACCTGATTAGAAAAGCGGTGCCAATCTGTAATGCTGAGTAACACTCTGTAACGCTGTGTGTATGTTTATACAAGCCATCTAAGTGTGTGTAATCATCTCCAGCCAGGGCCTCTGCGGCTGTCATGTTTCTGGTACAGACCATCTGCTGCATGAGGCTGCCGTGATTCCAGCAGAGACATGAGAGAACAATCTGCCAAACACACACACACACACAAACACACCGTAGTGCCTCCCAACTGCTGCTCACTCAAACTACAATCCTAGACCAGGTATGTCAAACTCAGTTCACTGTCCAGCAGAGTTCAGCAACACCCCTAATTAAACACACCTGATCCAGCTAATCAAGGTCTTCGGGATTACTAGAAACTTCCAGGCAGGTGTTCTGGAGCTCCACTCTGCAGGACAGTGGCCTTCCAGGAGCGGAGCTTGACACGTGACCTACACCCCAGCTCTACTACGACCCCTAAAACACCCTTGGCACCTCTTGTGAAAAAGAAGTGCGCTTAATTGTATTTAACATGCATTTGTTGTGCACTTCAAAACTTGAAAGTATGCATTTAAAAAAAAGTGGCTAACACTTTATTTCGATAGTCCACTTTAGACATAACTATAAGTAACTGTGCAACTACATGTCAGCTAACTGTCATTAGAGTATTAGTAGACTTATATGTATGCTTAATATCTGCTAACACATTATTTTGATGATCCCCAACAGATTTTCTACTGACTATAAGCAACTACAAGTCAACTTATTCTAATAACCCAAACCTGAACCATAATCTAACAGTCTACTGAGAGTCTACAACATGTCTTCTAATACTCAAATGAGAGTTAGTTGATATGTAGTTACAAAGATACTTATTTAGAAGATGTCGAAAGTGGATTATCAAAATAAAGTGGAACCAAAAAATATACTTGCAGATAATATAATATTAAAGGCACAGTATGTAAGTTTCGCCACTAGAGGTCGCTTATTCAAAACAAAGGCATTGCTTGATGACGCCGCGCATGAGTGTGGAATCATGGGAGTGTTGTCTTCACCTCCACAGCCGATGGAAAGCAATCCAATGGGACTTCATGTTATTGAATGAGCGAATGTATTAAAGTTTCATTAACGTTACTGTGATATGAAGCAGGACGGGAGCGAGAGCCGCAGGACATTTTACATAGTTGTTTTTGTAATGCTAATATGCCGCAGTCGCCCGCTGACGCTCCTTTCTTTTTGTTGTTTATGTTTATTTTATGATTATAGTTACGTTTAATATCCGTCACGGATAATTTTATTATCATGTTAATTTTCATCACTTAAATTCACATTATTTTATTTAATTCTAATAAAACAGCCACAAGTGCTGAATTTCTACTCATACAGGTGACTTTATTTTTACGAATAAAATAAAATAAAATTAAATTGCAACTTCATTATTTCAAATGTGTAATTACAAATATATTTAAATCACAAATATATTTAAGTCATTTCATTTATTTGCAATTAACGTGTAATTATTGGGTAGGATTAAGGGATGCAGAATATGGTCATGCAAGCATTAATATTTGCTTTAAGTACTAATAAACTAATAAATAAGTACTAATAAACAGCCAATCTGCCTGTAATATGCAAGTTAATAAGCAACTAGTTAATAGTGATAACTGCTCTGCAAACTAAAGTGTTACCAACTTTTCATGTACATGTCAACTTATTCTACTTGCTATATTTTGAGAATAAATGCATGGCATCAAGAATTGAATTTGAATTTAAAAAAATGAATTTAAAGTTGTAATGAAAGTAATGTCAAAGAGGACAAAATTCTAAAACGTTAAACAGCAAAACCGCTAAAAGTGGTTTAATGTACTAAAACAGTGACCAAAGAGAACAGAATTTATTTAGTCATAAACACTATCTATTGCCAAGACAAGAACACAGTGTACAATGTTTTTACGTTAAGCATTTTATCATCCATAGAAAACCATTACAGATAATTGTCCTCTTTGATTGACTTTTCCTCTACAATTTTACATCACTTATGTTGGGTAAATTAAGTTTATGAACATTTATGGAACAAGGAAAGTCATCTTACTTTCAAGTCATATCATTGAGGGTGACCCACCAACGCTATCTCACGACCAATTCGTACGAATTCGTACGAATGATAAAAAGTTGGCTAATTCGTACTAATTTGTACGACCTCACTCGTACAAATTTGTACGATTTGTCTAAACCCACGTGATGGGTAGGTTTAGGGGCAGGGTCAGGGGTCAGGGTATGAATTCATACGAATTGGCCAATTCGTAAAATATGTACGATTTTGCAAAAAAACGTACTAATTCGTACGAGTCAGGTCGTATGAATTTGTACGAATAAGCCACCTCGTAGAATTTGTACGTTTTCCCGTGAGATCGGGCTCGACCCACACACAACATTTGCATTAAAGAGTATACTTTTCTGTTCTGCTCTGTATGGACATTTACATTTTATATTAACTAAAGCTTCTGTTTGTGTCATTGCCAAGGAAAACTTTCTGACATTCACAAACCAGTGAGCCACTGTCCTAGACACAGACTACTGTGACCGTGGTGTAAAGACATCAATATGGCCTTCAGAAATGTCTTAAAATAAATGTCTAGCTTAATTTGTTCAATTTCTATAAGATGAACATCACTCCATCATGCTCTAAGGCCTGTCATTGTACAGCCTGATACTCCAACACCACCGCTGACCTCTCTTTTAACGTCTTGGAGAACAGGTACAGTAAACAATAACAAACATACGCACTACCTTGACAAACTCACACAAGGGTAAATGCATACGACACTCAAACACACACTCAGATGAACACACACTTGGCTAGAGTTTAGTGAATGCTGCAAACCGATTTAACTGCCACCCCTGAGGCTTCCACATTATAAGCAACCTGCTGTGTCGCCGCGCTCCCAAACAGAGCCGTCTTTATACCCACCAGTGCTGCAGTGACTGCAGGCCATTTATCTGCAAAGATTTATTAGATTTATTTTATTAGATGAAAAAAAAAAGAAAAAAAATCATGTTCACAGAGACCCTGCTGCTTTGAGCCATTGCTGATTGAGTTTAAACCACTTTTTCAGTTCAGGAAACACTTGCTTTAGTACAACATCCACCTGAACACTCAGCAGAAATGCAGCAAGACACACTTCTGTTTGATAGTTGAGCTCGTAGTGTACAGACCACTGAGGCAAAGTACATAGAGTAATACACTTAAAGTCTAGTCCACTTTGAGAGAGCAGAGAGATAAAATGGAGTGAAGAGTAGTCAGAGGAGATTCACTTATTCAGTTGGCAGACATTATATTAGTAACTTTGCAAATTCATGGCAATAGCAGTATTAGTAGACTTTAGTAGACTGTTAGTACACTGTTAGGTGTTAGTGCTAAGGTTAGTAGAATAAGTTGACATGTAGTTGCAAGCAACTTATAGTCAGTATAATGTATGTTTGGGGAGCATCAAAATAAAGTGTTAGCAGATATTAAACGTAGGGTAGGCAATTTTCAGAGAGGCTAGTATTAGCAAGCTAGCTTTGAAAACATAAGATCCCGCGTCTTCAGAGCATCTCCAAAGCCACACCTCCTTCAAAACACATGAACGCGTACAGCAGGGAGCAAACATGGGCTGCGTCCGAAAACTGATAAACGCTGCCTTCTGAGGACACATTCCAAGGTTGGAAGGTATAAATGCACGTTAGTTTCACTTCCTGTCTCCTGAGATACCTTCATTTTATCGATTTTTGAAGGCAGCATAGATCTATCCTTCGTTGCCTTTGATATACCAGAATCCTGTGCTTTCCATTCTTTGAATTGGTTGAGCAAAAAAAAATGGCATCTGAATGTTGCGGCTGGTCATCAGTTTGTGTGTAAATGTACATTTTTGTTCAACGTTTTTCACTTATGATGTCATTTAAATTACTATTGGAGTCTTTAAATATTCTCTTAGTTTTCACCAAAGCTCGCTCTATTTTGCTGTAGATCATTAAACCATTACGCTGCCTCAGAAGTATGTCCGAAATCAACCTTGTGCGCAAACGCTGCCTGCAAAATCATTGCCTGATAGGGCACCTACGTTTTCGGATGCAGCCAAAAGCATCACAAGAGATGGCTTTAAATTATCTAATGTCTCAAAGCACATTACATTACAATAATAATGAACACAAACAACTTAAAGAGCACTTACCTTTACACCTGACTGCTGCAGATTCATTTCGCCGTTGATAGTGTTGCCATTGAAACACAGTCACGAACCGCTCCGTGTATAACGCCATGGGTTTCCATCTCTTCATAAATAACAGTAGTTGTGGCGTGAACGCAGCAGAAGCGTGTTGTTTGGGTTCAGGAGGAACTGTGAAAGGTTGGCTGCTGATTCGTTTGCGGCGCTCAGTGACTGACGTCTGTCTAACTCTGCATAGCCTCATGAAACACACTGATGACGTGTGATGTCTGTGAGGTCTGAAGATACACACGTTCACAGGCAGGACATCGTATCAGATTGAATGCAATGATTGGACGAACATTTTATTGCCCTAACCTTTCCACAAATGATATACATGTAAATACATTTAGACAACTTAACTTAGTGATTGCTATCAGGATGTGAAGAGACTTTTAACCAGAATAACAAATATATACTGTATGTATATATATATATATATATATATATATATATATGGAACAAATTGCCTACCCTGCCTTTAAACAGACAGTCTACTAATACTCCTATGACTGCTAGTTGACATGTAGTTGCAAAGTTAGTGGATATAGTTAGTATACTTATAGTTATACTTATAGTTAGTAGAAAGTGGACCATCAAAATGATGTGTGACTTTGTTATGAATTTAAATCAGTAAATTCCTCTTTCTGTCATTCCAATTCAACGTATTTGATGAAACATGTTTTCATGTTTTATGGGGACTTTCCATAGACATAATGATTTTTTAAACTGTACAAACTGTATATTCAAACCCCTAAACCTAAGTCTACCCCTAAACCTACTCATGGCAAAAAAACAAAAACAAAACTTTCTGCATTTTTACATTTTCAAAAAAACATCACTTAGTTTGATTTACGAGCTGTTTTCCTCATGGGGAACAAAAAAATTCCCCACAAGGACAAGGATTAAGGATATTGCCATCTCTGTGGGAACATTTGTCCCCGTAATGTAGGGTTTACCAGGACCACACACACACACACACACATTTCCATCTTTGATTTGATTACCTTGCCTCCAAGCATCTATACGGGTACAGTGTTTATAGTATTGCTGTTGGAGGTGAGGGGCGTCTCACACATACCTCTACCATAAAAAAGTCAAAGCTCTCTGCATCTCCCATCGGTGGCACATTATTACAAAAAGACAGACTGTTGCGCAGAGGTGTTTTGTGGAGCCAGCACATTTCCTCTCCTCTCAACACATAAACACACACAGTCACTCTCTTCACTGTGCTTTAAAGTCACTGTGTTCTTACAGTCTCTTGTCTTCTCCTCTTCATCTTGCATCATAAAGTGCCTCGCCAACATTGAGGAGAAAAAGGCTTGAATAAAGAATAAATATTTTAGCAATGCATCGAAAAAAGTGTCGTGCATTAACCAGAAGCCATTGATCAAAAGATCGTTAAAATCACGAGAATCATAAATTCAGAGGCCAAACTATTGATTAATGTGACTGAAAGGTAATGTACCTGAAATATAATTTTTATGTAAATTAAAAAGTCATGCATTAACATATTATTGTAAATCACTAGTAGAAATAAAAAAGTACTGTAAGATGGTAACAGTGTATAAATTGCTACTCTCAACACTGACAGCCAATCACTGCTCTATATACTGAAACAAAACACTGATACTAATGTTGTAAAGAGACACTAGCTCTGCTCCAACCCTCAATCAGATGGCTTGAATACTATATAGTATATATATATATATATATATATATATATATATATATATATATATATATATATATATATTATAATATATATATTAATATATTAATATATATTAAATATATATATTAATATCTATTATATTAATATAATAATATATCTATTTTTTTCTTCTGAAAAACAAAACATCATCATGTCATTTAGCTTCTGAAGAAAATATATTTTGTTTTAACAATGTTTAGAAATCACAAATATTTTTTTAAAGTAGTGATATAACTATATTTATTGGTTACACATTGACATCTTGTCAGTATATCAGTATTTCCACTAAATACCAGTACTCTGATCACATATATCTATTCTAATGTAACTAAAGGTAGGTAGGTTTTTTTTTTTTTTTACTAGTTTATTATTTATAGCATTATTGTGCTGCCTATCTTTTTTGGCATCGGGAGAGCACATATAATGTCTAAAAATGGGTCTAGGTACAGTACACTTCTGTAAGACAAACAGAACCTAAGATAATTTGATCTGAAAATGCGTGAAAGCTTTTTTAACAAACATCAATTAATATTTTTCATTTTTGGAGTCAGATGAAACAAAGAGGTAATTAAATTGCTTTGCCACGCTGAAAAGAAGGTAACATGCAGTAAACCTTCACCCGCTTCACCCGTCGTTGGACCGATTGGGCGGCCGTACACTAAATTTTCGGTTCAGTAAGATTTGAAGAAAGAAATTAATAATTTTATTCAGCAAGGATGCAATACATTGTCCAGATGTGACAGTAAAGACTTTTACATTGTCACACAAAAAAAGTTTCAAATAAACGCTTTCTGTTAATCAAAGAACCCACAAAAAATAGGAAGCAGCACAACTGATTTCAACATTGATAATAATCAGAAATGTTTCTTGAGCATCAACTCATATTAGAATGATTTCTGAAGGATCATGTGACACTGAAGACTGGGGTATAATGATGCTGAAAATTCAGCTTTGATCACATGAATAAATTACATTTTACAATATATTTAAAACAATTTACTTTAAATTGTATGAATATTTCACAATGTCACTGTTTTTACGGTATTGTAAACTTAATCATAACTTTAATTATACGTATATATGGCAATCAACTCAATATGTTAATATTGTGAGTTTAAGTGTCTCCAAACTTTTGAAAATATATGCGTGTTCGATTGTTCGACATTTCATTACGAACACCTACAAATATTAATGAGATCACGTTGGTGAAACTGCAGGCAGGACCCTGACTCAAATAAGCACATTAGTTACATAAAATGCCACAAGCTCACCCTCTATTCCGTTTTATTTGTTTTTGGCAATTAGGGCTGATAGGTCCACTGAGGCCTCAGGAAAGCAGAGACTTTCTTTAATTGCTTCATTAAAAAATGCTGATTCCAAACCAGCTCTGTCAAGTTGAAATACAGCTCCTTCTTTCTCCTGTGCTGCGGATGAGGTAGAAATAATGTATATGCGAATAAAATGCGATGATTTAATAGAGCAAGCGAATAACTTAATGAAAAACTATGCTGTGAGGGCTAGTAAGAAGGTAGACATACATACTGTACAAGTACATCATTGTATGGCTGCTGGAGCGAGGTTTACTGAAAAGCCATGTGTCACAGTTGTGAAAGAAAAGCACCTTCAATGTGTCTACGAGTCACATCAGGTGAGGAAACTGCACTGGCTCCAAATGCACATGATGAACTGGCTGATGTGCTGTAATGTCTTATTTAGCCGTGGTGGCTCGCTGTGACTGTTCCCATCTGCTCCAGGTCATAAGCAGCTCAGCTCAGACGACCCAAACACTTTGAGCTCCGGCCAAAATCTCTCAGAGGCCCTTCATAGCCGTGATGACGTCTAGTCACCACCCAGTGATAAAAGCTATTCATCAGACATCCAGAAGAAGATAAGACTCACTCCATTCAACTCGAGTAAACAACAAATTATAAACTGGATAAACCAGTTTACCAAATCGGACTGAATTGTCTGATATGGTTCACGGCTTGAGTCAGCACAGATCTACAGAAGTTATTTTATCAAACTCAAACTTACTTTTAAACATGCCTGATAGTCACAACAACTATGAGTATCAAAGAATATATGATTCTATGATGCCTACAGTTCCAATTCAGCCAGTCACATTCGACGTTACGTCAAACTGACGTCATGAGGTCTCGTCTGGGAGCCCAATCACCTCCAAGTGGTAACAAAATGAGCCATTGGACATTGGCCAGTGAGATTTGCATTTTTTAAAAAGGTTTTGCAAACGCACAGATTAATAGTCTATTTATTTACTCCAGAAACTAACTCTACGAACATGGAAAACAGTGATAAATGGACCTCGTGACCTTTACGCTGAAGAGTACGTAACCTCCAACGCAACTTTGAGGAGAACAAGCGAAACATGGTCATGTTCTGCTCAGCTAGCAACACTGGACATCAACCACACGGCAAACGCTAATACTTTTTCATATATGGTTTACTTTCAATGTATAACAGTTGTATCTAATAACGTATCAGACAGGACTGTTAGACAGATCGCAAACTAATGAACATGGAGAATGCGAGCACTGTTTGTGTGCTCAGTCTCTGGTTGGCGTTCTCAGCACCATCAAAATAAAGGTCCGACATGTCGTCAAAATAAAAGTCACAACAACAAGCCCGGCTTATGTCACTTAAGAGTTCCTACTGGCGGTGCGAATGCAACCAGGAAAACGTTCCTATGGGAACCATTAGTTCTTGGGGAACCACCCTGGTGGATAGTTCCTGGAACTAAGTTCCTAGAACTATCTGGTGCGAAAGCCCTTAAAGGTATCTTGGTAAAGATTTTGGCAACAAAATGATTTTGTTTATATACAATTACTCATATCAAGTTAAAAATGTTGCTTTAATCTCCTAGCACGCAAGTAACCAAAAACTGTAACAAGGAGAAAAACCAGGCTATCATAAGAGGAACCAGTTCTACTCGAGCTATCATCATCAAAGTTCTCCAAATTTCAAGTCCAAAGTGGAGGGGAGATGTTACGTCTCCCCTGCTTTTCAGTATCGGGATTGATGCCATTTTTACGCCAAACAACTTTCTGTTGATGTTCACAGATGATAGCGCCATATTCGCTGATACAGATGCAAAGGCCACCAACATCCTACCACATCACCCAATCTCACGGTCTAAGCATCAAAGATGACAAGATAAAAGTTGTAGAGATTGATGGATCACAGGTCAACGTTCACCTCGAACAGGTCAAAGATTTCAAATATCTGTGATTGCTGTTGCAGGAGAAAAAAAAGTGGCATCTAGCACCAAAGTCCACAGCAGGATTGGCCAGGCAAAAGTAGCGTTTGCACGGCTCAAAGAGTGTTTCTGGAAAAAGGCCAAAATCTCCAAAATTCAAAGACCAAATTCTGGTTGTACCTCTTTGTGATCCCCATTATAATAAGGAAATGTGGACAATGTGCAACTGCCAACCTTAAGTTGAATAATAAATAATAATTAAAAATATCTATAAACTTTACACATTCAAGGCTTTTTAACGTTTTTTTTTTTTTTTTTTTTTTAGAAAAACTTAAAACAAGGTTGAATGTTTCACTTACAAACTTTACATGTTTGAGTTTGAATGACAAACTTTGATTTTATTTAAAAAATGAATGTTGTCATACACCTACATCCTTACAAAAACAAGTTGTAGACTGTTACACATTTTCCAATTTGTATGGTTAACAAAAAGTGGTTTTCTACTGCATCTTTTTAAATAGGAAATTGAAAAGTCTTGCTGTGTTAATTGAATGGGCCGCAGTAGGAGAAATTGAAATTCAGTGCAACACTGTTTCTTCAGTTTTCCCTAGGCAGCACATTACAGCATAAAGGTTGGATAGCATTAAGCAGTCATTTTAATATCCGCCATATTTGTTTAAGCCCCCATCTTAGTCTGAAATATCACTGTGGGCCATTGATTATCGCTACAGATGGCCATGTGAGGTAACAGCAGGCGAAAGAATTGAACTCGGGACTCCACACACACACACACGTTGATTACATACACGCATACAGTCAAACCCACATATGCACTTTTTACAGTACAGTTAAAGTAGATTGCAGCATGTGTTATCTCTAGCCAATACATCATACATATTTCCTGTTCTCAGGGGGAAATGTCACAGCTGTGCTTGGAAAGATGACAGGCCCAGAGTTTCATTCAACGAGGATTTGAACCATCTAAGAAAAAAAAGCAAAAAAAAAAAAAAAAAAAAGCAAGGTATTTCTGAGTCAAGAGACCCACACTCCAGAACACCCCCAATTCTTCTGGCTTGTGTGCACCGTTTGTTCTTCCTCGCAGCTGAGCTCTCTGCTCTTCCGTTGTTCTGGTTGACTGCAGTGCAGACCACAGCTCTACATTCACCAGCCCAGCTGGTACTGTCATATGTTTAACTAAAAGACACACACACTCAAACCAGACACACAATATGACACTTTAGATTGAAACACAGACACATCCACATATTGGCTCTCACACGTGGGTAAGGTGTCACATGTTACCCAGGAAGAGAACGCCAGACGGATTAATCCTCAAGGTCATGGGAAATATGATTGCGATGGGCTGCATTTGTTCAGAAAAGTGGATATCTGTGTAACAGTTATGAATGGATAAATCAGGCTCAAATGTGTTTTTAGAAAAGCATTTCTCTAAAATTTCCAAACTAAATTACTCTTGGAGAAAACATCTATTAAGCTGTTAATATGTTAATATTAAGTTTTGAACATGCAATACAGATACAGATTTTCATACAAGTGTATTGCCCGGTAGATCAGCACGTTACAATTCAAATCAACCACGCAGGACATCGGTTCTGACTGGATCTCTTCCCAAATCGTGCCACCCTAACAGTTTCGTCTCATTTTGTTTTCCGTTTACGACAAATTCAATAGTTTATCTTCATAGTCTTTGTCATTCAAAACCGTTTTTTATTTAGTTATCGTCTCCTTTTCGTCAGTGAAAAAATGTTGTTGACGAAAATTATGAAGAACATTTTCCATCAATGAAATTAACACTGCAAGCAACCCAGTAAAGGTGTTTTGTTCTTGTTTTGGTTGGTTGAGTGAATAATTCAACGACTCGTTTATAAAGGCAGTCTTTTGTTTCATTCCTGAATGAATCATTTTTTTTTAACAAATTGTATGAATGATTCAATGACTCACTCATAAAGACAGTCACTCGTTGCCCCCAAAAAGCATAATGACGTAAGCTGCAGAAAGAGTGGGCTAAACTTGACCACTTTAAGATTAATGGCTCAATCGCACTAAAGCTTGCTCACCTTGATCAATCCGACTGAGCTTGATCCAAATTGAAATTAGATTCAATTGAAAGGGTTGGTGTAGATTTTTTTTTTTGTGCAGGGTACAAATAAACAGTAGTTTTGGAATCTGCAATGAGAATTAATTTATTCAGATTTATGAAAATCAGTGGGATTATTAATGGCTCACAGTCTGTCTGGAACGTGCAAATACAGAAAAGTGGAGTTTTTTAAATAGTGCAAAGTCCCAGTCCTGTTGACCTGTTATATCCCTCTTTAAATGATCCTCTGCCAATCACATTTGAGTACCTAAACTAACTGTTGTATAGTTTTCCTATAGGATCCCCTCCCCAGCACTGAAACTGATGTCAGCTCATAGAGCCTCCAAGACCTGAGCTGCCGAGTATAGACTGCATTTTAATGAAAAATTACATTCTATATACAATGTATTGTGTCAGCATGTCCTAACGAAACATGGTTTAACATGGTTTACCAGAGCAGAACACCAAGAGTAAAATTGGAATTAAAATTAAGAGCAAGTTCGCCAAATTCCAACCCGCTTTGTATTGTTACAACGTCAGTAGTATATAACAATGAACAATGTTTGCTCTTTCTTCATGTAACCTGGGCCGAGAACCTCGTTTTTTTTTTTTTTTGTTTTTTTTTTTTTTTTTTACAAGATCCAGAGCTTTTGTGAAAACCACAGATTATAGTTCCACATTTTTGTATCTCCGCCGACACAGTTTAATTGACTGAGGGTTATTACCAAAACAGTTATTATAAGGTTAGGTTTGTCACTGAAAATTATATCATATTATGTCTATGTCACGGGGTGACAAATAAGTCCGGGACTATCCCCGCCAGAGAAATGCCCTTGTTGAGATCCGGGAAGTGAAACACCGTCCCAAAGCCGAGTGAGTGCCTGTCGCCATGGTAATGAGTGGCGGATTGACAGCAGGTGTGGGTAATTTGCGCTGAGCGTTTGAATGAGGCCACGCTGGCTCATGAGAGTATAAAAAGTCAGAGGAAGAGAAAGTTGGGTGGTGGTTCTCTCCTGCTTGTGGTGCTTTTGTTCTCGTTTGGATGTGGCTGGCTCCTGTTGGGAAGTGTTCTCTGAAGTGTGTCGTTGAGGGCTCGTTGTGAGGAAAAAGGAACGTCGTGTGTATGAGGAATTGAAGACGGAGGGAGAGAGGATTTAAAGAGGGAAGTGCATCGTCGGGATGAAAGAGTGAAGATAAGTAATCGATTATTGAATCTCCTACCACACGTTTGATACTGAGATAGATGTGGGCTGAAGTATTTGGAGTGTACCGTGTGAATATCACTGAGTGAATTAAACTGATTCTCTGCTATTCTTATCTTCTCTTCCTGTTCGGATGGTGAAGCAAAACCAGTTTATGTCTATGAAGAAGTGTTTAAAATCTCCTTCCTCTCACTGCCGATCCGTCACTTTTTGAACCGAGACCCAGGGTGAGTGCTGGCCTTAAGTACACTTAATGAGTGGATTTGCAGTGTTTGAATTGCCGTTCTTTCTCTTCCCTCGTGCTGTATATTGGAGTGGAATTCCCGTGAGTGTGTGAAAGTCTGTTCTTAACTGCCGTGCGCTCGCCCAAGAGGCAGGCTGGTATATTGTACATCTTCAGAGCTTGGAGAGATCGAGCACGTCCAACTGAGGAAAGGTTTGGGAAAGGACAGCTGGCGTGAAATCCTGTTTCTTCCACGACACATGTGAGAACGTTATATTACTGTGTGAAGTATTGACTCTGTCTGCCCTAGAGAAAGCCCAGCCCAGTCTGTGACTGTGAGTTCGCTGCAGCCCAAAGCCCACCTGTATGGAGTGAAGTTTCTGTCTTCTCCACGACACATGTGAGAACGTTATATTGCTGTGTGAAGTATTGACTCTGTCTGCCCTAGAGAAAGCCCAGCCCAGTCTGTGACTGTGAGTTCGCTGCAGCCCAAAGCCCACCTGTATGGAGTGAAGTTTCTGTCTTCTTCCACGACGTATGTAAGAACGTTACAATGCTGTGTGAAGTATTGACTCTGTCTGCCCTAGAGAAAGCCCAGCCCAGTCTGTGACTGTGAGTTCGCTGCAGCCCAAAGCCCACCTGTACGGAGTGAAGCTCCTGTCTTCTCCACGACACATGTGAGAACGTTATATTGCTGTGTGAAGTATTGACTCTGTCTGCCCTAGAGAAAGCCCAGCCAGTCTGTGACTGTGAGTTCGCTGCAGCCCAAAGCCCACCTGTATGGAGTGAAGTTTCTGTCTTCTCCACGACATAAGTGAGCACGTTATATTGCTGTGTGAAGTATTGACTCTGTCTGCCCTAGAGAAAGCCCAGCCCAGTTCGTGACTGAGTTCGCTGCAGCCCCAAAGTTCACCTGTAAGAGGAAGCTGTGGTTGTCCCTTCACTGGAGAATTCCTTGTCCATCACCTCCCACTGTGTACCTGATACCAGCGTGGAGAAAGGAACCCAGTTAACCTACTTACCGTAAGACACCTACCTGAACCCTATCGACTGCTGTGAACTGTCCCCTACTTCAAGAGAAGAGGAAGCTGTGGTTACCTACTCACTGGAGAACTCACCTGTACATCACCTCTCACGGCGTACCTGATACCAGCGTGGAGAAAGGAACCCAGTTAACCTACTTACCGTAAGACACCTACCTGTATCCTATCGACTGCTGTGAACCGTCCCCTACTTCAAAGAGAAGAGGAAGCTGTGTTCATCTATTCACTGGAGAACTCACCTGTCCATCACCTCCCACTGTGTACTAGATACCAGCGTGGAGAAAAGAACCCAGTTAACCAACATACCGTAAGATACCTACTTGTACCCTGTCGACTGCTGTGAACTGTCCCCTACTTCAAAGAGAAGAGGAGGTTGTGGTCATCTGCTCACTGGAGAACTCACCTGCTCATCACCTCCCATTGCGAACTTGATACCAGCGTGGAAGGAGCCTGGTCGATCTACTTACCGTAAGATATCTACCTGTATATTTGACTGCCGTGAACTGTTCTCTATTGAAAAGAGGAGAGGAAGCTGTGGCCATCCATTCGCCGGAGAACTCACCTGTCCATCACCTTCCATTGTGAACCTGATACCTGCTTGGAGAAAGGAACTCTGTTAACCTGCATACCGTGAGATACTTACCAGTCCGGTACTCCTTACTGGGAATCGCCATCTGTGGGGAAGACTGTGTCCTCTTGCCGTCTTGGACTCCTCCCTGGACGAGGGAGAGAAGAAGACTTTTAGATTAGGATTACCAATTGTTTTATTCTTAATAAAATCTGTTACTCTTTATTCCTTGACTCTGGTCTCGTCTCTGGCACGCTCCTCAAAGTGTTCTGGGTCTAGGGGTGGGCATAGTCTGGTTCGGCCCATCCCGACCTGTGACATCTATACTTTAAAAAGCATTATGACTAAACTGGAACACTGTGGCAACAGCTTTCTTACCTGTACGCAACAGCGTTTTGCTTCCAGTTTGAAATGTTGACTACAAACACGGAGGTTGTTCAGATTTTCAGATCCTTCATTGGAAACCCAAAGTAGCTCACTGCTGCTTAACGTTCACTTTGTGAATTTTTGGACCTGGGAGCAATACAAGTCATCACCATTATGATTAAAAGTTTGCTAATACCCAGGGGGCAAAACACCTGTTTTTTAGGAAATCAGACATGGGCTGCTGTAAAAGGTTGTCATATAAAAATGAAATCTATGATGTCTGAGGATCACAACCTGGGTGGCCAACCCGGTCAACAAGCTGCTGGAAACTTGTAATTAGGGTCAAAACAATGCTACCTCAAATTCGGCTTTAACTCCCAGAATCACCCAAACATGCTAAAACGGTTTAATAATATTCATGAATCGTGAGCCATATCTCCCTGATACTTTATGCTAGAACCAAACTGAGCACACCTTTAGAAAGAGTGGAAGATAAGCTTTCATCTGATATCTTGATTGTACATGTAATTAGAATGTAAGAGTTAACAATGCCTCTTAATTCATAGGTAGGCAAAACAAAAAGAAAAAAATATTGAACATTCCATTTGTAATCGGTGGCATTCTTTTCCCTTTGTTGTTGTTACAATAAACAAATTACCATGTAAAGTTAACTTTTACTGGATGAAATCATATTTTGATGTTTTTTTTTTTACTAACCAGACAGTCCTCATGGCCCATAACACATTTAGAGGGAATTCAATTTCAAGCCTATAATACACAAGATCCAAGAAAGAAGTTTACCATTAACTGGTGTTAATTGTATACTGCTCTGTTTCTGTATGTACAGTATATCGTTTGCATATTTATGCAATATATTATGACACATCATAAAAGTGCATCTGTCCATCATAAAAGTGTGTCTATCCATCATAAAAGTGCATCTATCCATGGATAGATGCACTTTTATGATTGACACATGCACTTTTATGATGGATAGATGCACTTTTATGATGGATAGATGCACTTTTATGATGGATAGATGCACTTTTATGATGGACAGATGCACTTTTATGATGGATAGAAGGCACTTTTATGATGGATAGATGCACTTTTATGATGGACAGATGAACTTTTATGATGGATAGACGCACTTTTATGATGGATAGATGCACTTTTATGATGGATAGACGCACTTTTATGATTGACACATGCACTTTTATGATTGACACATGCACTTTTATGATGGATAGATGCACTTTTATGATGGATAGATGCACTTTTATGATTGACACATGCACTTTTATGATTGACACATGCACTTTTATGATGGACAGATGCACTTTTATGATGGATAGATGCACTTTTATGATGGATAGATGCACTTTTATGATTGACACATGCACTTTTATGATTGACACATGCACTTTTATGATGGATAGATGCACTTTTATGATGGATAGATGCACTTTTATGATTGACACATGCACTTTTATGATTGACACATGCACTTTTATGATGGATAGATGCACTTTTATGATGGATAGATGCACTTTTATGATGGACAGATGCACTTTTATGATGGATAGACGCACTTTTATGATGGATAGATGCACTTTTATGATGGATAGACGCACTTTTATGATTGACACAGGCACTTTTATGATTGACACATGCACTTTTATGATGGACAGATGCACTTTTATGATGGATAGATGCACTTTTATGATGGACAGATGCACTTTTATGATGGACAGATGCACTTTTATGATGGATAGATGCACTTTTATGATGGATAGACGCACTTTTATGATGGACAGATGCACTTTTATGATGGATAGATGCACTTTTATGATGGACAGATGCACTTTTATGATGGACAGATGCACTTTTATGATGGATAGATGCACTTTGATGAAAAATATACCCATTGACTGTCATTATAAAGCTTGGAAGAGCCACGACACTTTTTAATATAACTCTGATTGTATTCTTCTGAAAGAAGAAAGTAATATACACCTAGGATGACGTCAGGGTGAGTAAATCATGGGCTAATTTTCCTTTTTGGGTGAACTATCCCTAGGACCATAGACATAAAATACAAATAGGACTACCAAATTGCCTATCACAGTTTTTGGCAAGTAAATCACGTGATGTGACACATCCTATTGACCCTGTTCACATTTCTGGGTTTCTCAGAAGTGTAAGGCATCATAGTTGGGTTAACTTCTATAGCAGTGAATGAAATACTACATTAAATATAAATTTTTGTGTTCCAATTTGCTCAAATAGCAAAAGAAAAACGCCACAACAGTGTTTTCACAACTTTCAAAAAGAGTAAAAAAATAGATAATGGCAGTCGGAAGAAAGAAAGTTGTCAACTTTGTCACAGCCGCGCTATTAGAAACATCCTCACAGCAGCGTTAACTAGTTTTTGTGTAAATAATACAAATATAGTGTTATATGCGTAATTATATTTTATTATGACAGTATGTGGCAACATGTATGTTAAAAGCGCATCTTCTGCACTAAACAATAATACTGCAATATTCTAGACTCTTACATGTACCTAACGCCACACTTACACTACAGAAGACTGTAAAAAATATATTTTTGTATTTTCAAATTACAAATTACTTGTATTTTAATTAAATACTTTTTGATGTATTTGTGCCCATCTCTGGTTAAAGGTTGTCAGAAGAACTGCTCCATGCTACATAGGATGCCGTTGCTAGGGGTTGGCAACCAAATGTAGTAGGACACAGCCTGCTGAAACACTAGAGCAGCGACAGCAGCGGTGATTCCATACAGCTAAACAAATTGTATAAACATTATTACAGAAATTAGTTATCACCCTAAATTGTAATCTGTTTGTCTGTTTCGTTTTTTTTTTTTTTTTTTTTTTGGTACAAATTGCTACTTAATGTAACAGTTTTAATCAGTAAATACTTTTAAACCTACTCCACACATGACTCCTGTGTGTTTTAGTCTTTCAGCATTTAGTTGTCAGTACCTTTGTCTCACACTCCAAACACCAGGATTGAACTAATCAGCCTAACCCAAAATCCTCAAATCCCTTTTTTTATTTCAATAGAATAAATAAAGCTATCCCACTTGTGAAAGAATATTAGAAATAGACATTGCAATACAAATAATTGATATTGCATAAATATGCAAACGATATACTGTACATACAGAAACAGAGCAGTATACAATTAACACCAGTTAATGGTAAACTTCTTTCTTGGATCTTGTGTATTATAGGCTTGAAATTGAATTCCCTCTAAATGTGTTATGGGCCATGAGGACTGTCTGGTTAGTAAAAAAAAAAACATCAAAATATGATTTCATCCAGTAAAAGTTAACTTTACATGGTAATTTGTTTATTGTAACAACAACAAAGGGAAAAGAATGCCACCGATTACAAATGGAATGTTCAATATTTTTTTCTTTTTGTTTTGCCTACCTATGAATTAAGAGGCATTGTTAACTCTTACATTCTAATTACATGTACAATCAAGGTATCAGATGAAAGCTTATCTTCCACTCTTTCTAAAGGTGTGCTCAGTTTGGTTCTAGCATAAAGTATCAGGGAGATATGGCTCACGATTCATGAATATTATTAAACCGTTTTAGCATGTTTGGGTGATTCTGGGAGTTAAAGCCGAATTTGAGGTAGCATTGTTTTGACCCTAATTACAAGTTTCCAGCAGCTTGTTGACCGGGTTGGCCACCCAGGTTGTGATCCTCAGACATCATAGATTTCATTTTTATATGACAACCTTTTACAGCAGCCCATGTCTGCTAAACCCCCTTTGCCCCCTGGGTATAAGAAGTATTTCCTAAAGCAAGATGGTCTTTGAATCTGGTCAAGCTTATTCATAGCAGACTGGTGGGAGTGGCCTTGGACGGCAACATGCTCAGTGCATTATGGGTGGTTTAGTTTAGTTTAGTGTAGTTAGTTTTATTACCTATCTGGCAAAAGGCCTGTTCTCTGTTTTCTCTAGTCAGGTAGTACTGATTTCCAGCCAAGTTTTATAGAAAACCAATTTTGCCAGAGGTGATTTCCCCCTTTAAATTGCATTAACAGAGTGGGAGAGGGGGAAGAAGGAGGGACAATAAATCAGTGGAGAAATGCGGGGAAATGCACCACACCTGTGTTTGAAAGGAGCTCTCCGAGGTCCTGATAATATCTGGTGGGTAGTATCTGCCTTCCAGCACCATCCGTATTGGCCTACCCTAAGAGTGGGGTGCTCTCCATGGTGCTGAATGTGCCTCTTCTGCACTGTGGAGGAACAATTTACTGTAGGATCACTTCAAGCATACTATACAGCATGTGTGCAGTACGAATACATAATGCATCTGCCATTCTGGCATTGTCAGACATAATAATCACATAAAATACTGCTTTTTGCATAGTGTACAATAGGGAAGTAGGCATATACAGATGTAGGGGTGAACTGACTGTCTATTGGAAAATGTGCAGTGCTGGGCCATCATTTATAAAACATTGTACGCACAGATTTGAAATTAGAGTGTGCGTTCACTAAAATCTACGTCAACATTCATATTTATAAAAACAGTCTTTGATGTGGAGAAGTGCTTAGCGCCAAGTTAGGGTCTAAGCAGAAACGTACACACTTTTCCTTCTGGCAGAGAGTCGGAGTACTGCAGGTATTTGGAATTATTGCCAATACATTTTCAAGTAAAGAATTTGAATGTTTACTGGTGGAAATTTCATCTGGAAGAGAGGCGTACACTATTTTTTTTGTGTGTAAGTTCGCTCTCTGAACCACACGTACGCACATTTGAGAAATGATCGTAAAATCAAATGTAGGCCCCTCAAGTCTTCCAGGACCAGGATTGAGAACCACTAAAATAAACAGAAGCAGTGACATGGAACTAAACAAAATTGAAATTCTAACAACAGCACTAATGAGTGTTCCTTGATGAGGTCAGGTAAAGTTGTGTTTTGTTGACTTCAGTCCCATCTGAAACTTTTATTCACAGAACCTTGGCAAAAATTACAAAACAAATTACCTACTGTCGTTCGGTTAACTAACACCCTTTGAGAAATTAAATCCAGTCCAGATGGGAACGTCAGTGATTGTGGTATATTTTTTTAAACAAAGCTTCCTAATTATTTTGAATTTTAACAAATATAATGATTAAAGTACATTTTTTTGTTGCACTTCATACCATTTATACAGTTTGTCTATCTTTATAAATAAAATAACAGTTGGTGTCAGAGCCATATCCCACAGTTCCTATCTCTTTTCTCCCATCACTTCCTGTGTATATTCAACTATCCTAGGCAAAATGCTTAAACTGAATATTTAACTCATAAACTAAAATTCTGTCATTAGTCACTCACTCACTCACTCTTTCAAAAACTGCATGCTGTAAGTAATAGTGGAACACACACAAAAAGGCTATTTTCTATAAAATAACAATTCATAGTTACGAAAAGGACCATAACCCAGACAGCAACATAGTGTCGGCCCAGATCCGGAACACATCTGGTACAAGTGGATTCCACAAGATCCAGATGTGGGCCGGATCTGGTCCGACACAATGTTGCTGTCTGGGATAAGTTGTCACTAAAGGCACCACAATAGTCTTTCTTTTGAATTATATTTCAGTCTTCCAAAGTCATATGATAGCTTTATGCAGCCCATACTCATTCGAAAAACGTACCTGTGGCAACATTTTTGCAAAACACAAAATACGTTACGTCGTGTAAGTTTTGTGACAGTTTCAAAGTGAAATGTCCAGTGAGTGGCGCTAAAAGCGTGTTTAGTTCTTTTCCGGAACAGATGAACGTGAATATGGCAACGTTTTTTCACGTCTGTACGAGTTTGTACGTATCACTGCAGTTCTGAGTTGAAATGTCCGGTGAGTGGCGCTAAAAGATTCAATTAATGCTCCACCACGTTTTAAAATTACGTACAATTACACTATACCCTAAACAAACCTGATAGTGTTAACAAAAGCAAATTTGCCAAAAAAAAAAAAATGTAGTCGTAACCATGCCATTTTAGCTTGTTTTTAAACTTTGAGCGTGATTTGTCTTTCATGGGGTAACTTATAGCCGAGCTTACCCAAGCAGAAGTACAATTCTGTACCAGCTGAGCTACTGAGAAATCTTAATATATCAGCAAAACTGAACGTGGAGCTGGTTCAATGATGCAAACTCCAAATATATATTTGTTTACAAATCATGTACTATGGTATAAAGTGTTTTGAGATCATAACATAATTGTGCAAGGAGCCGCATGAAAATAAGACTTGTTTGCTGTTTTTTAGTAACTGCAGTAATATTTATTTTGCATGTATTTTGCATTTTGCTAAAATTTTGCCACAGGAACATTTTTCCAATGAGCCTGTGTTGGAAATTTGAATTTGAATGACAGTAAATATGAATTTAACACTTTATTCTGATGGTCCACTTTAGACATTCTTCTATAAGAAACTTTGCAACTACATGTCTAACTCTCATTAGAGTGTCAGTAGAGTATTAGTAAAATGTATTATTAAAAGCATAAAGCAGTTTTATGAATTTATTTGAATTTCATTACATTCGATTTCTTGTGCCTTAAATTCAACTTCAGGCAATTCTCCATTTGATTCTGAATGGTGCAGCTTTTCCTCGTCCTAAGACCTTTAGTTATAAGAACATCTCTGATAGTGAATACACGTGAGCAGGGTTACACAATGGTGATCAACAAGAAACAGGGATTTTAAAGTCTGAGTTTATAACTCATAACACGGTGTGCGTGGAATCTCCTCTGCTCATAGATGTTAGTGTGAGCTTATAAGCCTGTGATGTAATGCTGTGCGTACTAGAAAACTTACTGTTATGCCAAGAGTAATATACTCCGACGGGACTTGCGTATGGCTATGTATGTGTGTTAATGTGGTTAAGACAGATCAAGTGGCAGCTTGAGCACACACACACATGTGCGCGCACACACACACACACACACACACACACACACACACACACACTGCTTCAAGCCAGAGTGTGGCACACCGGCATAAGATTAAGACCTGAGATTTGTGCCCTTCAAATCCTGCACTGTCAAACTATCAGCAAGGGAGATCTGAAGAGAGCAGTTACATAACTGACACCAGCTCAGTTCAAACCCCAGTGAATGCCTGACAGGCTATTGTCTACATAGACTGCTACCCTCTTAGGGGACGTTTTTGCATTTAAAACAGCTAGAGAGAGCGCTAAGGAATTGAGTGGACTCTGCATGCTACATAGGCAACAGCTCTGCTGTCACACTTCAGTGTGATGCTAAGGTAGTAGTGTGGATAATGAACAAATATTGGGTAAAAAAGTTTTATTTGACACTTTGAATAAATTAATTATTAATAATGAATAATGATGAATGAAAATATTATCTATCTATCTATCTATCTATCTATCTATCTATCTATCTATCTATCTATCTATCTATCTATCTATCTATCTATCTATCTATCTATCTATCTATCTATCTATCTATCTATCTATCTATCTATCTATCTATCTATCTATCTATCTATTGTCGTTGACAAAAACGAGATTTTCTCAGCTTTTTGTTCAAAATATAGCTTTTTTTAAACTTGCCCACATTCAAGTTTTGATAAAAAAAAGAATGCATGAAGCTAGAATAAAAAGTTGAAACTTGTGGTTGGGGGGGCATAACAGTTACTTGGCATAACAGTACCACATTATCACAGGTAATCTGTGCTTGACAATGGAAGAGCAAACTATCATACTATTCTTACTATTTCTGCAGTACACTTTTTAATTGACTCACTTAAGAAGGACTTAATCTTAATATATAATTTCAAAATTACTTTGAATTAGGGTTAAAGTTATACCAAATGTACAAACTAAAATATATTTTTAATGTCATTTCTATTGAATGTCATGTGTTTAAATGCATTTGTAATAACACATTTGTAATGATGGAGTAGTACTTTTAACCCTTACGCTGTGTTGAAAACCCTGTAACACCACAAAAAAAAAAAAAAAAATGCTTGTAAATTGCTCGTTATGCTATAGTATCACCAAATATTGGGTTTAATCTTTTTGTGTTCACGCATGCACAGGTCCGGGGCCTTTATCTTTGCAAGCACACATGTAAATATGTGAACATGAACACACTCCTGAACATTAAATGTTTCTTTTTTTTTTCAAACTCCCCCATTCAGTTTCAATGGATGGTCATTTTTGCCCAATAAAAGCTCAGATCAATGAGACCTACAGTCATTTAAAAAAAATACATACAAAATTGAAAGAAAACAAGTTGATAAAAAGATTGAATCCAATATTTGGAGATAATATAGCATAACAAGAGATTTTTGTAGGTGTGGAAATGTAAAATGGTGAAAAAAAAATAAAAAATCTCAAAAAAGTAAAAAAAAAAAACCTTTTTGAGCAAAGTCATTACATTTTTTCCAATATGATAACATTAACTAACATTTTCACAACATTACTTTCGAAAAACACACTACAGCTAAAATTACAGGTGCTTTGTTTGTCAAAATAAGTGCACTTCTTTAAAGCATGACAAAATATATATAAAAAAAATCTTAAAATGTAAAAATGTACTTAACTCTGGTGAGAAACAGTCATGAAAGTGTGCTGTCTTCAAGTACTCTTAAGTGGTCTTTTATTTCATTAATTATACTGTATTATCTGCAAGTATAGTGTTGTCTTTGAAGATTTGAAGTACACTACAAGTGCACATTCAGCTCAATTAAGCCCCTTTTTTTCAAAAGGGGGACATCAGAGCATGTGTAGTCACTAGGCCATGGATTCAGATCTTAATTAAGGGGCTCAGACTACCCTAATCCTCCTGTAATTTGGGCCTTGGCTTCAGAGGACAGTAATTGATGTTGTCGCCCAAAATGTGCATGTCTGTGCATGACAGTATTTCCGAGATTGCCTTTCTGTCACGTGTGTCACATTCTCACCTACTGTATGGCAGTAATCCTGATAATTCACATTCGCTTCAAACACAGTCGTGCTTCCCTGCTCTCAATCCAGCCAATCAACTGTACTCACGCTCACTGGCCCACAAATCTCTCTGTCGTTTCACCTGGATTTATTTGCTTTTGATTCTGTTTAATCCACATAAAGAGGAGATTGATATTGACAGAGGTGAACTGCAGTGATCTGTACTTCACTCTGGTAGTAAAATTGCCCTACTTCCATAGTAATGTGGCTCTGTTTCATTAATGACATATAAACCTAACGTATACCTCAATTTATTCATTTATCTACCTTTTTTTTCATCTACATTTTTGTTTTATTGAAATATTCCTTGCATTAGGATACTAAAATATGATGGGCAAAATCATTATTGGTCTTCAAGTTTCTGCAAAACCTGAACTGTTGCAAGGAATATGCAAGAAAGCATAAATAATTAATTTAAAGGGCTCTTATTATGCTTTTTTCAACTTTATTTAGTGTGTAATTTTGCTGTTTGAGCACTAAAAAGTCACTCAAAAGAGAGTTTTTCTCTATATCAGTGTGATACTGTTTCTGAACAGGCATACGCAAAATAAAGGGCCGAGGCCTGGTTGAGTTACGCTAGTTGTGCGTTGAAAGTCGCAATTATGGTAAGGGGCATTTCCCAAACACACTCAAAGCACTTGGCCAATCACAACACACTGGTCCAGCTGACCAGTCAGAGCACATTGTGCTTTTCAGGGGCTTCGAACTACACAGAGCGTCACTAACAGACTGGGAAGAGAGGAGCTGCAACAACGTCAAATATGGAAGAAAAAAAAAAAAAAAAAAAAAAACAACAACATGAAAACCTATTCTTGTCAAGCCCAAAAATAAAAAGGGAATAATAGGTTCTATTGATCAAATAAATAACACCTTTTATTTTGATGTTCTGGTACATTTCCTTTAGTTCCTGTTTCCCTGCACTGTTTAGTTTCGGTTTTCTTGGTTACTGATTATGTCCTCTTTTTTATGGTTATGTTTGCCATTTATACTCCTGTTATAGTTTAGTTCTTTGTCAGTTCTCGTTTGTGGATTTTGTTGGTTTGCTCTTCTCCTAAATTTCTCCTACGATCTCCTCAAAGTTACAGATTCAGATTAAAGGCTTTTTGTTTTGTTGTTTGTTCTGCAAACGTACCCCACCTTCTTCTGTCGGTGTCAAGGATGATGCTTAATTTAGTTGCCTTTTGTTCCCATATGTTTGTCTCTTGTATCTCCAGTTCAGTTTAGTCTTGATTAGTCCCTAGTTTTCCCTCTTGGTTACCAATTATGTTCACCTGTCAATCATTATGTCTCCCTGTGTATTTAAAGTCCCCCTGTAGTCAATAACTGTATCCCCTAAACTAATCTTTGATCACCAAAATGACATATTTAATATTTTTTTCATTGAAAAAATAATCATCATGTCTTAAAATTACTTGAATGTAACTCTACACACATGCTTCATTTAATATACGCGGTTCTATGAATATGCAAATGAGCCCCGCCTCCACTCACTCACACCAGCTCAGAGATCTGGTCGTGGACGATCGCACATTGATCTGATTGGTTAAAAGGTAGTTTGTGACGTCAGAAACACCAGCGATTTCAAACTGTGTTTTTGAGACTTTGGTGTCTTTGGTTCACTGCAGTTTTAAGGAGAAAATACTCAGCAATAGTGATGACTTGCGATCAGGGCCGTTTGAAGGGATTTGGGGGCCCCAAGCAAAATGGACATGGAGGCCATGTTTATAGATGGGTTACAAAGTATTTATTAAGTAAAAAGAATGTTTGCTAACAGTTAAATGACAATTAACTAAAGATTAAATAACAATTTACCATCTATTAATGATGGTTATTATAAAGTGTTACCGAAAAGATATGTTAGCATTTCCATATTTTGATATTAGAAGGGAAGGGATGCAGCTGCTTTCACAACTACCAATGCTTAAAAACATCCCGAGCTAATGTTTGATATGCACTGAATTTATTGTGTGGTTTTCCTAACCCCCATTTGGTAAATAGATTGGTGGAATAGTTAGTATAGCATGCTATGCCACTTTCATCAACCTAATACAAAGCTATAGCAATGTCATGTCATTAAATACGATAAACAGTGATTCTGGAACAGATCTGCGTCTTCCTTATCCCGTTAAAAAAAACATATTACAGTATGTAACCATATTCCGTCCGTTCGAAAAAAAAGTTGCACTAACTGTTCGTTACAAGCAGCATTTGCCGTCAGGGAGGTAGCTAACATAAACATATTTTTACTAGCCTACCTGCTGCAAAATTACACCATTTGTACAAGACAAGTAGAGCTATTTTATCCAGTGTAATTTATCACTTACCACTATCTTGTTTTACTTGCATAATTCCGCTTCATGATGACTGCCGAGGAGGTTTTGTATTTTGCCGGCAGCAGAGATCACGTGGTTGGCTGGCTGCTGTCAGCGACTACTGAGGGGGGCCCCCTTGAGGGGGATCCCGATAACAGTGTCATTGCACTTTACTGCATTGACTATCAAAGGGGCGCTCACACAGTTTGTCGTTGCATTTTATTCTTAACCAGTCGTTGTCTTGGGGCCCCAGGCCAGCTCGGGGCCCCAAGCAATTGCTTGGTTTGCTTGCCTTGTCGCGACGGGCCTGCTTGCGATTTTACACATGGTTTGCACATTAAAAACACCACATAGACATATAAACAACATTAAAAGCCTGATTTTCACCACAAGGGGACTTTGGGACTATGTTTCCTGAATATTCCTGAATATTTGATAATAAATATAGTTATCCTGCGCCTTGCGGCTTGCGCCTTTTTTTCCCCCTTAACAATTTTGAAAAATAGGAACGAGGCCAGTGGCGCAATTTCTAATGAGTGTCAACTGCGTGCCACACCGGCCTCTATTCTCACGGAGAATCAAGGAGATCTGGAAGGATAAAAAGAGGAAGGACGACAGTGCAAGACAAGAGAGGACCAAGCTTGGACTATTTATGTTGGTGTTTTTTTGGTGTTGTCCATGAGGGGCTGCCACTTTACTTTCATTTTTTGTTTGTTTAAAAGTTGTTTAAAGGGGTGGTAAAACACCTTTTTTCGAAGGCTTGATTGTGTTTGTGGGGTTCACTGTAACATGTGTTCATGCTTCGTTTTTAAAAATTCACATTATTTTTCACATATTTAACCATTATTCTACACTGCTCTGTCCCTCCTTGTAAAAACGGTCGGATGATTTCCTGGTTCTATGAAGCCCCGCCCTCAAAAATACGCAACGGGCTCAGATTGGTTAGCTGGCCCTGTGTGTTGTGATTCGCTAACCGCCTATTGCACGTTGTTTCGGAAACGCCCCTTATCGGTAGTTTTTGCTTCAGTAAACAACGGCGTTAATATTCCCATATCAGTTTGAGCTCGAATCAGACCTAGAGAATGTTAGTAGAGAGGATCGTGCAGAACCAGTTCAAGAACGGCTGTTAAAGGACGTTTCAGAAAGGTAAGTTTTTTTTTTTTTTTTTAGACTGCAGATCTATTGTGATCGCTATTTGAGACACTGTTACTTTTGTATATTTAAAACGATTGTAGCTAAATATCTGTCGCCAGAACTATTAACCCAATACGAACACTAAACATTGGCTTTACAACAGTAGGCAAATCAAACACAAACCATGTTTAGCATGCCTGTAGATAAACAATACACAAAAGCTATAATCAAAGAATAATTTACAGTGATCACTTATAAATGACAACAACCACGAACATTCCAAGTTCGTTGCGCTGGTGATATTAAACACAAGTTTGTATGTGTTTGTCGGATAAGTATGAATTAACGTTAGCATTTAACAAACTGGTTTGTGGAGACAAACTGCGTTGTCCTTCGTTTACTTCCTCGCTACAATGTACAATTAACAATACGAACTATTACAGGAAAACACATCAACGAAAAAATCATACTTACAGGTTGTGGCTCGTAAATAGCTTCTGTTTTTAAAGTTGGAACTGCTCGATCTTTCAGGACAAGCCGTTGTGTGAATCCTGCATTGAACTCTAGATTGAGGAAGCTTTCCTCCGGAAAATGTGCCGCACAGAGTGCAACATTTGGATTATAATTATGAGGGACCGAGTTAAAAATAAATAAGACTGAACAAAGTGGACCTGCAATCTGGGTGAAAATAACAGCGTTTCAACAGCATTGCGGCAACGACACTCCACTACCACAACAACTCTTTTCCAAAGCAACATAAAATGGCCTCGACCCCTTTATGTATTGTGTTCCCAGAGGAGGGGTTTATGTAAATATTGGGCTTAGTGATGTCAGCAAGCCCACAGGAATGTCGTGTAGTCCTTCTCAGCCGTTTCTGTAGTTCTTAGAAATTGAATTCTTTAAAAGCAAATATCTCCCTTTGCTGTAAACTTTGAACGTTGTAACTTTGCAGATGTTGTTTATGCTCAAACAGCAACATTACATACTAACTAAAGTTAGAAAAGTGAAATCGTGTTTTACCACCCCTTTAAAGTTTGTTGAATGTTCGCCAGTCCTGGCCTCCTTCTTCCCTGAACTTTAAACCTTGCTACAAATACCTGTAATTAATTATTTTTCCAGGATGAGTTGTAACATTTCCAGTAAAATAGATTCTAGATCCTGCCTTCTTTTCATTTGACAGCATTGCTGCTCTGCAGTTGAATACTGTTGTGTGTTGTGTTGCTGTTTAAATATGTTGTGTTGCTTTTTAAATGCAAAAAAGAGGTGTTAAAATGGGCTGAAAATAAAGTGCTTCTCATTATCCATGCGGATGAAAAAAAAACAGTGTTTAATGGTCATTTCTGTTGATAAACAAGTGAACAGTCAGTTCTTGAATTTAATGTGTTGGAAACAGGAAAAATAGGCAAGTGGAAAAATCTGAGTGACTTTGACAAGGGTCAAATAGTGATGGCTAGACGACTGGGTCAGAGCATCTCCAAAATGACAAGTCTTAGGGGATGTTCCCGGGGTGCAGTGGTTAATACCTACCAAAAATGGTGCAAGAAAGGACAACCGGTGAACCGGCGTCAGGGTCACGGGGGAGCGAAAGCTAGTCCAGTGCTGTCTTGGTTTCTAAATTCATCAGATCTCAATCCGATTTAACATCTATGTGATGTGCTGGACCAACACATCCGACCCATGGAGGCTCCATCTCGCAAATTACATGATTTAAATGATCTGCTGCCAATGTCTTGGTGCCAGAAACCACATGCAGGACACGTTCAGGGGTCTTGTGGAGTTGATGCCTTGCCCAAATTTTCTGTATATTTTGCCGTCTCAAATAGATGATTTACACTGCAAAGGCAGCACAATTCAACTGAACAATAAAAAATGATCGTGATTTTAACGGTCAAAGACTGTAAAAATGCTACAGTGAAAAACTGTTCATTGGTTAACAGAAAGTTTCCTTGCTATATACGGTAAACAACTGTGATAGATCTAACGGTACATTTAATGTAATTTTATTGTAAAATACTGTTAAATTTACAGTTTTTGGAAGTGAAAAGAACAAGTCGTTGTATAATTTACAGTGAAAAAACGTAAATTGACATTCCCACAATTCCCTGCGTGACACTTCACATTTGATGTATTTTTGTTGGAATAACTATGTTTCTGAATGAATGAAACCTTTATTGCCCCGAGGGGAATTTGTTTTGCACTCATAGGAGCCACATTAAACATCAACACAGCAAACATGATAAAACAATAAGACAAAAAACAGAACATGTACAACAAAAACAATAACACAGCAAAGTTAGTGACATACAATCATCAGTTCAACAGCTTAAAAGAAACTATAAATAAATAAATATTCAATATTCAATAATACACATTTAAAATATGTCTATGTGCCTATGGATGATCTATTTAGTAATTGAATACTCCTCGGCACAAATGATGTAATATATCGTTTAGTTTTTGTTCGGGGCATTCTAAATCTACGTCCAGAGGGGAGGGGGGGGGAATTCTGAACAAAGTGGGTGCAATGGATCCTCCAATATTCTCAGTGCCAAATTAAGGGTATACTGGTCAGTAAGATTTGTGATGCTTTTAGCGTCTGATCCAGTAATTTTCCTACCCATTTTTGTCACCTTGTCCAGCATGTTCCTGTTCTGGATAGACCCTAACACTGGATGGCAAAAGTCACCACACTCTGAATAAAGGTTAAATAAAACAATGTCAGAGTACTAGTCTCTGCATTAAAACTGCGCAATTTTCTTTAAAAAAAAGAGCCGTTGCTGTGCTTTTGAGTATCTTGCTAATGTGTTGGCTGACCAGGTGAGTTTGTGATCAATAATAGTGCCCAAATACTTGTACTCCTCCACAATCTCAATAACTGTCTCTTGAATAGTAACAGGTTGCAGTGGAGGGGGCCTTTTCCTAAAGTCGATCACCATTTCTTTTGTTTTTGAAATGTTTAAAATTAGTGAATTTTCACTGCACCATTCATAGAAGTGGTCAACCTTAGTCCTATAGTCCTGTTCGTTATCTGTTAAAAACCCAACCAAGGCAGCATCGTCTGCAAACTTAATCAGTGAACATTTGGAATGGTGGCTGACACAGTCATTAGTGTACAGAATAAATAACAACGATGATAAAACACATCCTTGTGGCACTCCTGTGTTTGTCATGATGATTTTTGACTGGCTGTGACCCGCTCTCACAAACTGTAGTCTGCCTGTTAAAAAATCCTGAATCCACTTTACCAGATTGAGGTTTACACCCATAATTATCAGCTTCTCTATCAACATGTGTGACTGAACGGTGTTAAAAGCTGAAGAGAAGTCTGCAAATAGGATGCGTACATAAGAGGCAGGTGTTTCAAGATGTTTATAAATTCCATTCAGGAGGGTTGTTACTGCATCTTCCACACCTCTTTTCTCTCTATAGGCAAACTGTAATATATCCATGTGTTCTTTGGTTTGTTTTTTGAGATGAGTTAAAATGATCCGCTCAAAGCATTCCATAGCAACTGAAGTGAGTGCTACTGGTCTAAAATCATTCAGTCCATCTGGTTTGTGTTTCTTAGGAAGTGGTACAATTTCCGCAGTTTTCCATATCTTTGGGACTTTGTGTGTGTCAAGTGATTTCTGGTACAACCCTCTGAACACCGGGCTCAGTTGTTCTTTGCAGCTCTTTAGGATGGTGCCTTCCAGCCTGTCAGGGCCGGCAGCTTTCCGAGTCCTTACATGGGAGAAGATCCGCCCCACTTCCTCACAGCTTACCCTGATTGAGGCACTTGCTCTTCCTTCAAGGCTGATTGGATTAACTGGCACGTCATTCTCCCATCTCGCAAAGTGTTCATTCAGGGCATTTGCTTGCTCGACTGTATGTGCCGTTCTGTTAGCGTGGTGATTTTGACGTATGATAGTTTTTATGTCGTTCAATTTTATCTTTATATTGTCTTTTACCTTGTTTAATTTTCTTCTGTATTTCCTTCTGAATCAGCTTTCCTCCATAACGATCATTTCCTTTAAATGCTCTTTCTTTGTCCGCTAACAGTTTTTTAATTTCGGTTGTAATCCATGGTTTTGAATTAGCACATTTTTCACGTGTTTTGTCGAGATCACATTATCCACAAAAAAATTAATATATGACGTGACAACATCCGCATGCTCATCGAGATCTGCACAATCAAAAACGCTCCACTCTGTGCAGTCAAAACATCCCTGAAGAGCTGTCACACTGTCATCATCCCACACACGCACCGATGTCATTATAGGTTTTTCCCTTTTCAATTTTTGTCGGTAAGAGGGTAACAAAAAAACAGTGTTATGATCCGATCCGCCTATCGCTGCTTTGTTAACTGCTTTATAGGCATTTTTTATATTACCATAACATAGATCAATTATTTTTGATCCACGCGTGGCGCACTTCACATATTGCTGATATTGGGGTAATACAGATGACAAAGAGCAGCCATTAAAGTCACCCAGAATAAGTTTGGGAGTATCTGAGGACGCTGTCTCTAGTTCTTGTATGTGGTGATATATCGCATCTGCAACCTCTTTGTAGTTTGCGTCAGGGGGAATATACACTAGACATACAAATAGACAGTTGCCCAAACTCTCGTGGTACATAAGTAGGTCTTAAAGAAACTGATAAGAGTTCTAAGTTTGGGGAATTGATGGTGTGTCTGATGATATGGTGTCTACACCACTTGTTGTTGATATACATACATAGTCCTCCACCAATCGATTTCCCTGTGACTTGTTTTTCTCTGTCAAGTCTTAACGGTGTACCAAAGCCAGATAGGGAAAGACTGTTATCATTCACTGTATGGTTTAACCAAGTCTCACTGAAACATAACAGACAACTATCTCTGAATTCATACCGGTATTGCGTAGAGGCATGAAGTTCATCTAATTTGTTCCTTAGCGATCTCACATTAGAGAGGACTATAGTTGGAAGTGGGGGTTTCAATCCTCTTGCACGAACGCAGCGTTTAATTCCTCCTCTCGAACCATGCTTTCTCTTTGTCCTGTCAAGTCGCTGTTCAGTTGGACGTAGGCATTCCAAAGGAAAGTCTGTTGGAGGTGTCCACTGCAGCTGTGTTGCTAAGCCCAGCTGAAGTAGTTGAGGTCTGCCGTAGGTTATCCTAAATGGCTCAGCGTTTGCCAGGAGTAGAGAGAGAAGAGTGATCGCCAGGAAGAGTTCCAAGTAAGCCATGTTGCTGTCCATTGTTTACATCCAATTGCCGGCGTTTACATTCGAAACAATCAAAAATACGATTTAACACCGAAGGACAGCAATTTAACAAACAAAAAACAAAACAAAACAACGTACTAACAAACAATATACCAAACAGTCAGAGCTCCCTTGTGCGTGTTAGCGCCACTTTCGCCCAAAAACTGTGATTGTTGGTTGTCAGTGTATTACTATGGTACAAAACAGATATAAATTCTTCAATAGGTCAGTAAATTAACATTATATCAGATAATTAAATACAGTTTATTACTGTAAATTTAAGTAAAGTCTGTAAAATGTAAAATGTTGCTACCATATTTTTTACGGTAAATTTCTGGCAACCACAGCTGCCGGTATTTTACCGTAAATTGAACAGATTTTTTTTTTACAGTGAACAGACTGAGCTTTTATTGCTGGTCCTTTTAACACATGGCACCTGGTCGTGACATGATGTAAAAGAAAAATAATAATCCAACTCTGTTTTCAATAAACTATATATCTTGCCGCATTTGGTTGCAGTTATTTTGATTGACTTGACCTTAACCTTATACGACTGTACTGAACATCAAATCCTCAAGCATGTTTGGATATAGCTGGTGAGACACATTAGCAGAGGTAGGATGAGGCCGTCAGATGGGGAGAGAAGTACAGCAGAGGAAAAAAAAAAAGAAAAAGAAAAAAAACCCTGCTGGCATAAATTATTTTCAAGAGGGATGGGCAGAACTTAGGCCGTGGTGCAATCTTGGAAATCTGCCCTGAATGTTTGTTTGAGAAGTGGATCGTGTGTCTGAGGTCTGCGTGTGGAGAGGCCCAAGAGAACATATTATGCCAGGATCTTCCACCATGGCTTAATTGGGCCACTCTGATGGTGTCTGCACTTTTCTTTCTAAATTTAATTTATATCTAAATTTGGTTTCGAAAAGCTGGGTCAAGTCGACCAACCCACTGGGAAAAGTCCCAGGACTACTTAAGGCCAGTCCATCCCTGCAACCTTATTTTTTGAGAGAGTAAAGACATAACTCACTGTCAGTCGACTTAAGGATTCAGGGAACATGTCCTCTGTTTAAACACGGTTCACACACACACACACACACACACACACACACACACACACACACACACACACACACACACACACACACAAAAAATCAATCTTTAAGTAACTCAAGTAGCTTTGAGAGTCAGTCTTTTTGAAGAGCAGCAGCTCAGATATTTTTCTCATTCCAAATGCAAACGCATTGTTATTCATTGTATTCATTTTAAACTCTGACCTCACGTTTGGTAGCTTTGTGCTGGTTCACATTGCTATTTCAATATACTAATATCCAATATTGTGCTAATAGTGATCTAAAATTATATTTGTCAGAAAGGCTTTTTGATAAAACCTTTAGAGGTCACATAATTCCCTCTGGTTTGATACTGTGCTCTCCGTGCTGCACGTCTCTGGCCTGGTTCTCAGAACAATCACATTTATTGTTCGTTTCGGTGTTTAGAATGATTTAATGATAATGTGCACGTGAGTGAAGGATTTCATTGGCCTAGTAACCTGATTCATATACAGTATCTGCTCCACAAACCCAGCAAATCAAATCAGTATCCCGTCTGATGTGGGATGTTAGTCAACACATCAAAAATAAGAGTACTTCTATAAAGCACGGCACATTATTACAAAGTGGACTTTTTAAAAGTGTACTTGAAACATAGTGATTACTCTCTTGAAGTGCACTTAATTGGCCTTTTATTTCATTATTATTGTATTATCTGAAAGTCCAGTTTTGTTTAAAAAAAAGTACTTTTAAGATTTGAAGTACACTACAAGTGCACATTCAATGCAATTAAGCACACTTCTTTTTAAACAATGGGACATGATCTGAAAACACTGTAGTTGAGACACTGCATTGTAAATCGATTTTCATCGTTAAGTTTTCTCCTTAAAGCATGTTCTTTCTTTGTCAACCACTATAGTGTTCAAATGCAAACTAGGACAAGAATCAAAGCTTTGGCTGGGACTATAAGTGCCAATCCAGGCTCTCTGACTTCCCTGACTCTTTATCAACAGAATTGTGAATTCCTCACTTAACCTCACATAACTCTCTAAAGTTTTCTAGAGAAGACTGAGAGGAGGAGCCAGGCAATCCCTCAGATTTCCCTCGGAGGGCTGGAGAGGTGACTGCAGATAGAATTTGGGTGGTTTGTTTGTTTTGACTTGAGGGTTTGAGAAGATTGGAGGAGCAGAAGCAGAGATTAATAAAAGATTATATGTCTGTGTGCACGGCAGCAGAACAGAATGCCAGGAAACGGCAGAGTCGTACCAGAGATGAATTGAAATTCACAAAATCTTTAACATCTTCCCCCTTCTGAGCAGACTGGCATCTGCAGTGCCTGCTCAACAATTGAGCGTTAGGCAAACCGTTGGCAAAATAAACAATTCATGAAAAATGTAGAAAGCGATGAGAAAAGGAGAAGAAATTTGAAAGAACACTTTCAAAACTATAAATTATAAAGCAACAACCAGGTACTCAAATAGTTCAAAAGGTTATTATTGTTTTGCGTCTCCAAATTAATTTTTACTTTAATGCAGTCTGAAATGTAATTACAAGTTGTATTTACAATGTAATTATATATTTTTTTATATAAATAGCAATGCTATATTTGTTGTTTTTATTTTAGTTCAGTATAATTACTTTAATTCCATCTTGAAAATCTGGTCTTTAACTACTATTTACTTACATTTAAATTAATCATTTGATACAATGCACTTAATGTGTACATATTTTACATCGAACTTATGTTTTTAAAAAAAATACATGCATGTACAAATAGCTGTAATAAATTTTAGTACATCTACAATCACATCTATAATTAACACTGTCGACCTAAAAATTATTAATGACAGAATATACATTTTTTGGGTTAACTATCCCTTTAAAGACATCTAAAGTGTGACCTAAAAGGTTTTTAAATCAATAGTTTAAATCATAGTTTTATGATTATGGTTATAACAATGTTTTAGATTGGTTGAAATTGCTGACTAATCCAAGAGGGAAAAAGAAACAAAGCTTTGGCTGCTTTTATGAATATTAAGCATCTTCCAGAAGAGGAAGCTCAGGAAGTGATGTGTGCTATGGATATGATATATCTTACGTGGTCGATTGAAATGTTGTTGGACAAGCTTTATGGCTGTTAAATTCTTCCTGTGGTCATGTTTCATTCAAATCCACTGCGGTCTCTTGAGCATGCACTGTACGGGAGGTGTTGTGCAGTCATGCATCCGTGTATCAGAGAGTGGGTGTTTGCTGACGGGGCGTTGTGTTTAATCTTTCCCCGGGATTGCTCTGTTTTGGATGAGCAGTTCACTCTGTGCTTTCATTATGAAGCGCCACTAGCTTCTTACATCTGCATTAGGCGTTTATTTATCCCACTAAACATTTGCAGCTTGTGTCATCATAAACTGAATGAAATTAATGGAAGTGAATGTGCTGTAAAGCCCAGTGTCACTCACTAGACTAAAGCTCCATTCATTTCCAATGGAGACCTGACTGATGCAAATTCATGCTGAGAAATGTTGTTTACACGACAGCAATTTACTAAAAATGGAAAAGTTTTTCATTTGAATTTTTCACGAACACTTCGTATAACTGTTATTCACAAAAATTGAGTCAACAAGAAAAAGCTAGGGGAAATTAGTACTAAGTTTTTTGTTGTTGTTGTTGTTGTTGTATGAGATTTTTACAGTGTGGATTTTTTTGCTGAACCAACACAACGAAATCAGTCATTTCAACTTTTTTTTAAGTTGTGTTTTTTACAGTGTAGTAATAATAGTAAATTAAGCATAATTACAAGTAACATCCTAAACCAACCCCTAACCCTAACTGTAACTCTATAGTAAATACATGTAGTTAATCAATATTACTTATTTGAATAATTACAATGTAACTACGTCACCTTAAAAGTGTAACCAATTTCAAATTTTAAATAAAATGTTATATAAATCAAATACTGTATGACCTTTGTTGTATTATGAATTATTTACTTATCTGCCACAATTAAATATGTTGGTTTCACTTTATTTTGATGGTCCCTTTAACACATTCTGTTGACTATAAGTAACGTTGCACCTACATGTCAACTAACTCTCATTAGAGTGTTAGTAGAGTATTAATAGACTGGTAGGGTTAGGGTTAGAATAAGTTGACATGTAGTTGCAAAGTTACTTATAGTTAGTAGAATGTCTGTTGGAGGATCATCACAATAAAGAGTTATCAGATATTAAGCAGACAGTCTACTAATACTCTACTGAGAGTTAGTTGACATGTAGTTTCAAAGTTACTTATAGTCAACAGAATGTTCAAAAGGGACCATCAAAATAAAGTGTTACCAATATGTTTTTTAATTAACTTATATTTTCTCAGCAAATATTGATTTGTGAGATTAATTTCAGCATATGATTGGCCTGTATTTAATTATTGATTAATAATGATTACTCCGCTGAGATTCGGTGTTATGTTAGATATATAAGTAGATAAGTTCTCACATCAAAATTTTTTCATCTTTGACTCATTAAAGTCTAGTTGCATAATGCATTCACTTTCAGTATTACGTTCATTAAAGTTTCACTTCATCCATAAGTTGTGTCTCACTTCCAGGGTCTCAGCAGGTTCCATATTCGATGGCTATGAACAATGTTCCTGTGGGATCTCCACACCCACAGCCTCCACAGAAGCGAGCATGCATCCCAGCGGCCCACTCCTCCATCCTCTGCTCCTCCTGGGCTATGAGACTGCTGGAGCCTGAAGCTGCCCACCCTCCTGCACCTTTTACCCTCCAAACAACCACAAACACTGACTCACTGAAGACTCCTCGTGGCTTCCATCAAACCGCAAACCTCCACACTTCGTGATTTTTAACAACTTCTGTTTAATAGAAGAATTAAAGGAACCGTGAAGCTTAAAATGGTATAAAGCCAAAATGGAGTGCAGACTTTTTTTCTGTGATGGAGCTAAAGCTACAGAATTCTGAAGAATGGATTTAAAGTGATAGTTCAGCCATACATTTAACTTCTGTCATCATTTACTCAAACTCATCAAGTTCCAAACCTGGGGTGCGTTTCCCAAAAGCATCATTAGCCAACTATGTTCGCAAGTTCCGTCGTTATCAGCATAGTTCAACGAGTCAGTGTTTCCCGAAACCATCGTTCTAACGAACATTCGCAAACAGCATAGCAAAGTTGTGTTGTTGGAACGACAGCTCTCCACCTGTTGTTAGAAGCAGAGTTTCTAGTTTGCATGACATGTGGACTCAATAAATCCTTATCTTGAGCAAAATAAGCAAGCTGACATTCAGTACAACCTGTGTCTTTTATTTAGAATACGTAAATGTAATTTACGTCTTTTAGTTTGTCAAGAGATTTAAAGGGATACTTCAGGATTTAGCATTAAGCTTTGTATTAGTAGAAAACCTGTAGTATTTTCGAATTACCGTGCTTTCCACCTCATATCCTCCTGAGAGGAGAGATTTATGTACAGTATTTTTTATCTGGAAAAAATCCTCCGATGACGCAAAAATCGTCATTTTGCGTCATCGGAGGATTTTCTGGCCAGAGGCTAAAGACTACAGCCAGTAGGAGGAGCTGTCCTGCATGTGTTCAGCCCGCCCATAGAGGGAGGGATCTCACTCACAGAATGTACACAGTGTCAGCTGTCTTTCTTTGGAAGCTAAGCTAGCAGGCTCTTGTTCTGTGGAGAAAGCTGAGTAGTAGGAGAAATCTGAGAAGTAGGGGTTACCATCCTCCTTTTCCCGGACATGTCCGGCCGTCGAGATCGTCCAAAATGTCCGGGATTCGGCTTTTGCTTTCTGCAGTCGCCATTCATTGTTTACATGCACACCTTTTGTTTCAATCTAGCTGAATTCATTCCGATTGGTTAATCTGAATGTAGTGTTTACATGAACGCTAAACAAGTGATCGGTTGATGTGCGTTTTGACATTGCTAAGAAAATTCCTGCTCCTCCGTGAGAGATACGAGACCGGTGCGTCTCAGTAATCACGCCACCGGCCTCGCGCCGTTCTCCCGCGGCCGTCAGCCTCGTCCTGCTCGCCACAGTAAACGTAATGAATGGCGACTGTAGAATGCAAAAGCCGAATCCAGGACATTTTGGGCGATCTCGAAATCCCAGGCAAACTCATCAGGGAGACTCGCTAGTAGCCTAGCTTTGTTGTTTTCAACTGCGCTCTCTTACCGGTAGGCGTGGCTTGGGAGTGGCATCCTAGGGCAGCGAAGCAAGTGCATTCTGGGAGTTGTTGTCTTTCATCCACATAAGCCAAAAATACATTTTCTGGCTTTTCTCAGTCTAGAAAGCTCCAAATTCAAAAATTTCTTCACATTTCTTCTACATAAATGACCTATTTTAAATACACATTCATCTTTCCAGAAGTGAAGTATCCCTTTAAAGCACCGTTTTTGAAGAGTGCGCATGTGTGAACGTGCTCTACTTTGTAAGAACGAGCCTATGATTGAATATGAAAATAAAGCAAAATAACTGAGAAAAATGAGAAATAGTCCTCAGATGCCATGCCTGTAATTTACAGCAAAACATCTAGCGGATCTATCTCAAACAGATTCATTAAAAGAAGTTATTACTCCACCACGTGTGACATCATAAACCAACGTGATTGAACGACCACTTTGCGACAATACGGTTTCGGGAAACAGTCGTGGCTAGCTAGTTGATTTCTTCAACGATGCATCGCACTATGGTAGTTAAGCAGCAAGTTACATCGTTGTTCGGGAAATTCACCCCTGTATGACTTTCTTTCTTCTGTTGAACGTAAAAGAACGGTAACACTTTGTTTCGGTCTACGACATTCTACTGTATAAGTAACTTTGCAACTAAATGTCAACTAAAGTGTTACCTATTTTAAGTGATTTTAATATTCTAAGTTACTTTAACTCAATGGTAGCCAAAAATGTGCAATAATGTCAAATTAAATGTTTTACTTTACATTTTAAGTAACTGTTTTAATAAAATTTTGTCCTCACTGTAAAAAAAAAAAAAAAAAAAAAAAATACAAAGAACTTGACTGTATAAGTCTTTTTAACTTTAAACCAAGTTTAACCCAACTTTAAAGAATGAGTTGAGTCTTGTATAACTTGTCACGGCGTCCTGTGGGGGTTGCTCTGGGAGTATCGGGTCCGGGGCCCTTTTGCTAAGCGCTGTCCGGTCCCTGTACGATCAGAGCAGGAGCTTGGTTCACATTGCCGGCAGTAAGTCAGACTTTTTCCTGGTGCATGTTGGACTCTGGCTGGGCTGCCCTTTGTCACCGGTTCTGTTCATAATTGGACAGAATTTCTAGGCGCAGCCATGGGCCGGAGGGTGTCCTGTTTGGGGACCACACTATTCCATCTCTGCTTTTTGCGGATGATGTTGTCGTGTTGGCCTCATCAGACCAGTACCTTCAGCGTGCACTGGGACGGTTTGCAGCCGAGTTTGAAGCGGCTGGGAGGAGAATCAGCACCTCCAAGTCCGAGGCCATAGTTCTCAGTCGGAAAAGGGTTGGTTTGCTCACTTCAGGTTGGTGGAGAGTTCCTGCCTCAAGTGGAGGAGTTCAAGTATCTTGGGGTCTTGTTCAAGAGTGAGGGAAGGATGGAACGGTAGATTGACAGACGGATCGGTGCAGCTTCTGCAGTAATGCGGTCGATGTATTTGTCATGGCGAAGAAGAAGCAGAGCTGCAAGGCGAAGCTCTCAATTTACCGGGCGATCTACGTTCCTACTCTCACCTATGGTCATGAGCTGTGGGTCATGACCGAAAGGACAAGATCCCGGATACAGGCGGCCGAAATGAGCTTTCTCCGCAGGGTGGCTGGGCGCTCCCGTAGAGATAGGGTGAGAAGCTTGGTCACTCGGGAGGAGCTCAGAGTAGAGCCGCTGTTCCGCCACATTGAGAGGAGTCAGCTGAGGTGGCTCGGGCATCTCTTTCGGATGCCTCCTGGACACCTTCCTGGGGAGGTGTTCCAGGTGTGGCCCACCGGGAGGAGACCCCGGGGAAGACCTAGAACATGCTGGAGGAATTATGTCTTCCGGCTGGCCTCGGAACGCATCGGTATTCCCCCGGAAGAGCTGGAGGAAGTATCTTGGGAGAGGGAAGTCTGGGCATCTCTGCTTAAGACTGCTGCCCCAGTGACCCGGCCCCGGTTAAGCGGAAGGAGATGGATGGATGGATGGATGGATGGATGGATGGATGGATGGATGGATAAATTGCTAAACTTCATTATTACAAATATATCTGAATACATGACATATCATATTTCAGTATAAATGACATTAAAGTATATTTTTGTTTCCATAATTGCTTGTCAGTTTATTCGGCAGACACTTTACATTTCAAAGGCAATAGAAGTAATAATGAAATTACATATTAAGATGTACTTCAGTCCTACTTAAGTGGGTCAAAAAAAAACAAAAAAAAACTCCAAAGTTCAACTAATTGCTTTGAATAAATTTAACCTGTACATTACGTTCAAAGTACCACATTAGTGTTTGCTGGAAATTTGTTCAAATTAGCCAGATTATTTAATGAAAGATAGACTTAAACACAAACACTGCCCAACATTTCTGTTTCAAAAAATCTGTGCATTAATTAAATTTTGTTTAAAAAAAAGTTTAAGACTTTTGAAGTCTTCCAAGATGAAGGAGATACAGATTGCAGGATGCTATTGCTTCACAAGGGCTACATTGACACAGCCACACAAAACAGTTGTCATGTTTGGTGTGGTAAATATGAATCTTTTAACACTGAATTAAATTAACTTCAGACTGTGTGAATCTCTGATTATCTAAGTTTCTGGCCACAGTCTTGCAGAAGGACAGCATCCACTCTCTCATTTCTTCAATTAACTGTTTCGTTTTGAACCTGTCATCCCCCACTGAGAATTACTGTCAATTTGATCCCGTTCTTTTTCTCTTGTTATACATAATTCATCCTCATTTATTGAGTTTAACACTTAAATAGAGCACATCTTTCAGTTTAAAACACTCCTGCTTTGTTTAATGCCCTGTTTGCTCTTCTCCATCTTAGATTGTTGTAATGCAGATCACATAGCCTTACACTAAATCTCTGCAGACTTTCTCTACGGCCTGTCAAATATCTCACAGTTAATACACCCCACAACTATTGTTCCTCACAGTTTGTGAGCGCGCTAGTTAGAGTGTGTGTCCATTGGAGCCTGCTGTGCAGCTGGAGTTTGTCCCAGTGCTGGAGGGGGTCTGTATGAAATCTCTGGCCTGTCTTTCATCATCACTCCTCTCCACATGGGCATGAAGCTTGACCTTGCCTCATGGACAAGTGATTTCATCTTGGTTAAATCCATTTCCACATTTGAATATGAAGACTGAAGTCACTTCAAGGAATGGCTTCCCTTGTGAAGAAGAATTACACATAAGCATCCTTTTAAAAAGACTATATTTATTACAGGAATAACATCCTTTAAAAATATATATACTTAAGTGCAAACTGAACACTTAATTGCAATTAAATGACACTGTATTTTTATTTAAATTTATATTAAATGCAATTTAGAGCGGTTTGACCCGCTTAAGTAGGACTTAAGTACATCTTAATATGTTATTTCAGAATTACCTCTATTGTCTCTGAAAATGGTTAAAGTTAATGATGAATTTAGTGGCAAACATTTATGGTAAACTTATATACTTTAAAGCAGTTTCTATTGAAGCAGTTTATATGTCATGTATTACAATTTCATGCAATTACAATACATTTGTAATCACACATTTGTAATTAAGCTGCAATATAATGTGCATGTATTGTAATATCTGTTAGTCAAAACATCAAAATAAACATGACACAAGTCTGTTAAACTGTATTTTAAGGCGACGGTGACTATATTTTCAGTGTAATTAATAATAACTATTAATTAAGTACATGTAGGGTTAAGGTTAGGATTAGTTACTTGTAATTATGCATGATTTACTATTATTACTATAATAATTGCATATAACCTGTAACTGCATAACCTTAAAATGAAGTGTTACCCAAAAGATAATTAAACAAATAAAAGTATAAAATGTGCTTTAAAGTAAAATTTTAAAGTAGTAATTTTTACAAAATGCACTTTTAAAAGTAGACTTAAGTATATTTTAAGTACACTTAAGTGGTCTTTTAAAAAGTTTTTTTTTTTTTTTATGTACTTTTAAGATTCACAGTACAGGTGCACATTCAATACAATTAAGCACACTTCTTTTTAACAAGGGTTGTATTTGTCTTTTACAGGCTTGGACACAATGACCAGAACTGAAAGGGATAGTTCACTTTGAAATTAATTTTTGATATGTTTTAGCTTACCTCAAGGGCATCCAAGATGTAGGTGTCTTTGTTTCCGCAGTAGTTTCAATTTGGATATTTTTAGGTCAAACCGTTCTTGTCTGTCAGTCATATAATGCAGGTCGATGGTCACTGTTTCAAAACACAAGCACAGAGTTCAAATTAAAACAATTCCCCATCGTCCAAATTAATCAATTCCCCATCGTAAGTACACATTGATGGCCTAAGACACGAAACGAGCGGTTTGTGTGAGAAAATGAACAGTATTTATATCGTTTTTACCTCTTGTAACACAGCACACGTCCAAATGATCTGACGGCGCGGGCGGGTATAGATGTATACATAGATGTCGCCTTGGCTACGGTTTCGTTCCAATGAACTGCAGTAGCCAAGGCGACATCTAGTGTATACATCTATACCCGCTCGCGGGCGGGTATAGATATATACACTAGATGTTGCTTGGCTACGGTTTCGTTCCAATGAACTGCAGTAGCCAAGGCGACATCTATGTATATATCTATACCCGCCCGCGCCGTCAGATCATTTAGACGTGTGCTGTTTTCAAGAGATAACAACGATATAAATATTGTTCGTTTTCTCACACAAACCGCTCGTTTCGTGTCTTAGGCCACGTACTTACGATGGGGAATTGTTTAATTTGGACGATGGGGAATTGTTTTAATTTGGACTCTGTGCTTGTGTTTTGATACAGTGACCATCGACCTGCATTATATGACTGACAGACAAGAACGGTTTGACTTAAAAATATCAAAATTGAAACTACTGCGGAAACAAAGACACCTACATCTTGAATGCCCTTGAGGTAAGCTAAAACATATCAAAAATTAATTTCAAAGTGAACTATCCCTTGAAGTAAAACTCAAAGAAGAGGGTTTATTTGAAGATATGGCAGAAACTCAATGCATACAGGTTGATATTGGAGATTGTTAACAGATGAGATAGACTTGTTAAAGCCTGGGGTCTTTGTCTTACAGAACTGTTGGAGCACAAACACACACACACACACACACACACACACACACACACACACACACACACACACACACACACACACACACACACACACACACATACAAAGGGATGTAATGCTGGTAATGAGGGCTGTTGAGTATCAGGTGTGTGTGGTTAAGTGCCAGAGAGGATGATGGAAAATGTAGTCCGTAATCAGTACTCTGGTGAGTGTGATGGTTGGAAGAGTGAGGGAGAACCTGGCATGATTGTGACAACATTAAGCTGTATTAGGCATGCGTCGCGGCATGCGTCGCGTCTGAGCGCGTTGTTGTCTTTGGAGCTCCATCGATTGATTTATAATTCTTGATTTCTCTTTAAACTCACTTACAACGAACATTTTCTACTTTTCCTCACCTCATAGTTATAACGCGGATTGTTGAGCAGACGCGTCTCAAGCCTTGTGATCCAACGCTGGATACTCTTATAGGTTACGTCCGTGGATCACGGCTGAACGCGTCTTCTCCGCACTCATTTAAGTTACAAACAAAAATTTTTTCGCCTATCGTGCGTCTACTCTACACCCGTACCACTGAAAAGACGGATTATATCCAAGACTTAAGCCATAAATTAGTATTAATATTGATAGCACCACTGGTAGCGTCGTTGCTAACTTAACTTACTGTCCATCTGTTAAAATGGCGAATATATCAAATGTAAGTAGTCTACCTTTTGGTGCAGGTGAGGACACATTTGAGCTGCACGCGGTGCAGTCTGAGCTGGAAGCTGTTGAGAAACAGATCCACGACCTTTTAGTAAGAAAAGCCGAGCTGATAGACCGGCGTTTGGCTCTCGAAACATCACGTGCCGAGGCACACAAATCAGAGATTAATGTTACTAACCCGCTGACTCCGACCTCGTCTACTCCGTGCGTTCCTCAACATCGGTCCCGAACGTCGAGGTCGCGATCAGCCATGGTCTCATTCACTCCGGCTCCAACATGCCATCACGAAGCCTGGATTTTTCCGCAGCGGAAGTCGCGAGTCAGGTCTAGACCAAGAAAACTCTCTCCGACCCTCCCGGTTTTCGAGATATCCACACAAAACCGCTTCTCCCCTCTTCGCGAAACAGAACGCGATGCTGTGATCATCGGCGATTCCATCGTTCGACACGTACACGTTACGTTAAATAAAAGTAAGGTGCATAGTCACTGCTTTCCTGGTGCTCGTGTTTCTGAAATCGCTGCTCACGTTCCCGAGATTCTGAACAAGCGCGTCGGAACCGTTGTCCTGCACGCGGGAGGGGCCGACATCAGACTGCGCCAAACGGAGGTTTTGAAGAAAGACTTCAGGAATCTGATCGATACGGTACGCAGCACATCGCCTGATATAACGATTATTGTGTCAGGACCGCTTCCCACGTATCGACTAGGTCATGAAAAGTTTAGTAGATTATTTGCGCTTAATGAATGGTTAATGTCATGGTGCAATGAGCAGAAACTTCTCTTTGTAAATAATTGGAATCTGTTTTGGGAGCGTCCTAGGCTTTACCGTGCTGATGGCTTACACCCAAGCAGATTCGGATCGGATCTTCTGTCAGATAACATCTCCAAAATGTTAAATACCTTTTGACTAGTAAACAAAAGTCCAAATCATAGTCTCTGCTGCACCAATTTAACTGATATAAATAGTGTAGAACATTGCATAGAAACTGTGTCTATTCCTCGTTTAGTGAGATCAAATCATAAATCTACTGCAGGATCTAGAAAAAATCTAATTGTTATTAAACCAGAAAATGTTGCTATTGGTAATCAAAAACAATTTTTAAAGCTAGGTCTTCTAAACATTAGATCACTCACACCTAAGGCAGTTATTGTAAATGAAATAGTCACAGATAATAGCTTCGATGTACTTTGCCTTACTGAAACCTGGCTTAAACCAAATGATTATTTTGGTTTAAATGAGTCTACTCCAGCAGGATACTCCTATAAGCACGAGCCCCGTCTGAATGGTCGTGGCGGCGGTGTTGCAACAATCTATAGAGATTTTCTCAATGTTACTCAGAAAACGGGTTATAAGTTTATTTCATTTGAAGTACTTGTACTAAATGTTACGCTCTTAGATGTTCGAAAAACATCCCTATTATCTCTAGCCTTGGCTACCGTATATAGACCGCCTGGGCCTTACGCTGATTTCCTAAAAGAGTTTGCAGATTTTCTCTCAGACCTATTAGTTAACTTCGATAAAGCATTAATTGTTGGAGACTTTAATATCCATGTAGATAATCAAAATGATGCGTTAGGGGCTGCGTTTACAGATTTATTAAACTCCTTTGGGGTCAAGCAAAACATTACCGGACCGACTCATCGATTTAATCATACACTCGATTTAATTATATCACATGGAACCGATCCAACCGATATAGATATCATTCCACAAAGTGACGATGTCACTGACCATTACATGGTAACTTGCATATTACGTACTCCTGTAATATATCATGCTGCGCCGCGTTATCGATTAGGCAGAACAATCCTTCCATCCACCATAGATAATTTTTCAAACAGCTTATCGGATCTGTCTCAGCTGCTCAGTGAACCCAAACAAACAGATGAACTTGAGGAATTAACTAGCACTATGAGCACCATTCTCTCTGGATCATTGGATATTGTTGCGCCCATTAGATTAAAAAAGGTCAGAGAGAAAAGTAAAGCACCATGGTACAACAGTACTACGCGTGTTCTAAAGAGAGAAACCCGTAATTTAGAGCGTAAATGGAAACAAACCAACTTAGAGGTCTTTAGAATCGCATGGAAAGACAGTATGTCACGTTATAAAAAGGCCCTAAAAGCGGCCAGGGCTGAGCATCTACGCAAACTAATAGAAAACAACCATAACAATCCTAAGTTCTTATTTAACACCGTGGCGAGACTAACAAATAAACAGATGTCTCCTGAACAAAGTATTCCATTACAGTTTAGTAGTAATGATTTCATGAAGTTCTTCACTGAGAAAATAGAAAACATCAGAACCACAATTGTAAACGTTCAATCCTCAATCGCGCCTTATAATTCAGCCTCAATTATCACGCCGCAAGAACAATTACAGTGCTTTTCAACTATAGAACAAAAAGAGTTAAATAAATTTATCATTTCCTCTAAAACAACAACATGTTTATTAGATCCCATACCAACTAAACTATTGAAAGAAGTGTTACCTGTAGTGGAAGAGCCTCTCCTCAATATTATTAACTCGTCTTTATCTTTAGGTTATGTTCCAAAAACATTTAAACTGGCAGTTATAAAACCTCTCATTAAGAAACCACAATTAGATCCGAATAATCTAGTAAATTATAGACCCATTTCAAATCTACCTTTTATGTCTAAAATACTAGAAAAAGTTGTGTCCGCTCAACTGGGCTCTTTCTTACAAGAAAATGACACCTATGAAAAGTTTCAGTCTGGATTCAGGCCGCATCATAGCACTGAAACTGCGCTCGTTAAAATCACAAATGATTTACTTTTAGCTTCTGACCAAGGCTGTATCTCAATATTAGTTTTACTTGATCTTAGTGCTGCGTTCGATACTATAGATCATACAATACTCTTAGATCGACTACAAAATTATACTGGTGTTCAAGGACAAGCATTAAGCTGGTTTAGATCGTATTTATCTGACCGCTACCATTTTGTTTATTTAAATGGAGAAAAATCTATCATAACTCCAGTAAACTATGGAGTGCCGCAGGGATCTGTGTTAGGCCCTCTATTATTCTCAATATATATGCTACCACTTGGAAATATTATAAGGAAACATGGAATTAGTTTCCATTGTTATGCTGATGACACTCAAATCTATATTTCATCACGGCCAGATGAAAACGCTAAATTATCCAAATTGACAGAGTGTGTTAAAGATATAAAAGATTGGATGACGCATAATTTTCTTTTATTAAATCCAGACAAGACAGAGGTACTACTTATCGGTTCAAAAAACCACCCACAAAACCTCTCACAATACAACTTTAACATAGTAGGATGTCCTGTTACTTCATCCTCTACAGTAAAAGACCTGGGTGTTATATTAGACTGCAACCTGTCTTTTGAAAATCATATTTCATATGTTACAAGAACAGCCTTTTTCCACCTTAGAAACATTGCTAAGCTACGTAATATGCTATCAGTTTCTGACGCAGAAAAGTTAGTTCATGCATTCATGACCTCGAGACTAGATTACTGTAATGCGTTATTAGCCGGTTGTCCTGCATCCTTAATAAACAAGCTACAGTTAGTCCAAAATGCCGCCGCTAGAGTTCTAACTAGATCAAGAAAATATGATCATATAACACCGATTTTATCATCCCTACATTGGTTACCTATAAAGTCCCGTATTAATTACAAGGTATTGCTACTGACTTATAAAGCCCTAAACGGCTTAGCTCCAGTCTATTTAACCGATCTTCTATCGCCCTATAATCCATCGCGCTCTTTAAGGTCACTAAATTCGAGGCTTTTGGTCATACCTAGGATATCTAGGTCCACCAAAGGAGGGAGAGCATTTTCACATTTAGCACCAAAACTCTGGAATAGTCTTCCGGATACTGTTCGTTGCTCAGACTCGCTCTCCCAGTTTAAAACTAGATTAAAGACGCATCTCTTCAGCCAGGCATTCATATAATACTTTTAATCCTACAGTTAAATCCGACCTCTAGTTCATAAACGCCAGAGGAGAACTGGCCCCCGACTGAGCCCGGGTTCTCCCAAGGTTTTTTTTTTCTCCATTAGGTCACCTGATGGAGTTTTTCGGTTCCTTGCCACTGTTGCCTTTGGCTTGCTCAGTTGGGGATATTTGGGGATATTTAATTAAATTAATCAATCAACGATACTATTGATCAGCATTACCGAACGTAGGCGTTCCACTAGAAACAAACATTGATGTATTGTTCTAATTTATTACTGTGAAGCTGCTTTGATACAACCTGTGTTGTGAAAAGCGCTATATAAATAAACTTGACTTGACTTGACTTGACTTATTATAACTGTATTATAAAAGTATTTTAACACTGAAAAAAAACAAAAATTGGTTACACTTTATTTTAAGATGTCCTTGTTACAGTGTAACTATACATTTACATGTACCTACTGAGTAATATTAATTATGGGTTAGGTTTAGGATTAGGGTTTGAGGATAGATTACCCTATCCGAAGGCGTCTTGGTAGACAGGGCGTTACGTGAACATTGAATTTGGATGTGTTTTGATGGATTTCCTACCTCAGTATACATCCAGAGATGGCGGTATTATTCATCTTTCAGACAGATCCATTGGGTCCAGCATGCATGTATTATGGCAATGTAATCTAACACTGGATTTTGTTTTCGTTTCCTATGGCTTTTAATAATTTATGTCAACCGAGTGAATGTTTTCAAGCAAGCGTAATTCAGCTTGCTTGAGTATGTTTGCACAACAGTGAATTACACTTTCTGCTTGATTTAGTGCAGATATGAAATCTTTGTTTTTGACTAGCATTGACAATAGCTTTTAAAAGCCTGGCTGCCAAAATAGAAATGGATTGCATGTTCCTGCGTTTAATTTAGAAAGTTCATAAAGAAAGTTTGCCTCTTGACCCTGATAGAAGTTCTGAAGGAAGAATATTTATGCCACTGTCCTCTGAATGGTCTCTGATTAAAAAACAAAAACACACTTTATCTTGCAAAGGATCATTACTATTAGACTATTAAATGTCAATTCAGTAATTAAAGGGACTCTGAATATAATTACCTTCTTCTAAACCTTCCTCTAAACCACATTCACGCAAATACATGCTGGGATAGACCTGGCAAGTGGTAAATGTCTCTTCAATGGCATATTGTAAAGGCCGAGTTCATTCAGCGTGCAAGGTGAAAACTTGCAAATAAGCAGGAAACAATTAAGTGTAAATGAAATGAAAACCATGGTAATGGTTTTATAAGATCTGCCTGGCTAAAGAATAAGTTCTATTAACATCAAAGCACCTTCATAACACACAAACATAGCTCCAGGGCTACACAAATTAAATGAAATTGTACTGAGAAGTGTGTTGTGCCTTTCAGTGCTATGGTTTTGATATGAGCTCAAAAGCTGTGATGGCCCATCTCAAGTTTAAGAAAAGAAAAGAGAGCCGTGGGAGTGGACTGAGGTCGGTGGAATGAAAGCTGATGAGAGACACTTGTATGACACATTGGTCTTGAGTGCCATGGACAAGCTCTGGAAGGATATAAGGAGGAGCGACGACAGTGGAAGGCGAGAGATCACCAGGCATGGGACATTTAAGTTTTATGGACGGTATTCAGCAGAAAGGCCAGTGCCGGCTGTTTTGTTTTGTTGTTTACGTTTTATTTTGTCATTTAAGTTTGTGTTCAACATTTCCCGGTTCCCATCTCCTTTTTTCATGAACTTGAACTTTGCTACAGTCTGGTTCTTATTCATCAGAGTGGCACTGACACCTATCAGAATAAATGCATGTTTATTTACTGATGATGCTTTACATCAGAGGAAAATGTTTGTTGTTTGCTTTTTTATTTTTTTTAGATATTAAGTCTTGACTGTTAAACCCTGTGCTTATTTGTTTTCCATTTGGTGGTGTCGAAGGCCAGCTAGTAAAGAGCTCTGCAGGTAAACCTCACTCCCCTGGCCTCAAGAGGCGCATTAGCGACTGAGGCTAAAGCAGGAGTCGGCACTGGCAAGAGACAATAGCTAAAGAGGTGTAAGTATTTAAGTATGTATTTCATTTAAATAAAGTAAAGTGACGCTGGTTTGAATCCCACTAGGAGCGGTGCGAGTAGGACCAGTTACATTGGTGCCGTGACCCGGATGCGAATGAGGTTCAGGGGGGTTAGTGTAACAAAGGCCAGTTAGTAAAGAGCTGTGCAGGTAAACCTCACTCCCCTAGCCTCAAGAGGTGCAATAGTGACTGATGCTAGAGGCTTTGGTCTTTAGCGTTCTTGTTAGCATGCCCACCTCAATCGCCAGTGACGCTGATTCGAATCCCGCTCAGAGTGATGTGAGAAGGACCAGTCGCATTGGTGCCGTGACCCGGATGGGAATGAGGTTCAGGGGGGTGAGTGTAACAAAGGCCAGTTAGTAAAGAGCTGTGCAGGTAAACCTCACTCCCCTAGCCTCAAGGTGTGCAATAGCGACTGATGCTAGAGGCTGCGTCCTTATTAGCGTGCCTGCCTCCCATGCTGGTGATGCTGGTTTGAATCCCGCTCCGAGCTGTGCGAGTAGGACCAGTTACATTTGCACAATGCATGACATCTAAGGAACATCAAAGACAACAAAGGATAGATTATGCTTTCTGTAAAAATCTGCCAAATGAAGGCATCTTTGTAGACAGGATGTTTAAGAAAAGTTTAAACTTTTCACAAGCTTAAGAAAAGAAAAGAGAGCTGATTTAACATATTTTAATTAAGCTGGGAAAGGTGAAAGTATTTTATATACAAAAGTATAAATTAACTTTTTTATATATACTTTAAGTATAACACATCACTTTTAAAATTGTGTTGGATATTGTGTTTGTTTAGATTTATGTGTCCCTGTCAAAAGTGCTTTGAAACTTTTTGGTGAGGGAAAAATTACTTGATTCTGTGTACACCTAGATCTAATTGATGTTTTTATATTATTTTAATATACACACATGTTGAGGATAATGGACATACACAGAGTCTTGGTCTTGGTAGTCCATCGATAACGATGATGACGATACTTTGCACAGCTCATCTATTGTGGACTCGTAAGTGGCTGTAGAGTCCAATCCTTGAACGGCACAGCCGTTCACAGTAGGGGCATGGAAACTGTCCTAGTTCGGCAGGTGCAGATGCAACAATCTTCCTCCTTTCCCGGGCCGCAGTGATGTATGCACGGCGTCTCGCCTCAAAGGTGCATTGTGCCTGCCTTGAGAGTGTACCCCAGCCAGTTCTGTCTTGTACATGGTGCTCTAGCTCTTTTGGGGCAATCCCAGCAAGTGTCATGTTGGACTTTACACAGTCTTTGCGTGGTCTGCCTTGCTTGCGTTTGCCTAAGCAAAGCTCACCATATAAGAGCTGTTTTGGCAATCTGCTGTCATCCATGCGGATGACATGCCCTATCCATCGAAGCTGAGATTTTAAAATCATGCCTTCGATGCTGGTTGTCTCGGCTTTGTCCAGGACCTCGAGGTTCGTTTTGCGGTCTTGCCAGCAGATGCAAAGAAGTGACCTCAGGCTGTGTATGTGGAACTGTTCCAGCTGTTTCAGATGTCTTCTGTACAAGGTCCATGTTTCACATCCATACAGGAGACCGGTGAGAACAATAGCCTTGTACAGTTTTACTTTTGTGGTTAGTCTGATGTTGTGCTGGTTCAATACACGTATTTTCAGGCGGCCAAGGGCTTGACTTGCTTTGCATATACGAGCACTGATCTCCTTGTCTATTGTTCCATCACAGGAGATAACACTACCCAGGTACTTGAAGTCTTCGACTGTCTTCAGTTCTGTCCCATCGATGGTGATAGAGGGAGGAAGGGCATTGGATACGGAGGCTCGTTGTAACAAGACCTCTGTCTTGCCCAAGCTGATGGTCAGACCAAAGAGACGGGAGGCTTCCGCAAACTTGTTGACAATGCACTGGAGATCAGGCTCTGTGTGCGCCATGAGAGCACAGTCGTCGGCAAAGAGTGCTTCAAGTATTTTCCTCTCCACTGTTTTTGTCCTGGCGTTCGGCCGTTGAAGATTGAAGAGCGATCCGTCCAACCTGTACCTCAAAAATACCCCATGTTCAAGGTCTCTGATTGCATGGTTCAGCACACATGTAAAGAAGAGGTTAAAGAGGACAGGAGCCAGGACACAGCCTTGTTTTACGCCATTGGCAATGCTGAACGGTTCTGATGTTTCACCACCGGAGAGTACCTGGCCAGTCATGTCATCATGGAACAGTTTGATTAGGTTCACGAACCTGTCTGGGCATCCAAGCCTTGCCAGAATCATCCAGAGGGCCTCTCTATTGACCGTGTCAAACGCCTTGGTCAAATCTATAAAAACACTGTAGAGGTCCATGTTCTGCTCTATGCATTTTTTCTGTACCTGCCTGACTGTGAAGATCATGTCAGTAGTGCTACGACCTGGGCGGAATCCACACTGAGACTCTGGTAGGTTGACCTCTGCTATGTTGGAGATTAGGCGGTTGAGAATTACCCTAGCCAAGATCTTCCCGGCAATTGACAGAAGAGAAATACCCCGATAATTGCCACAGTCAGCTCTGCTACCCTTGTTCTTGAAAAGGGAGACAATTGTGGCATCTTTGAAGTCTTTTGGCATGTCCTCTTCTATCCATATGCTGGTAAGGAGGGAATGGAATGCCTCAAGGGCCACTGGACCAGCAGACTTAAATATCTCTGCTGGGATTCCATCCATTCCAGAGGCTTTACCTGGGCTGGTTTGCTTGATGGCCTTTATGACCCATCCATTGTTGGTGGGAGATCAAGAGCTTGGACTATAGATCTGGTTCAAGGTATCAGGATCAACAGTGGATGGTCTATTTAGCAAGTTGCTAAAATGTTCTCTCCATCTTAAGTTTATGCTGTTCTTGTCTCTCAGCAATGTAAGGCCATCTGCTGACAGGAGAGGCGAGGTACAAGGTTTAGCTGGTCCATATACTTGTTTGATGGCACTAAAAAACATCTTAGAGTTGTTAGTATCGGCATATCTCTGGACCTCTTCAGCCATTCTCTCCCACCATTCGTTTTGCATGTTGCGCAGCCTAGTCTGTGCTTGTCTCTGGAGATGCCGGAAACGATCGCCCTTAGAGGTAGATGAGATGTCATTTTGCCACTCAATGTAGGCTTTCCTCTTCTCTTCCAGGAGGTTGCCAATGATCTCATCGCTCTCATCAAACCAGTCCTGGTGGGTACGTTGCAGTTTTCCAGAGTATAACACAGAGTATAACATTTGTTAAGAAAAAATGAGGTCAGACAATCTGGCGAGCCACACATCTGCAGCCACACACACACTGACGTCATGGGAGAGGTGTGTGGGTATCACTGATTCATAGAGCAACATCTGGACTTGCTATTTAGAAATTAATCCCTGTGTTAAATATGCTTGTGCCTTAACCTGATTCGGGCATGAGAGGGAGACACAGATGATGTTGACTATGTTTTATTCCCTTACAGTGACTTATCATTCCACCGGCATGCCTGTGTTTCCTCTTCGTGATTAAATCCTGTCACACACGTCACCTCTCTTGACCCCATGTGGATCACATGGAAAATCATGGCTGTTTTTTTATCACAGCATAACCAGTCTGGGAATTAAAAAAAATAATTAATTTAGGCCCGGTTTCACAGACAGGGCATAGAATAAACCAGGATTAGGCCTTGGTTTAATTAGGGCTTTTAAGTAGCTTTCAAAAACTTGCATCTAGAGACACAACAATGGTACTGACTGACATATTTTAATTAAAACATTTCTGTCACGAACTGCTCCGAGACAAGAAGATTGAGGATCCAAATGCTGTATTTATTGAACAGGGTAATCCAAAGTACAGGCAAGGTCAAACAGGCAGTCCATACAAACAAACACAACAAGGCAGAGAACACGGGCAAAAGAGTATTTCTTGGAACAGGCATGAAATCAAAAACCAAGACACATGAAACCAGGGAGAATGCTCGGAATTGCAGTGTAACACTAAACAAGACTTAGCAGATAATGAATGAAAAAAAACAGGCTTATGTGGGGTGAGCTAAACAAGATGAGACACAGGTGAATGTGATAATGGATGATGAGCCCAGGCAGTGAGCTATGGGAAATGTAGTTTGTGAAGGAATGACAATAGGTGGCTCTCAAGGGCACTCCAGCTGGTGACCATTACAATTTCAGTTAAAACAACTCAAACATGCATTTTAATCTGGATAGGCTTAGCCTTGTCTGTGAAACCGGGGGTTTGTTAGTTAGTCAAAACATCAAAATAAGTACAAAAAAATATTTTGATAAATGCTTGTATCAATTAAGTTTTATAATAAGTCAGTCCCTCCAGGATTTCACTATTTTTCTGTGTGATTTTTGTGATCAAAATCACTGATTTTGTGGTGGTAATTTCCAGAAATTTGTGAAAATTTTTGCGATTTTTATATTTTATAATTAGGACATCTCATTTACCATAATAGTATTATGTCAGATGCACAATAGTCATGCATGACACAAATCACAAACAAAATGCATTAAGCTTGTTTATTTTGGTCTAATCAAATTAACTTTTAAAACAACCTATGGACAATTGTTCTACCTGACCTATGTAAATATTAACAGCAGGTGTAGTAATTTATGCTGTAGAACTGTGTGTAAATCCTGAGTTGAGGCTTCTCCTGAGCTGCAGTAGGCAACCAGTTTTTTATAGTGCGGCGTTTTGCATGGCGTCCCCACTGCGTATAGCAACGCAATACAAAGTGACAGTTCGGAAGGGAACTACACGGTTACTATCGTAACCTCAGTTTCCTGAGACTATAGGGAACGAGTATTGCGTAGCCGGCCGCACTATAGAAACCTGGCAAGTTGTCGCTTCAGTCGTTAAACCTGCTAAAATGGCATTTTTCGGGGACTAATATCATAGACGGTAAAAGAATAATATGGGCTAAGGCCGCGCCCCATTGGCGGGCTCTGATGTGTAATGGCGTGATGCTAGCTCATTGGCGCACACGTCAGAGGCGCCATTGGATGTGCAGTTTCCGCAGCACAACCAATGAGTGAGCCAGACACTCACTGTGCAGCTGCAGCCTTCAAAATGCGCTTCAGTTAATCGATGAAAAGGAGTTTCCCCTTTTCCTGCAACATCTGTATCCACGTAAAAATGCATTGAAACTTTAATTAAACTAGAGATATTTCAATTGGGTGATTATAATTTAATGTTTTGTGAGGTATTTTTCATTTTTTGTGATTATTTTGCGGTTAAATTAGGAATTATGCAGGATCGCAAAAAAATGCGACATTTTGTTGATTTTGCGTTTGTAACCCACTTCAGAGTATGTACACCCTAGGTTCGTAGGAGCTGAGAGTACAGTAATAACCAAGCAACACAGGTGTAACGTTTGACATGTGTAAACTTTTAGTTCAACAAAATGTTTCAACACTGCACAACAAATTTTTGTTCACAATACCTATGGGCCCAAAATAAATTTAGAATAAAATAAAATAAAATGTCCTTTCTTTGTTGAAAATGTTCCTTGGAAATTTTCCTTAGGAATTCCAAAGTTAAATCCAGAATTCAAGTCAGTTAGTCAAGGGAAATAGTCAAAGTCAAGGGAAAATCTCGTTGGTGCCGGTTAGTTGAACACAATAAAGCTGACACAATCCTACCACAGGCTTCCGGAATGCTGTGGTGGAGATTCACGGCTCATTGGGAAGGCTCGCCATCTATGGATCACCTGGTATAATTCAAGGACTGGAGCTTTTGGGAATTTCTGCTCACCTCATCAAAAAAAGACCTGACCTGTATATAGAACAGGTTCAGTCCAAAATCAATTATATCAAATAGCTCTTAAAGTATTGTACAACATTATATTACTGTTAGAAAATATCATAGCATAGTTCACGTGAAGAAAACAATAGCTATTTTAACTATTTAAATCAGAATATACCATTTTAACCTTATGTCATTACAATGAAATGTAATTATAGAGACACATTGTACTAATGAACTCTTTCTCTCTGCTTTTAATCCCTTTTTACATAGGATTTTTTTAGATTTTAAATCAAAATAACGGAATACAGTTTTACTTGAAAACCCATTTATATGAATTTACAGCATTTGCTGATTTAACCACTTTAACTAACTTAAAATGACATTTTATATTCTTATATTCATCTGTAACTTTAACCTTTAGTCACATATATATCACAAAGTAAAAATGTTACAAAAGCATCTTTTTTGTAATACATACCAAATTAGTTTACATTTCTCCTTAAACCATGAAATAAATTGTCTTTTATCATGTTACATGCCTTCAAAACAACAGAAATGTTTGAATAATCACTAATTGAAACTAGCATAGCTACCTCGTGGGTTTTTTTTCACACACCATCATTGAACACTTTAGCTTACCAAGAGAGGATTTTCAGTATGAGAAGCCAGGACAGATAAAAGCGATTTCTGGACGGCTCTCCAACTTCTAAAACAAGTATACAGATGTTTACATAATGAACTGAATCATATTTAACTGCTAGCAAAAATAGACAGGTTTTCATACCTTTTCTTCTCAGTTTATTTGAACTCGCGGGAGAAACCGAAGCAGTGCTCCATCTGATTTTAGCGATGTGAAGCTAGCGGAAGTATTTTAGCGCGCTACTTCCGGTTTCCCACAAAATAAAATATATTTTTCAAAATAAAACCCCCATTACTCATAAACGTAAAGTATGGATAAATAATGATAATAATTACACACAATTAACTGGTTACCCTTTTTAGGTGGGTTACACGTTGTATTCAGCGATCGCGGAATCGCGAAAAACTGGAGGGACTGATAAGTGCAATTTAAAGTATTGCAAAAGATTATTGAAACATAATGAGTAGATATTACATGATGATTTAAAATGTACTTTAAAGTAAAACTTAATTTGACATTATTACAAAGTGCACTTTTTAAGTGTTCTTCAGTGTGTTAAGAAACATCGTTATGAAAGTTTACTCTCTTTTAAAGCACTTTTATTACATTTAAGGACGTCATGACTTGAAGATATGTTTTCACACAGGCTATATGAGTTCTCTGTACCATTAAAACATCCTGCAAAAACATTTGCGTATGACAACCTCTAGGGCAAGACATCAACTAATAGTTTTACATCATTGCACCATCACAAAATCACCCCTCCCACTGGCACACAGTTCTTAAAGTCAGCACGAATCTGAAGTTGTAATAGTCTTTTCTGTCCTATTGTGATGTGTATCCAAGTGAAACGGTTTCTAGAACAAGATAAAAAGTAGGGCAGGACTTGATTTTGTCGATGGGGAATTGGATGGTTGTGGTTTGCAATTGCTGTGATCTCATGTGAGTGACAGGTTGTCCCGCCCTCACCTCAGGAAAGGTGATGAAAGTCAACTATCTGGGCCAATAATTTATGCTTGAACAAACAGCAAAGACTACAATCAACGGCCAACTAGTCTTTTCGTTCTGTAACTCTCTATACCAGTAGGTGGCAGTATTTTATATTTGTCATTTAAAGGTGCACTAAGCGATGTTGGGTGACGTCACTTCTTGTTGACGTTCGAAGTATTGTCAAACAAAACGGAGGCTAGCTCGACCCTCCCTCCCCTTTGCTATTTGTTCATCAGAACGTCGTCTCTTTGGTCGTGTGTTGGCCATATCAAAATTCAAGAGAATATAATTCTAACATTAGTCATTGTCGTTGTCTAGGACATCTCTCCTCTAGCTAACTTCCCTCTTCATGCTTCTCTCTCCTCCTCTCCACACACCCCCTTCATGTGCACGCGCACTAACCCCCCCAACCCCACCCCCACATCATTCTTGTCGGTTAATTGGCTGGACACTGTTTGTTATGTTTCTTGGTCCAGGCTGGGCCAGATTGTTTTTGTTGCCATTTGTGGAGCCTGGGCTGTCTACAGAGACCGTGTTTTTTTTACAGTGTGTTCAGGGGACAGGCAGCTAGCGGATAGTGAGGAGATGTTTGCTGTGTGTGACAAAAAAAAATGTTTTGGCCTAAAAAACATGTGGCATTGCTTAGAGCACCTTTAACAAGGAAAACCGGAAGAGGTAATGATGTGGGTATAAAGCAGGTACTTACCATTTTCAATCAATCTCGCTCACCACAGACGAAAAAAAAAAAAAAAAAAAAAGAAAACAATTATAATCATAATAATAAATAACAGCATGAGGGTGATTAAATAATGACTACTTTGACTAAGTTTGACTACTTTGACTAAGTTTGAGTGAACTTATCATATTTGTATGCACAATGAAAACTTCAACTATGGAAAAATCTTCTTGTTTTGTCACACCACCTACATGCCTGACGAAACCTGAAGTTTATTTCCTCCCAGCATTCTCTCCTGGGTTTTACCCCAAAAAAACTCACCTCAGATTTACTTTTTTCCTTGCTGTTTTTGTTTTCTGGTTCCCTTTCTCTCTCAGTTATCATATTCTCTAATTTTGTAGGTGCTGCTAGCTGTAGCTGTTAGATCCCAGTTCTTGTTTTAATAAAGTGAAGAACTATAACCGAGCACCTCTGCCTTCTAGCCAGATAATCCCTGGTGATGAATAACTTTTGGCATTCTCATTGTGAGAAATATTGCAATATTGCGGTGAAACTACATGATTTTCATCCGGTGAGCATGGCATGAGCATTATTAAGGTCTTCGAGAATTGAGGTCTATGTGGAATAGCTAGGAATGACACTTCCTAGCGGCCAGTTCTAGATTTGGATTATTTACGGAAAGTCATAGCCAATAAAAAACTCAGTGCAAATGGGATTGGAAAAGTAATTATTTTTCTTCTTAGCTTAAACAAGTTTAAAAAAACTTCTGTAATTTCTTTAACAATACTCTACCCCACTAAAAGAAAAGCTTTACATCTGACCAATGCTAATGTTCAGGTAGCAATAGCACAATCGACAAGGTTTGTTATGTATGATCGTTTGTTTGAAACATGGTTAAAGTGCATGCTACTGCATATCACATCTATGACACAGACTGGACACACTGTAATAATGTGTTAAATTACAATATGAAAGCAATCACTATGGATCTTCTATCACATCTGTTCGTCTCAGTGACAGGCTCTGATGTTTCATGTCAGTGCTGGCTGAGAGTGTGTAGATCTGTTGAGCTGAAATATCACTGTTATCAACCAGTGTAGTCTTTATGACTTGATTTCAAAGTCAAAGGTATTGTCCAAATTATATTTTACATAAGTTTTATCAGTGAAACTGGATTTTTAATGGTAATTAATAATGGACGTTGTAGTAATAAAATTATGTTTACAGCCAATTCTTTTTGAGTATGATGCAATAAGCTTTGCACATCTGGATTTGGAAAATTCTGCCATTCTTCTCTGTATGGTATCCTCTCAAGCACTGTCATATTGGATGGGGACTTTAGGTGGACAGACATTTTCAGGTTTCTCCAGTGATGTTTGGAGCCATTCACAGTCCCTAAGGCTATGTCTACATCAATCCGGATACATTTGAAAACGGCGTTTTCGTTTAAACCAGTCTTTTCTACCCTGTGGAAACGTTTTTTTTCAAATTGGAGAGCGTTTTCAAAAAACGTTGTTTTCATTAATAAAAAAGACGGAAGGCCAAAACAGAGAAAAAGATTAGTTTTCAAACGAAAATGTTCTAGTGTGGACAAGGCGTGTCTTGCGTGGGCAACTCCTGTTTAGCAAACCTGATCAAACTCTCTTGTCTGTAGCTTTCTTGTAATGCTGAAGACCTTTAGAAGACCTCATCAAACACACACTTAGCTTGTGTGTTTGATGAGGTTTGGAGCAACGCTCTAATGGAAAGTGGATCTCGGCTGCCAGAGTTGCCCAGCTCTGGCTTAGGTTCATCGTTCTGTTGAAAACGGTGAACCTTTGGCCCAGTCTGAGGTTCTGAGTGCTCTCGGCAAGGTTTTTAGTAAGTATATCTCTGTATTTTGCTGCATTCTGCATTCAGCTTCATGCTTTACCGTTGGGATGGTGTAATGCATGTGATAAGCAGTGCTTGGTTTCCTTAAGACATGTTTTTTTTTTTTTTTTTTTTTTTTTTTTTTGCACATTTTAAGCAGGTCTTCATGTGTCTTCACTGAGGAGAGGCTTCTTTCAGGGCACTCTGCCCAGATCGGTGGAGTGTTGCAGTGACAGCTGTCCTTCTGTAAGTTTAACATCTGTTAGTTAAAACAGTAAGAAACATCCTAAACATCTGAAAGATGATCCAGAGAAAGTGGATGCAACCGGGCTAAATTTCAAGTGTCATGATTCAATTATCAGGTTGTAACATATAACACATATAACAGGTTTTTGCTCTGTCATTTTTTAGTATGGAGTGTAGATTGACAAAGAAAAAAGTAAAGCATAAGGTTGCAACAAACGTGTTAGATAACTTTAAACCAGTGTGTGTGTGTGTGTGTGTGTGTGTGTGTGTGTGTGTGTGTGTGTGTGTCAGTGAAGAAAGTACATATTAAGAAACCTTATGCTACCGATTTCAGCTCCAAAGCCGTCAGCTCTTTCATCCTTATTACAGATTTATGTTTTTTACTCTTCCATTTTCATGCCCTCTAGCTTGATCCCCACCGGAAATTAGTGTTGGCCTCACAATTATGGAATTGTGGAACAAAGCTATTGAATAATATGGATTTCCATGGATTTATTTAATCATTGCCAGATTGAAAAAGAAAGAAAATGGATGACAAATAGATGAGGAGAGAGAAATTCCAAACGCCAAAATCGAGATGCAAAACTAAACCTTTTTTTTTGGGATATTATATCTGCTATTATATTATATACCCTTGGGATATTATATCTGCTGAATCAGGGTCTATTTTCTAACTCTCATCTAAAGATCAATGTTATAGAAATATGTAAATGAAAGACATACATTTAGTTTAAAGCAGTGAACAGCACAGAGATGAATAACTAATGCCTAATTTCATGCTAAATAAGTTAATTAAAGTTTAAACATGCTGTGTGCTTGTATCTATCAGTTTTCTTACTATTCCTCCCGGAGTCTATGGCTGCCCTATGAACCGTACATATGGAAACCATGAAATTTGGCACATTTATTGCGGTGGTCCTGAATAGAAATCTGACTAAATTTAGTGTATCTAGAACCAATTATTTAGTGCCAACACCTCTTTAAAAATGTACTTTTCTTTTGGTTATGACTTTTGAACCCTTTGTCCTAGAAATGAAAATCTTATTTCGCTTTATTTATTATGCGGATCTCAAAACTCTGCCTATTACAGCAGTCCAATTTTAAATTTGTATTCTATTTTTTTTACTACTTCCAATTTTTACCAAATTTATCTCAGATCATCATTGGACAGAACATAATTTTTATTTTTATGCTGAACCAAAACTGGATGAGAGCCTGTATCTTGGTAACAGTTCTACTGAAATAACACTTGGTATTCTACAACATGATCTGAGGGTACATGGCAAATTTGGGATCAGCACCACCTATAGGTCAAGGTTATAGGTTATTTTTTGCTCATAACTTATGTAATGTTTGTTGAAAAATGTTGTCTACATATTGCTTGAGTCATGCCAAATCTGTCTACACCAATCTTGGCAGGATTAGACAAACTGCTGGTTCACCATTTCGAAATTTGTCCTAATAATATTATTTTCAACTGTTTCTCCTATTAGCACCATTTTTTTTAGAGATCATCATCAGCATGTTGTGAAGGTGCCTGAAAAGTTGGAAGAGAGCAGCGTCACCTAGCGTTCAGAAGACATTTCAAAGATGTTTTTACAAAATAACTTTTAAAAATGTTATCCAAATCCATGCATTCACTGGTTTATGCTGATTATGACGATATCTCACGTTACATTTTACAACATTTAGGCATTTTGAGCATTTATTTTTAATTTTAATTTTAATTTTTAAAAATTATTGTCTAATTTGGTTTAAAATATGCTCATACGATCTTTGGACTAAAAAGATTTTTGATATTTGCTACCATTTCCGAGAAACACTTTTCTAAAATCGACCATGCCTGTTGTCCTACAGTATGTTAAGTTTTAGTTTAGCATGCTAACCATTTGTCATACTTTCTAATGTTTTCTAATGAGGAGCGGACAGATCTCGCACTTCGCGCCACCAAATCCGCTGCACAGGCCATAGGGCGGAACATGGCTTCTATCACAGTGGCTGAGAGACATCTTTGGCTCACGCTTTCTGAGATGTCGGACTCGGAGCGCTCCGCGTTCCTCGAAGCCCCCGTCTCTCCCGCTGGTCTCTTCGGATCGTCTGTCAAAGACTTCGCAGACAGATTCGCTGAGGTGCAGAAGACATCGCAGGCCATGAAACATTTCCTGGCCAAGCGCTCCAGCTCTGCAGCAGACCGCTCTAAACAGCCGTCTGCTCACAGCTCTCAGCCGCAACCCCCACCCACTGCCGCCGCTTCACGGCGCCGTCAGAACTGGGACCAGAGGCAGCGCTCTCGTTCTACCGGCCGCCGCCCCATTCCGCGTGGACCTCGGCCAAAGATCAAGTTAAAGCCTGACGCCTCAAAGTCTTCCTAGCCAGTCTAGGAAAACAACGGTGTTCAAGTCCCGCCGGACTTCCACCGAAAATTTTCGCTCGTTCAGTTCCAGTAATTGCGACTGTTCCAGTGTATTCTGCAGTAAACAAGTCAGTGCCTGCACACAAACACCGTTTTTACGGCGACCCAGTTAAATCCCATAAAGAGTGTATTTTCCGGGGTCCCGGCCACGGCCGATGGTGTTATGAGTGTAGTAAAAATATCCACTGCCCAGTGCTCATTCCTACACACAAGCACAGCCCGCCACACACGGCTCGCACAAATGAAATCGACTCATGTCGATTGTGCACTAGATGTAGTGAATGTGCCCACAACCCAGTGCCCACAAACACTACACGCTGCATGTCTCACGGTTTCTGTAAAAACGAAACCAACACACATACAGTCTGCCCAAGCAGACGGTGTTCTCAGTGTTATGAATGGGCCCGCTGTCCCGCGCCCTCATTCACTCACAGACATGGTAAACTCTACAAGACTCGCCCAGCTCTCTCTCTCTCAGCATGCCGCTACAGAGGAGCAGAGCGCGGGCATCAGTGTTATCAGCGCGCCCCCAGCCTCACACGCTGCAAGCACGGCGTTGGTGTTACAGCACACCGGTGCTCGCCGCTCGCCAGTAGATCGCGACCAGAGCCCAGTTTTCATTCTACCCCTAGCCACCCACGCTTTCACATGGGCAGAGCTTCCTGTGATATCAGAATGGGTGCTGAACATTATAAAAAGAGGCTATTCGCTACAATTCGTTCGACGCCCGCAACGTCAAGCGGCGCAAATCGAAACTACGGTGAAAAAGGAAGTAGCACATCTACTTCGAGCCGAAATAGCGAAATTATTGAGCAAAGGGGCCATAGAACCCTTATCACAAGCTCAGAGCGAAGGGGGCATATACAGCAGATATTTTCTGGTACCCAAAAAAGACGGGGGTCTCAGACCCATTTTAGATCTAAGACAGCTGAACAAAGCACTTCTGAAACGACGGTTCAGAATGCTCACAACCAAGGAAATCCTTACGCAAATTCGCCAAGGGGATTGGTTTATGTCAATAGATCTGAAAAACGCTTATTAAAGGGCACCACATCTTGGTCCGTTCGGACAACATGTCGGTGGTGGCTTATATAAATCACCAAGGAGGTATCAGATCCAAAGCCATTTTCAGGCTAACGGAGCGCCTCCTGATCTGGGCTCAGCACAATCTGCGCTCGCTAAGAGCAGCGCACGTGCCAGGCCACTTGAATGTGGGACCGGACAGACTGTCCAGGAACAATGTTCCAGCAGGAGAATGGTCTTTACATCCTCAGTGCTACTTGTGGCCCCGTTTTGGACGAACCAAGCCTGGTTCCCAGTTCTGATGCAGCTGACGAGTACCGCCCCATGGCCGATACCAGTGAGGAGAGATCTCCTCTCGATCTGGCATCCTTGCCCGGAGCTTTGGTCCCTACATGCGTGGACCGTCAACGGGTACCCGTTAACCTCCCAGTGGGAGTGTTAAACACGATCATGCAGGCGCGCAGATGGCACTGGGGACGGGGGGGACATGACCCCCCCAGATTCATAGTGTAAGGATGGACTTCTACTAAGACTGAATTCAAGAATTCTAACCTGCTATAAAACAATAAAACTCACTAATCTGAAGAAGAGATCTATGGGACAGAGAGCACAACAAAACTTCTCCAATCTCGTCTCTTCCCCCCATGCTGAGTTCCTGACTCCTCACACTATCTGATCCCCTCCAGGTCTCATTCAGTCATGCAAAACACACACCTACTGTCTCCAGTTGTTTTATGAGAGGTCAAAGTAAATGCTTTTGGTGCGAATGGTAAAGAAGGTTCATTCCCGCAGCAGCAGAACAGTCAGAAAAAGAAAACAATGCCGGTTCTTCTGTTGTGGGAGATGCCCCAATAAAGATCGTTGATAACATTTGTATTTATCCCCCAAACTCAGGCGTGACCACTTGGGCACGAGAAAGGGTCCAGCAAAAGCTGAATAAATATTTGGGTGCTAGATGTTTATTGTTCTTTTGTTCCACTGGGGTATTTAAAGGGGATTGGCAAACCACTCAGGGAAGCATCTGTAAACAGAACTTCCCACACTGTTGCTGTGTGTCTCTATTGCCAGGTATGCTGACTCTTTTAAACTATTTTTGATATTGCATTTTGAATTATGTTTGTACTTTATGCTGATCAGTTATGTATTGTGTATTCTGTTTAATCCTTTTTAATTGATGCTTAATCCTGCCTGGCAAAATAAATGTTACATCTTGATTTATTCTGAAGTATTCTGAAATCATTATTTTAATGTATTAAGGAGGCTGGTGCTACCGCAAATCTTAGTTAAGGTAGGTCAAACTAAAGGCGCATGTATACGGAGCAGTAGGCACGTAAACTGAAGACCTTTTGATTTCTGTCTATCACTGATTTAGCAAGTTGTATGGAAATGGCTAAAATAAACTACACTTTTTTGTACAAGTGAGCAGTAGGCAACTGACTTAAGAGGTATTAGCTAACCCTACATCCACTGACTAAAATCAGAATTAGCAAGTTTGTGTCCGTGAGAAACACGATCCGGCCGACGTGATCTCTATGCGGCATTGGGTCCATAATTAATTAATAACTGAAAGTATGGAAGGTCAAGAATAATAAAAGATCTAAATTAAATCACAATTCATATTTTGATCAGCTGTTAAGAGAGAAAATCAATAAATACGAAGAGTCATTTAAATTTGGAGTCAGATTAAATTATTCATGGAGTCAAAATTAAAATTGGAAATCAACTGTTTAATAAATTAAAGTAAATTTTCAGAAGCGCCCGAAAAGACATACACGCTGCATTGCCTTCGACCAAGACATCGGACACCGTCATTGGGCCGGTGATTGGAGCTTACAAAGTGGTGACCTCGACGTGATCTCCCAGTCTCAGGCGAGTGACGTCTTTCGGCGCGACAATTCAGATCCGAACGGAGCATGAGGTTTGAGCTTCTCCTTCTCTGTCTCCAGCTGCTGTGGTAAGTACATTTTTCCTGTATCTTTTAGAAAGTGTTGAGGGAAAACTTAGACGCACCTCATATAGACACATTGGTAGAACGGGTCGGAATACCCAGGATAGACCGGAACCGCAGAAAACCGGTATAAATCTAAGATTACTAGGAAAAACATGGCTTATCAGGGAAATGGTAGTTCGAGTGTAGACAAGGATGTAATGGAATCTCTCGCTTTGCAACTAAAAGATCTCCTCTTCCGTTTGCGTAACAAGGGAGTAGATTTTGATTGGAATAATGAGCAAATTTTAGCCTGGTACGCTACCGAGGGGCGAAAACTAGAGACTAAATCTCATTTTCGGAAAATTCCGGTCGCGATAGTCTATTTGCTACGTCGAAATGATTTAGCAACTATTGCTGAAAACGAACGCGTGATTTCAAACATAAAAGAACTAGAAGCAGCGCGATCAGATGAGTTGAAAAAACTCAGAGCACAGGTCGAAGCATCCGTGTATGATAAACAAACTTGGGCAAGACAGGGCGACGCGATGGGAACACAAATTAAAAAGCTTGAAAAGAAACTTCAAGTAGATAAACAATACACGTCCGCGCTCGAGGAGTGCTGCGGTTCTGCAGGTTTTCCTATAGCTGCAGTTAAAATAGCGGCGATAAATTCAAAAATTGGCGAGGATGTATACAGTGATAGTGACGAGGATGATATGGTAGCAGCTCTACCGAGCGGCATCCAAGATCAGTTGTCTCTGACAGAAGCTCGTAAACAAACTCCAAAGGCACGCTCTAGTCTGGGAGTGCGCGATCTTTCTCCAGAACCCGCGACTGAAATGTATTATCCAAATAAACCTAAAGAACCGAAACCACGCAGTCCCATAAGAACTCGAAGTAAATCTGGCACTGTTCTAAAAAAAACAGTAAAAGTTGCAGTTCTTAAAACAATGACTAACGCAGATGATGAAGTCACTACCATTAGCCGACCTTTAACTTGCGAAGAATGCACAAAACACAAAGAAGTTGTGGGCATGATGCCAAGGAAAGGCCCTTTTCAACCCTACTGGGACAACTTAATGTTACAGGCTTCAGTATACAAGTTAGAGCCCAGAGACGTTTGGCAAGTGGCTCTCCTCACTCTTCCAGACGAGCTAAAACCAAAAATGTCACGCGAATTGAGATCTGGAGAAATTATAATCAAACAGGAAGATGAGGATGAAAATGAAGTTTATGAAAGATTGAGGGAAACTTTATTAGAGTTAAGGGGACCAACACACGCCGAGTGGAACAGAATTTTAGACATCAGACAGGCCAACAAAGAGCCATTTGAGATTTATGCTGAACGTTTATGGGTGACCTACAAAGAGCACTCAGGGTTAGAGGATGCACGCCGTGATCAGGAAGTTTTACTTCAACTCCTGAAAAATAATGCAGGTCCTCATATACAGCAGGCGCTCGTTCATGGAGCCGATCCATCCGAGAATACTTACCGGTCACTGGTGGATTGGGCTTCCAAAATAGAAGCTAGACTCAAGCAAAGCAAAACTCGTTCTGTTTCAACAACACAATGGCTAGCTGAAGGAAAAGGAAACAAAAAATTCGACCTAAAGCCCAAATCTCAACCCTTCTGTTACTTCTGCAGAAAAAATAATCACATTACACAAGATTGTTTCAGATTAAAACGGGCCGAAAATAATCAGAAGATAAACTCTAAATCTGACAATGAAATTCTTAAGCGTTTGGAGAATTTGATTATACAAAACAACTCCTCAGGGAGTAACCCAAAACAAACAGAGGAACAACCTAAAAATCTGAATAACCCGTACAGAAACCTTCAAGCAGACCTCGCTAACCTGTTAGCAAAATACAACAATCCCCAATAGGGGTGCGTGGCCTCCGTTGCTATAGGAAACATTATCACAAGCGGAAACCGAATCAAAATAAGAGCTAACCTTGGAGGCCGGTTAGTTAACATTCTTATTGATAGCGGAGCCGCTTGTTCTTGCACAAACATTCCATTACCACTAAGCACGCGAACGATTCAAATTAAAGGTATAGGCGACACTTTAATGACAGCAACTCAAACAAAATCAGTCCAACTCGATTTAGGCATGGTAGTGCTAAAAGAGCAATTCTGGTATTTACCAGATAACAGCGAAGGAACTGTATTGGGTATGGACATTATGAGAAAACATGGCTTTGTAATTCATTGCTTTGAAAAACAAATTGAAGTACAAACAAACAAAACAACAAAGAAATGCCTGCCTCAAGGCAAGGCCAATATCATGTCCATATCCAGTACAGATCCAACTCAACTTCTCATCAACAAACACAGCGATGTTTGGGCTAACCATGAACATGACTGCGGCCTCGTTGATTTTGAAGTATGCATTGAGGGAGAGCCCCCTCCCCCGCAAAAACAATATCGCATTAAGCCAGAGGCAGAGGTCGCGGTTCATGAGATAGTGAAACAGCTTGAGATTAGAGGCATAGTTCGACGATGCTGTTCAACCACAAATTCTCCGTGTTTACCAGTTCCAAAACCTAATGGTAAATGGCGTCTTTGCATTGATTATCAGCGTCTCAACAAAGTTCTGCCTAAAGCAACAGCTATAGTGGCAAATCCAGCTACAATCTTATCACAGGTTTCAACTAATGCTTCGTGGTTCACAGTGCTTGACATCAAAAATGGTTTTTGGTCTATTAAAGTCAAACGAGAAGACCAGTGGAAGCTGGCATTTACTGTAAATCAAATGCAGTATACCTGGGAAAGAATGCCGCAAGGCCTTCACAATAGCCCCTCAATTTTTCATCGAGCTGTGGCAGATGTGCTCAATCCCTTACTAGGGACGGGCAAAGTAGTTCACTATGTAGACGACATACTGATAGCCACAGAAGAACCACTTGAGAACCACTTGCAGCTGGTTGACGAAGTGTTACAGATGCTAGGTGACGCAGGCTTTAAAATGAACAAAGAAAAAGCCCAAATTGCGCAGAGGGAGGTACACTATTTAGGATACACTCTGACTCAAAGTCACAAAGCTTTAACAGACGACAGGAAAAAATGCATTGCCGAACTGCCTCGACCTTATACTTTAAACTCGTTGCAAAAAGTATTAGGAACAGCAAACTATTTACGAGATTTCATCCCTGATTTTGCAAATACCGCTGCACCGTTGTATTCGCTTTTAAAAGGGAAAACGAAACCAAATGATGTCCTTGAATGGGCTGATGAACACGAACAGGCTTTTACAGATTTGAAACAGCGTTTGTGCGCCGCGCCCGCCCTGGGTTTGCCCAACCCATCAAAAGTTTTCCACATTCAAGTAGACGCGCATGAAATCACACTAAGCGGAGTCTTAGCTCAGGAATATGGAGGAAAACTGCGCCCAATCGCTTACTACAGCCGAAAAAAATCTCTGGTCGAACAAGGATTCGACCCATGTACACAGCATGTGCTTGCGGTGCATTGGATGTTAAAAACAACAGAACCCATTGTAGGTTTCCAATCTGTGGTTATACACACAATGCACACGCCTGTACGAATGCTGTTACAGGGCCGAATAAAGGGAGTTTCCTCCCAAAGATTAGCGAGATGGCTAGCAGACATTCAAGCGCGCGAAATCACAACAAAAAACACACGAATTTTGCCACATCTGCTCGGGGATGTTGAGGGACACCCACACACATGCCAGCCCAAACAAGAAGCACAAAGCCTTGTCCATGACGAGCCACTTCCAGGCCAAGTGCATGTGTACATTGATGGTTCCCGATTCTGTCAAAATGGGCATTTCTATACTGGCTGTGCAGTGTGGACACCTCATCTTCCCGAGACAGATGCTAAACGGCAATTGTTGTTTAAACTACCAGCTAACATATCCGCACAAGAAGCTGAACTCATTGCATTGCAAGAAGCAATCAAGGCACACCCTGAACCGCTCTGCGTGCACACTGACAGTCGGTATTCTTTCGGCGTCGTAACTGATTTTATGGCACAATGGCAATTGAGAAAATTCCTCACCTCCGCCGGAACGCCTATAAAACATTTCAACACCATAACTGCGATATGGCAAGCTGTACAAGCGCGAGAAAACTCCATTTCCGTGGTAAAAGTGCGCGCGCACATTAACAAAAATCCAAATGTGCATGAAAGAAACAATAACATTGTTGACCAATTGGCAAAACTGGCAGCAGTGAAAGGCAACCGTTGGCAAAACGAGACAACCTCTGTTTCTGTAGCAAGTGCTGCACAAGTCACACCCATCGACCTAAAACAGTATCAACAAGATCTGTGGGTCTCTGATGGAGAACTTGTGCCACATTTGAAACATGATCAGATGGTGAACATAATTGAAGGCATAGTAATCCGAGATGGAAAATTTGTCGTTCCAGAAGCCCTCCAAAAGCCAATAATCAAATTATATCATGATTATGCGCATGTATCGGCTACAAAAACAGCACAGTTGATACAAAAACAGTTTTGGTGGCAAGGAATGACAGCTGACATTGAAAGATGGTGCTATGCCTGTCTGGTGTGTGCGACAATTAACCAGGGAAAGCTAGGCCGAACTAACCTACGCAGACCAGAACCACCAAAAGGGCCCTGGGAGTCCTTACAATTGGATTTCATTGGTCCGCTTCCCAGTGCCAAGGGAGGGTATCGCTATTGCCTCGTGATAATTGATAAATTCTCAAAATGGGTTGAAACAATTCCCACGCGCAATAATACAGCAAACACCGTGGCACGTGTGATGGCGAACCAAATCATCCCTCTTTGGGGAGCGCCCATTCAAATTGAATCAGATCAGGGGACTCACTTTACTGGACAAGTCATGAAAAATATGTGCAAAATGCTGAACATCAAGCAAAAATTTCACATCCCATACAGGCCGCAAAGCTCTGGTATGGTTGAACGTGCGAACCGCACCATCAAAGAAAATATTGCTAAGCAAATAGCTCAACACCAAAACAGGTGGATTGATGCTTTACCCACCGTTCTGACTGTGCTGCGAGCAACCCCATCAAAAGCTACAGGCATCAGCCCATATGAGCTTATGACTGGAAGGGTGATGAAGTTACCCATTGATCCAGAAATTTCCCCAGCAGACCTGGGCCCCCTCATGCTCGCAACTCAGCAGACGGTGTTGGTGCAATTGCAAGAAAGGTTGAAAGTGCTGCACGCCCAGGCTGGACTGAAACAACAGCAGTCAGACCTGACAAATGATGCACAATTTAACCCAACCTCTGAAACAACATTTTCAGAAGGAGACATTGTGATGGTACGCGTTTTTGTAAAGCAAAACGCATTTTCCCCTAGATGGCACGGGCCCTATGAAATTAAAGCTGTTTGCAACAGTTGTGTGGCCGTGACCATCAGAGGAAAATTAAGATGGTACCACATGTCCCAGTGTAAACGGTTCAAAGGTTCATTGAATTAATTATGATCTTTTTCCTTCATAGGACAGTCATCGCAATTCCATGGAGGCCAGATGCCAGGACGGTGTCCGGACCCGCCTGCATCGAATTGGGACAACGAGTCACACTTACACACACCTTAGGATGCGGTAGATGGGTATGGAAATATATCAAGGGGCCATCCACATCATACATTCCAGTCACATACAAAGAAATAGTCACATGGCCTCCCGGATTAGCACCGGAACCAAATTGTGTAACAAAAATATGCTGTAAGACAGGTTCTACCCATCTTCCAGACAAAAACCTCACAAGCTACACACGCGCACCAAAATTTCACCACAACATTACCGCCTGGTACCAACTCGAAGAATTTCCAGATTCAAATATTGGTAACATGCACACACTATATGAAAATAACAACCATGGAGGAGATCCAAAAAAATGTTATTCCACTAAGGACCTCCAACCAACCACATATAGGTGCACACACACTACAACACATAACAATACACATTTAAAGTTTACTGAACTTCTTTTCAATCTAACAAATAAGGTATCGAACAATAATTTGAAAACATTTGTTTGGACTGGCCGAAAAGAAGGAACATACTGTGTGGGAAAATGTGAGGCAAATATGGATAATTATACTAGCCCTCACAATTGTTCATGGACTTTACACCATTGCTTTAACTTAACCACATGCGGTTACAAAAAGCCCACACAGTGTCCGAAATTGTATACCACCCCTCCAGGTGGCATAATCAAAGGAAATGTAAATAAGACTTTACTACATGATGTCAATCTTGTGATAACACATGTCACGTATAACATCTCCAATGTGTTATCTGCTTATGTAAAACACTGCAACTTTAATGATAAGACGTATACATGGCTACAGTCACGCATCGATGATTTAATTTCTGATTACAAAAACAGACTTGCAGTTCAAATTCCATCTGCTCGTACCAAACGAGACCTGTTTGGAAATATAGCAGGCCTTTTTGGCTCAGTTAATTCTATATCCAACACTTACAAAATAACAGGTCAATCTCAATATTCAACTTGGTTGGCAAATCAGGTAGCTACTGGTTTTCAACACATCACCAATAGTAACGAAAACATTATCAAAGCGGTCAAATCTGAGGCGCAGGCGCTTCTGACGACCAGTCAATCAATTTTCAATCAGACCCGTACCATCGAGCACGACTTAGCCTGTAGATTGTATGCACAAGATCTGTTTACTGCAGCAAGACAAGAGATTTTAGATCTTCGTCTCCATAAAACACCTAGACATGTTTTAAATGATCTTATTGAAATTTTAGATCTACATAGATGGCTTGCATCAGAAAGAATGAAAAATATTAAGTATTCTGAATTACTATCAACCTTAATGATGTATACTGGAAATGAATGTACTGGCTGTATTGGGTTCTTTGCCACTTTCCCTCTAATTCACCCAGACCAAATTTATCTAAATTCCACTACCATACGCTCTATTGGCGTGGTAGTGAGGGATCAAATCATTAAATGGGATCATCTGACGGGATATATGACTTTGAAGGGCACTGAAACCTTGTTTACCACTCGCACCTGTTGTCATGAGACATCCAGTTACATTATCTGTACCTGCAACACTTTACAACCCTTTTCTTCCAATGATTCTAAGCTCATTAACGTTCAGTCATTGCATGGTCATTCTGATGCTGTTCAAGTGTCTCACACACAGTGGTGCGTCGTCAGTGAGATGAATTCCTTCTCCTATGGAGGTCTGACCTGCCCTGCGAACCACACGTTCTGTCTGGAAGTGAAAGAGGACTTTTCAATGGGTCAGATAAACATCCTGGGGAGGGTACCGATGGACGTGGACGTTTCTCCCTGGTGGGAGGACACTTTCTATGAACAGAGCACTCAAGCTTTGGTCAAAACAATGGACTTGGTGCAAGAAATCATCTTACAGACTGAGTACCATCTCAACCAAGCGCAAGTGGAAGCGAATCTGGCGAGAAAGACTGCAGAAATCCTGTCCAGCTCCTCTACCCGCTCAGCAAGGTATGCTTATACCTGGTGGGACTGGACGTTCCGTGGATGTGTCCTCGCCAGTGTGCTCATCTTCTTATTCACACTCTGCCAGTGCTGCTACTTCAGATGCCTTCTCCGCACAATGCGCACTTCAACGAACGTGGCCATTGCGCTCAGTCCATTACAGATACCAGCCCTACGGAAATTGCAACCATAAGCGGACTTCATCAAATTTTGGCCCCTCAGGGACTGATCTAAATCTGCCCCAAGGGGCCAGGGGCGGAAACTGTAAGGATGGACTTCTACTAAGACTGAATTCAAGAATTCTAACCTGCTATAAAACAATAAAACTCACTAATCTGAAGAAGAGATCTATGGGACAGAGAGCACAACAAAACTTCTCCAATCTCGTCTCTTCCCCCCATGCTGAGTTCCTGACTCCTCACACTATCTGATCCCCTCCAGGTCTCATTCAGTCATGCAAAACACACACCTACTGTCTCCAGTTGTTTTATGAGAGGTCAAAGTAAATGCTTTTGGTGCGAATGGTAAAGAAGGTTCATTCCCGCAGCAGCAGAACAGTCAGAAAAAGAAAACAATGCCGGTTCTTCTGTTGTGGGAGATGCCCCAATAAAGATCGTTGATAACATTTGTATTTATCCCCCAAACTCAGGCGTGACCACTTGGGCACGAGAAAGGGTCCAGCAAAAGCTGAATAAATATTTGGGTGCTAGATGTTTATTGTTCTTTTGTTCCACTGGGGTATTTAAAGGGGATTGGCAAACCACTCAGGGAAGCATCTGTAAACAGAACTTCCCACACTGTTGCTGTGTGTCTCTATTGCCAGGTATGCTGACTCTTTTAAACTATTTTTGATATTGCATTTTGAATTATGTTTGTACTTTATGCTGATCAGTTATGTATTGTGTATTCTGTTTAATCCTTTTTAATTGATGCTTAATCCTGCCTGGCAAAATAAATGTTACATCTTGATTTATTCTGAAGTATTCTGAAATCATTATTTTAATGTATTAAGGAGGCTGGTGCTACCGCAAATCTTAGTTAAGGTAGGTCAAACTAAAGGCGCATGTATACGGAGCAGTAGGCACGTAAACTGAAGACCTTTTGATTTCTGTCTATCACTGATTTAGCAAGTTGTATGGAAATGGCTAAAATAAACTACACTTTTTTGTACAAGTGAGCAGTAGGCAACTGACTTAAGAGGTATTAGCTAACCCTACATCCACTGACTAAAATCAGAATTAGCAAGTTTGTGTCCGTGAGAAACACGATCCGGCCGACGTGATCTCTATGCGGCATTGGGTCCATAATTAATTAATAACTGAAAGTATGGAAGGTCAAGAATAATAAAAGATCTAAATTAAATCACAATTCATATTTTGATCAGCTGTTAAGAGAGAAAATCAATAAATACGAAGAGTCATTTAAATTTGGAGTCAGATTAAATTATTCATGGAGTCAAAATTAAAATTGGAAATCAACTGTTTAATAAATTAAAGTAAATTTTCAGAAGCGCCCGAAAAGACATACACGCTGCATTGCCTTCGACCAAGACATCGGACACCGTCATTGGGCCGGTGATTGGAGCTTACCCGATCCGTCTCCCGCCCTCACTATCCCTACGAAACGCGACAAAAATCGGTAAAACAGGGGATTAATCACTGTTTTCGCTATACATTATACACCATAGCCTATAAACGTGTTTTTGCAAAACGGATTTAAATCCGATCTTCAATTCCCGCGCTTGGTCCCGCGTCTGTGACTTACTTTCACTTTGATTTGCGATAGTTTGCTTGATGAATATGTTCAGCTTCTCGTCTGCGGCGATGCTGTTCCAGTAGCGTCGCCATATCTGGCTATAACATTACATATAGCCCATAACACGCTCTCACACGTTTATTTTTTAGCATTTTTGGGAGGAGTAAAATTTACATATATGGTTTCAACAACCAGATGCATTTACACTTGTTCAGTTTCGTCTGGGATGCGGACCAGACCTCCTGCTGAAGTGGTTTGAGCGATTGGATTCAAATCTGTCTCGAATGCGTTTCGGAGGGCATTTACACCTGGTCTTTTCACGATCGGATAGCTATCCCATCACAGAAAACGCATGAAGTGGCCAGGTGTAAACAGCCCCTATTTCTGAGCTGAACCGGTGATTTTCTGAACTGAAAAATATTGACTGTATAAATGTCATATAAAGGCGATGAAGAGACAAAAAACAATCACCTCGTTTTTTCAAAAACCAAACAATTAGTATTATTATTATTTGCACATAGGTTCTTTGGTTTTTGTTCATAATGATAGACTTTGTATGCTGAGATAAGCAAATGTTTAAAAAAAACATACTTTGCTAAAGACATGAAGTTTTGGTGGGTGATTGGCATACTAGTCAAATAACAGTCTGATCATGCATTGCTAGTGGTGATCAGGTAGGCTTTTGATTACCTTAGGTCATTGTTGTTTATCCATGATTTCAAATAACAATCCCCCAATGGCTTTTTAATGCAAATCATTAGCCCAAATTATGCAAAGTTACTACTTGAGCACTAGTTAAAGCCCAAATTACGAAAATAACAAATTGAGTTTAAATCATTTGCTGACAGCTTGGTCCCCCCCAGTTAAAAAATTCTATCTGCGCCCCTGCGATCATGCAGGCTAGAGCCCCGTTAACGGTGTGTTTAAATCCCTCAACACACCGTTTAGGGCACAGGTGATTTCCCTGTCGGCTCTGCCGGTTTCTGAGGAGGAGGGGGACGCGGGCTTCCTTTGGCCGGTCAGGGCGTTAAGAGCCTACGTGTCTCGTTCATCCGTTATTAGGCAAACGGAGCAGCTCTTTGTTTTGTTCAGCGGACGTTCCAAAGGACTAGCCGCGTCAAAACAGAGTCTATCCAGGTGGATAGTTGATGCAATAGCGCCTGCTTATACATCTAAGGGCCTGCAGTGCCCGTTAGGTGTTAAAGTGCACTCCACGAGAGGCATGGCCTCGTCGTGGGCTTGGTCTAGTGGGATTGCCTTACAAGATATCTGTATGGCGGCAGGCTGGGCCTCCCCGTCTACATTTATTAGGTTTTACAACCTAGAAGTCCCCGCTCTGCAGGCCAGGCTGCTCGCGGTTTAATAATTCAGTGTTTTCTGCCCGATGCTATCGGCTCAGGATGCTGAAACTGCTAGAGCATCGATCGCTGTATATATGTATATTGTATATATGCTCTGTGGGCAGTGTGTAAAGCCTGTTTTATGCTTCTACGTCGAGTCGACGCCATACCTCCGCGGACCCCTCTGCGTCGACGCGAACCCCTCTCCAACCCCTCCGCCGTAGCTCGACGCGCACCTCCAAAAAATTGTAACTACGCGTCGAGGCGACGCAGACCCCAAGGGCTGTGATTGGTCAGATTATACATTATTTCTGAAGTGTAGCTTTTCCGGTTTCCCCCTCCCGCTATAGCGACATTTTTAAAGTGAACACTGCACTGTTTGTGTTCAACGATGGATCAGGTTTTTTTATATATATTTTTTATATACTAAAGTTATTTATATTTTTAATTGTACTTAAAACTTTGCCCTTTGTTCTTATTCTCTTATTCTTCTATGTTCTTACTTATTGTATAGAAATTTGGGGCAATAATTATAAAAGTTCACTACTCCAAAAACGAGCAGTTAGAATTATACACAAGGTGAGATATTTTGACCACACAAATATATTATTTCTGCAATCTAACATTTTGATTTTTATACTGCTCAATTCTTGTATAAAACCCACAAAAATATATGCATATGTATGGGTGATAAAATGTTGTTTTTTTTATTATTTTTTATTGTGTTAATATATATGTATATATTTACATATTCATTTATCTTTTTTTAATCAATCAATAAATAAATCAACGTTTGTTTTGCAAAAAAGATTGTTGTTTATTTACAATACAATGTTCATGGTTACATCATGGATATACAGTTATTAACCAAAGTCTGCCACGGGACACTACATCTGCCATGGCACAGTTCCATGTGGAGACTTATTTTTCTCCTGCGATTAAACATTTGCAATAAAATCATTTGTTAAAATACATATAAGGCTTCTATGATGTTTATCATGGATCGCGGAACATGCACTGTGAATCCGAAATATAACGTTAGATGAGGAACATGCTCTGTGAGGAGAATATTCATTCTTATATGGTTATTTTTATTACTGCAGTATAATTTCGTTAAGCTCTCTGGCTGATACACACACATATAGCTTTGAAAGACGCTGGAACATTGTTGTTCAACGTCGATTAGCTCCAGCTGCAACAACACTCTCTCTTTCTTTCGCTCGCCATCGGAAATGAACAAGCGGAACCGGCGCACTGAACCAAAACAAACTAGCAAAGAGATTTGCGAACCCCACACCCCCCTAGCGTTCTGGCGGTGAAATGCACCGCGATGCAACGCAACCCGACGCAGAACTATAAAACGGCCACGACGCCGTAGGAGTGACGGCGTAGCTACGCCGTCGAGTTGACGCAGAAGCATAAAACAGGCTTAAGTCCCCCAATGCTCATCAGTCCAGGCCGTTTTCGCCCTGGCTGTGTGGAACAAAAAAAATAAAAAACACAAGAAAGTTTCAGCGTGGCTCAGGAAAAAACTCAAGTAATTTCTGAAACAAAATGGCGCAGCTCAGCCCAGCTCGCACGCGGCACGCATAGATCAAATGATCTGAAAAATCTGATCTGAATGAAAAAAACGTCTTTCAAAAACAAATCTTCATCATTGACGATCGTCAGTCTCCCAAAATCGAATCACTCCTTCAAGATCGATCGATCAGCTCACATAAGCATTCTCGCGCACTGAAAAGTTTACTCAAATGATTCTCAGAAAAAAATCAATGTCTCTCGCTCCGACACAGTTTATGGATCACTCAGAAAAACAGTAGGACGCTCAAAAATTCTTACAGTCAGAATAACGTCAAAAACAACAGTGTTCCGCACGAAACTCACAGCTCCAGCAACTCTCTCTTGTGCTCTCAGCCAGTCTCCAACACTGTTCTCTGTCCGATGACGCAATCAGCCGAACTTCTGTTTTAACTACGTCTCCAGTCTCACACAACAATGTTACTGTACACAAAACTAATCTGACCGTGCACCACTGTCTTACATTATAGTCTCAGCGAAAAAATGTTGACTTCTCGTGCTGCGATCATGGCGTGTCTGCCTCGTAACACTGCTTCACTTACTCTTCTTCCCAGACGTCTTTGCATCTCCCGCGAGCACGCCGGAGAAAGAAAACCCGTCAAAATAAAAGTCCCCATAGAGAAAAATACCTCTGTTACACTTGGGACCTTAGTGTTGAATCTCAGCATGCACAGCGTTTTACACTGTGTTCCCCTAGCGTAAGCTGTTACGCAGTACGAGAGAACCTCTCATAAGAGAACGTTCTCGATTACTAACGTAACCTCGGTTCTCTCTAGAGAGGGAACGAGTACTGCGTATTTTGCCGTGCATGCATCACGCTCTGGTTCGCTTCGGCGATGAAAACCAGCTAGACCAGCCTCCCGGGGCCATATTTATAGCCCAAAGCCCCACCCGTTTCGGCGGGACATGACGCGGAGGGCTCGAAGTCGTCTCGCCCATGTCTGCATGCTGCCGCAACGCGTTTTACAGTATTACAAAATTAAGGATAATTTTTGGCTTCAATATCTTGTGGAAAAGAGTTTTTCCCCTAGCGTAAGCTATTACGCAGTACTCGTTCCCTCTCTAGAGAGAACCGAGGTTACGTTAGTAACAGAGTACGTTTTCTGTTAAAACGGTGTTGTGTTAGCGGCCCCTAAATTAATAACTAATGATCGTTGCAACGGAAGTGAATCAATCAAACTAACTTTAGCTGAACAATAACTTTATTCTAGAGCTGCTATAAAGCCAAAAACACTTTACTTTAATGTCCTATTATCTCTGTAAAGCTGCTTTGGAACAATCTACATTGTTAAAAGCACTATATAAATGAAGATGCCTTGACTTGACTTAATGTCGCACTTTGGCTATAAGGTTACCCGTAAACATTAATTACTGGTTAAGTTAGCTTAGCATGCTAATTGTTTAGCATGCCAAGTACTGCTGTTGTGTGTTCTTTCTCACATTTAAAGCTCTGCTCAGAATCAGTGCAAACGTGTCTCCTCTATCAGGCATGGTGTGATAAGCGATGAGATTATAGGTTCTCCTGTGTCATTTGACGTGCTTTCTGTATTTGCTGTCTCTGCGGTGCTTGGTCGCGTATCGTTGCAGCTAAACCAAAAATTATTCAGACAACAGATATAATTTTTTTTTTCATTTTTTTACTAGTGGGTGTAGGACACTATAGTTAATTTATGTAAGTGAGGATAGCTAAATAAAGTAAACTGCAACATATTATACCCAAAAATTACTCATACAGTGACTACAAGTAAAATTTATAAAAATTTGGAACCAAAAATTATTCAGACACTTTGACCTGACAGAGTGTTTTTTCTTTAATTGTTAATGCAACCTTTTTACACACAGACTGAACAAAATGAAGCATTGCTTGGTGATTGTTTGACCTAAATTGGTATTATCTAATTGTGTAGTTAAATTTAACAGCTGACAGATATTCAACCTGATTCATCTGTGAGACAGTCTAACAGAAGGAGGGGCAAAACCAGTGAAATATCAACTGATTTAATAACTAAGTTATTTTCATAATTTATTACCATTTTCTAAACTATAGCGAATAAACTGTGATAATGTGAGAAATGTTGAAGGTGTCTGAATCAATTTTGGTTTGACTTTAATTTGATCCTTCCTTCCTTCCTTCCTTCCTTCCTTCCTTCCTTCCTTCCTTCCTTCCTTCCTTCCTTCCTTCCTTCCTTCCTTCCTTCCTTCCTTTGACATGATTTGGGGCTTTTTCAAATCTCTGCAATATTAATGCCGTCATACAGTGGTTGTGAAACAAACTCTCCATTGAGGTTATCAAAGTTATGAGCATGTTAGTCTTGCATAATCATGTATAATCAAGAACAGCCACTTGAGCGGTCTCTGAACACCAGGGGAGTCTAATGGCGCATGACAGCTTGATTACAGTGCAGGCAATGGGATATGCTATTATGAATAATGTATCTTAATTATTCTTTCTCTTCCTTGTGCTTCCTCCCAGGTGATAACACACACCCAAGAATGCATTCTTATTTATGGAGTCATTATAACAGGCATGCCAGAGTTACATTTGCATGTATCAGTATTCATAGAGCTCTATAAATATGACGGCTTTTGTCAGATAACAGCTCTGCGTCCAATTTAAGGTGTGCATGCTGGCATGAAGCAACACTTTTATGTCCTGCTGTTTTCAAGGGAGCAGTTTAATGCTGCTTTATCAGTTAGACTAATGGCTGACCTGAAGAGAGTGTGCGTGGATCTATTGGAAGATCAGTTATGTATGTGTGTGTGTGTGAGGCGTTGTTCGGTATCAGTTGTGTTCACTGCTGCAGTTGAGGCTCTGTTCTGTCCTCAGCTGTCTTCTCTGTCAGCTTGGATTTACATTACTAACACATTATATCACTCCGAGTGCTATGCTGACAGCTGAGTTGGGAGATAATATTTATTTTACTGAACTGCCTCCCTTTCATTGCTTTCGCATTTCCACACCCTCATCTTTCTCTCCCTGATGGCTCATTGCAATCTGTCTGTCTGTTGTTGTTTTTTCTGCAGTCACCAAGACCCCAGTAACCACAGATAACTTCAGCAGTAAAAAAAACAAAAACAAAAAAAAAACATTGTGGACCATCTAATAATCCAAATCTGGGGGAAACTACCCATTACTTCAAAACATTACAACAATTTTAAAGGTAGGGTAGGCAATTTTCGGAAAGGTTAGCAATAACAGGCTAGTTTTGAAAGCATTAGATCCCACCCTCCCTTAAGAGCTTCTCCAAAGCCATGCCTCCTTCAAAACACATGAACTTACACAGCAGAGTTTGCAAAGCATTAAATTATCTCATGTCTCAAAGCATATACCATTACAATAATAATGAACATGAACAAAATAAAGGGCACTGACCAGTACCACCTGACTGCTGCAGATTCATTTCGGCACTGAGTGTGCTGCGATTGAAATGCATAAATTCGAGTCACAAACCACTCCAAGTAAGATATAATGTGATGTTTTTAGGGGTTCAAGCACGAAGTGCTGAAACCCTATTGTAATTGTAAGGATTCATAAAACGCATCGCACTGTAAGGCCTACAGACTTGAAACCTGGCCAGATGGTAGTACAAAAATCGAGGAGACGTTATCAAATTATGACCTCGATTGGCCCATAGGTGGCAATATAGCAACCAAAAGCGCGAAACTGCTCATAACTCATAGACTATATGTCGTAGATTCAAGTGTCTATCATTGGAAAGGAGGACTCCTGAAGGTCAAAACGTATATCTCCGATTTTATTTACGGTATGCATATTTTCCACCATTTTGAATTTTGTCAAAAATCTACTCTTGCGAACTGGTCCTAGGTTTTTTGTTCGATCAGAACCAAACCAGTGCAGAAATGTTCTCTGTAGTCTGAATATCAATAATTATCAAAAAAAGTTGAAATTTCGATTTCTGGTCGCTAGGGGGCGCAAAAAGTACATTGTGGGAGGAGCCTATTTTACTAAAATGGCTATAACTCGAGAAGTAAATGAGATATCTTCACCAAACTTGGTGGACATCTGTATAGGTTCAAGTTGGGGTCACAGTAAAAAGATCGCGACAATTGAACACTAGAGGGCGCTATAACATGAAAAAAAAAAAAAAACATGAAAAGATCAATAACCACCTGACCGTTAGTCCAATTGACTTGAAAATTTGTATGCAGTGTCTTGGTCCAAGGTGCCATGTATATCTATGAGGACATTGGCGTATCTCAAACAACATGGCCGCCATCGGCCAATGAAATTCGAGCACCTATTAGACAAGGTTAACAGAGGCCGATCAGAACAAAACTCGGTAGGCATGTTCGAATCATGGCTCTAGAGGTCTGTAAGAATTTTGAAAGAAATCAGCCACTAGTTGGCGCTAGCAAGTTTTTTGGCTTGCTAAATAAAACTTAATAAGTTTTGATGCTTTTGTGCTTAAAGGCCTTAAAGGCCTTAAATGCTTGAACCCCGATAAATACTGCTTGCAGCTTTAATTTTTTTTTTTTTTTTTTTTTTTTTTTTATATAGGCTATGATTGGATCATTAATGCTGTGATTATTGTGTTTCTATGTTATATGTTTGGCAACAGTTCTTCTAACCTTAACTGATGTAGTGTGTAGCTTTTCATTTCTTAAACAACCATGTAGGAAGACACATCATGGCCATTTCCAGGATGACAATGTTAGGATTGTCAGGAATGTCAAAGTCCAGACCTTAAATTCATTGAAAGTCTTTGGGATGTGCTGGAGGAGACCTTACAGAATCTGCAATAATTGATGCACCTCTTAATGGAAATAAAGGTTGTGATATTATTTCCATCGAGAGATGCATACATTTTCAGCCAAAATCTTATATTGACAATGTAAGAGTCAAGAATGTTTTCAGACACTTAATTGTATGGTAAATGCAATTACATGAAATTGACCAGTTTTGACTACTTAAGTAGGACTTATGCATCTCTGTATATGTCAACAATATGTATATATATATAAACTTATATGTGTCCTGTTATGTTGTTGTTTTGGTTTCATTTTCAAGGACTTTGTTATCATTATTTTTTGTGTTGTCTTCCTGTTTTCATTTGTTGATATGCATGATTCATTTTTTGATTGATTAGTTCACACTTGTTTTATGTTGAGTTCATTCTCAGGAAACACAGTACGTCAATGTGACGTCAGGAAGACGTCAGTCAAACTTCATATTTTGTTTGAAAATGAATGTCGGGTTGACGTCTAAACCCTATGTTTGATTGGGTTCAAGCTCCAATGTCTGACAGACGGTGAATTTTGGTTGGAATAAGCACCGCACTGCAAAAAAAAGGGTGAAGTGCATGGCAGCTCATTAAATCTCTCAAGATCTCAGCAGAGGAGGATTAAACATAAGCATTACCAGCTTCACTCATTACTAACCAGATTGACTTTATTTATGTCAGACGTCTACAAAAGTTCTTATAGAGATTAACAGAGGTTATGATGTTGATGTTTTATTGAAAATAATAGGTTGGTTTGAAGTCACCATTATGATGATCATTGTTTCCTGTAGTTGGGTAGTTTGATTTGACTTTTTTAACATTAGTTTTTGTCTGGCTGCTGTAACTATGTTTGCTCAGATGATATTGTCTACTTGATGACAAAGATATATTACCATCATATAGTGGTCTATATCAGTGATGATCTAATCTTTTGATACACTGTCATTTTGTATTATTAATTATAGCAAGCCTGTAATTGCACATTTTCCACTAAAAAAAATGAACTCCAGCATTTATTAGACTCACTCAGACATCAATAATCAGCGTATGAATCTCAACAATGGTGACATGCTTAATGTCACAATGCATTCTGGGAGCTATAGATGAGTTTTGTGTGATGCACCCAGAATACATTGTAGCATGAAGCATGTAACCGTTATTGAGATGCATTACTGTCTGTGTGTATCTTTAAAACTTTTTGGTGCACAATCCCTCAGATTAGAACACTGCTGGACAATCACAGGACTATCAGAATGACTTTTGGACCCAGCTAAATATGTTCAGTGGATTTACTCAGGCTGTGTTCTGGCGACTCCAGCACCATTGACAGCCAGTGCATTGTCAGTAGAACTAAAACTGGAAAGCAATTAGAGCAGATTAGTGTGCTGCCACTCTCGGGAAGGGAACCTAATTAACGGACGTGTTCTTTGTCCTTGCTGCTAAATTCTCCTTGATCCATTCCCCCACTGCAGTCTCCCTGTATGTGAGAAAGGAAAATCCCAAGGGAAAAAAAAAACCCTTTCAAACTATTGTTAGACTGGCATTTTGCTGGACAGTTACCTTAATCAAAATTATATCAATTTGAAATACAATGAAATAGCCTTGATACATGGTTAAATTGTAATTGCATAATATACTGGGATAAAATGTCTAATTAAAAAAAAAATATATACACTGTACTGAATATTTACTATCAAATGTAGGCATGCATCTTTTCTAATTAATTTATAAAAAATATGGAATTATGTAGGTTCATGCCATGTCATATTGACTGTAATTAGTTTCCAAATCCTTTGGAGTAAGTATTATGAATGCTCAGAGTGTCATTTAAAATCAACAAAAATGTCATCTGCTTCGCCAGTCAGTTGCCTATATATTTCTGTTTGTTGTGTCATTATATTACATGGTACGCTTCAATATTTCACAAGAGGATTTGGACGTGAATTAAGTAAATTTGCTGTCAACAACAAAGTATTTTGTTGGACGGATCCATTTGCGGTTATGAGTGCTGTCATAAAAATTAATAATTTTGAGTCCCAGGACGAGAGGAGCTCTGAATGGAATCTTGAATTGTCAATTACAATGCCTACAACTGAAAACTGAATATCATAACAGACAGAAACAACAACAACAGAAAGAAAAATATAGCTGCTAAGGAAATTGGTTTCAGATAGGCTACAAGGGGTGTAATTAATGTGCAACTATGTAACACACTGCTTAAAAATCAAGGCATGATGCATTGTTGGAGAAAATATTAAACAATGGATAAACAATATAATCCTCTCATTAATGATACGACATTCAGGTGGTGGAGTAATAACTTCTGCTAATTAATCGATTCAAGAATGTAATTAATGTCAGATTATTATAGTTAATTTACATAAACAACAAACAGCCGTTCGTTTTAAAATCACATTAACATGCAGTATGTAACTTTAAGGGTCGGTCACACGTACACTTTTCATTCCATTAACTTCCATTCATATGCATGTGAATGCGCCTTTCCGAAGTTTAAGTTTGGTGAACTCTGCTCTGCTAATTCGTATCACTCGAAGACGTGTCACCAATAGAAGATTGATCACGATGTACCCTCTCGGCTAAATTAAAATAATACAAACTTTAAATCTGCAGGATTGCAGAGTTGCAGTATGCTGCACATTTATTACATTTTGGATGTATGATATGTTGAATGTCTTTTTTTTTTTTTTTTTTTTTTAGCTTTCTCCACAATGTAATTGTCATGTGCCAATGCATGTTTGGACTTTCAGTTTGTGTTTTGATTGGTTCCTGTTTTCCTTTGCTCTTTTCCCGCCATTTATTTCTATGGTTATTGTCATTAATTTAATTTGTCCCAGCTGTGTATGATTCATTATCTCATTTGTTTGGTATTTAAGATGCACCCTTTCTATCAGTCCTGGTCTGATCTCCGTTGTGTTTTCCATGCCTGTCACGTTTTTCCAGATTACTACTATTAAAGTTTGAGTTTGTATGTATAATCGGAATCTTCAGTCTGTTCCTGAGGAAACCACAGTGTGACTAGCCAGGCTAACGTCAGACCTCTTTCTTATTGAGACGTGGTCTGGCAACCACATGTTCATTTTCTCGTATTTGAGGCGTGGTTTACGAATGCCCAGAGCCGTTTATTGGGCGCTACGAATGTCTATCAAATGCGCCTGTACGTAGCTCAAAGCCAATCATTTCAATTATACCAGATGACGTATGTAGAGCGACAGAAATTCGACGAGGAAGAAGACGAAATAAACTTGCGGCCTAAACTACTTAGAACACTATCTAAGGCTGCATCGAAAGGTAACTTCGCGTCTGCTGCCATGTTGGATCCATAGATATAAACAAACTGCTTCGGTGTGTCGAATAGACGTCGTCATCGTCTTGCTGCTCCCTCCCTGTTCTGTGATTGGTCCCCTCGCTGAGGCGAAAATCTGGTCCATGGAATCCAGGCTGCCTAGCAGCGTGAATAAAATCGCGCTGCGCTCAAGGCAGCATGGGGAAACCCAGGCTACAGTGTGACAGTCATTTCTCAGAAATGCTGGTGTAACAAACATGGCATCTGAAGACTATTTCAGTATTTGGTAACACTTTATTTTAAACATTCTGTTGACTATTAGTGACTTTGCAACTACGTGTCAACGTACTCTCATTAGAGTTTTAGTAGACTGTCTGCTTAATATCCGCTAACTCTTTGTGATGGTCCCCCAACAGACATTCTACTAACTATAAGTAACTTTGCAACTACGTTAACTTATTCTAACCCTACCAGTCTACTAATTCTCTACTAACGCTCTAATGAGAGTTAGTAAACATGTAGGTGCAACGTTACTTAGTCAACAGAATGTGTTAAAGGGACCATCAAAATAAAGTGAAACTCAATATTTTTGTTCCTTGTCATTCTGCTATTGATTCATCATGTTCCCTTTTACCTCATACTTTATATAATTCCCTTATGCACATGTGCATTCTTCAAAAATGGTGCTGATTGTTGACGCCATCATGAATGTTCATTTAAACAATGGTTTTGAGATGAGACGAATTGTTTAACTAATGACAGAACTTGTAATTATAGTTGGCTAACAAAGCTTTTGGGACATGCATCCCTGTCAGACATAGCCTAGCTTCCATTATTTTAACAAACCAGTTGAACCACTCACAGTATATGTGCTTTTAACAGAAAAGCCTTTACAGAGGTTTACAGAATGAATGCATCATAGTAAAAAAGATATACACAAACATTGAATTTGGATGTGTATTGATGTACATTGTAATGTAATGTGTATTGACCTCTGTATTTTAGCTTTCAGAGACAAGTGCTGCTTTAATTGCACAATTGACTCTAATCTTGAATCTGATTATCTGCCTGATGTGCAGATATGTTAAGCAGGGAGAGATGGAAGTTAAGATTAAGTGTAAGTGCATGCCCTGAATATCCAAGATCTTAAAAGTCATGTCTGTTCACATGTGTGCAAATAAAAGTTTGCTGGTCTGCTGCAGTATCCTTTGAGAAAATGCCATTTCCTTTCTTCTCCTCTCTCCCATTCCTCCTTGATGTTGGATGTATCTAGGCATGGATATGCTGCAGATAATAAAGCAGTGTTCTGATTGGGCGGTACTGAGGTGGGCACATCATCATCATCTATGAGCCCAGGCAGTTACGATCACACTGCACCATCCCGCCTGCTTATTTCATAAGATCTTGTTCTGCTCTCAGTCCTGTGAGCCCTCCATTCATATATAAACAGGCAATGGCATGACGCTTAAGTGGATTTTGACCTAACTAAATATTTAATAATACATTAAAAATACAATTCACACAGACAATGACTTTAATGCACCTCTTTTATGAAGAACACCTCTGAATCTAAATTGCATTTAGATACTTTTGAGGGTTTAAAAAAAAAAGTAAAAGTGGTTTACCTGTTTAGTGTTAGGTTTATGTTTGTATTTTCTTATGTCATTTGTTGTCATTACTGGTTTGGTTAATCTTGTTATTGATTCAATTCATCTGTGTCTCATCTAGTTTCTTTTGTTAGCCTTGTGAATTTAAGCCCTGTGTTTTAGTAACTCCTGGCTGGTTCTCGTTTGCATTCAGTGTAGTTTGTGTTTTTTCTGTGTTTCTACTATTTATTCTTCTGCAATCTCCTGTAAGTTTATTTTATTTTAATAAATACTATTTTCCATGTCTTCTCTGTGTGTGTTGGCTACCACACTATAACAGAATAGCCGACCTAGATGAGATTATGAAGCTAAGCGTTCCCCTCACCCATCACCCCTGAAGACATTCTCTTCACCCTTGGACAAGATGGCCATCCCCTGGAAGACTATATGGAGTAGTTCCTCGAGTTTAGCAACCAAGTGTCCTGGAGCGACTGCACCTTGAAGATCTGTTTCATTCCACTGACCCCACCTGCCTCTGAACTCCTCTTTAGTCCTTTCCCAATTCTCCTCACATGGACACAAAGACGAGCCAGCCTTCAGCCACGCCCATCATGGGTCATAAGCCAGAGCCCACCACAAACTCAGAGCCAGAACTTATGCTGGAGGCCATTTTGTCCCTGAGCCCGAGCCAATCACGGAGTCTGACCAGGTACAAGAACCAGCGCCAACATCTATTCTAGAGGGCATTTTAGTGGAGTTTGATGGTCTGGAATGGAGCCCCACTCATTCTCCCACCACTGAGGAGTGCTTGCTGTACCCGGACTCTGTGGAAATAGATCATGACTTGCAATATATCTGATTGCAAAGGAACCAAGCTCCGCTGATCCCATCATGTCTCAAGTCTCTTTTGTCGCCGCTGGTCCTGCCCAGTCTCAAGTCTCCTTCGTTACCACTGGTCCCACCCAGCCTCACCACTCCCTTCTCCTCTGACAATGCCATTCAGTTCCTCTGCCCCACCACTGCTGGCTCCTTTCAGCGCTTTGGCTCCTCCTTCTGTGGCTCTGACCAGCTGCTCAGATTCGCCTTGGGCTTCGCAGTCTTCCAGCTCCACCCTGGTGTGTCGATCCCCTGGCTCCACATTAAACATCCGAGCCTTGGGCTCCACCTTGGACCCACACTCCCTCAGTTCGACCATCAACCATCATTCTTCAGACTCCACTGGGCTCCCTCGTCCCTCTGGCTCCACCTTGGTCGATCATCGCTCAGGTTTTGCCTCAGACTTTCGGTTCTCTGGCTACGCCTCAAACCTCCAAGTCTCTGGTTCAACCAGGCTCCTCCTTCCCTCCGGTATCGCCACTGTCCTCACTCCCACCTGTTCTGCCTGGTCTGCTGAGCCCCCATTTTCACCTCGGCCTTGCGAGCATGCGCCTCCACCATGGCCCTCCAGGCCTATGGTGTCACCCCAAGTTTTGTCTCCACCTGGATCTCCACCCCTACCGATTCTACAATTAACTCTTCCTCTCCTAGTGGACATTTTCTGTTTCGGCTACCACACCTCAACATTCATAAAATCATGGGCTTGCATGATTTAGTGGCAAAATATTTTCTTAAATCATACATTTATTTACATAGTCAAATCATACTATTACATAATCAACATAATTCACTTTATGTACAGTCACAATAAGCTGTTCAATATTTATTTAAAAACAATATAACTAAGGGCCATAGATAGTTTTTTGTGAGGAACTGAGCATAATTGTATGTAGGACAATGTGCATTGTGCATGTAAGTTTAATGTGTGAAACTGTGAGTACTTCTGCACCTAATTCCCTTCCCTAGCTATTATTTCAGTGCTGTCAACAGAAAACTAATGAATGAACTCAACGTTAGCATGCAGCACCTCAACACCAGCCATTAACACTTAATTACTTATAAATCATAGGCTGCTGGGCAAATACAGTCAGAGAGTTTCACAGAACAGTGCGTAGAGTCGGGGGCCGCATGACGTTGGTGCCTCTGTCTTCATCTCTGAACTCATTGCGGAGAATGAGTGAATATTAATGGAATTCAATGCACATGACACGCTGTCTGGAAACAGTGCCAGAAATCGACAGGGAAAAAAATAAAATTTGTTTATTTTAATTACATTTTATAATTTAAACAGGTAATCATTTTTTCCCATCTCAGGCTGTGACACTTAATATGACATGGGACCTATTTTTCTTTATAAAGATAAAAGAGTATTGGTAGTATAGCCTCATGAGACCCAGAAAAAAAAAGTTTTTTGAATTTAGTTTTTTCCATGTCATGACACTGTTTAGAGCACAATAAACAAATGGTAAAAAAAAAAAAACATTTTTGAAAAATTATATTTTATTCATACGTTATGCTATGTCCTCTGTAGTGGACACCAGGACTAAGTTGTTTAAAAAATAAAATTACATGAAATTATATGTATAGGCAAAAACAATGGATTTTTTTTTCAATCACCAATAAATTGTGGGGTTTCAGGATTTTTTCAACCAAAATTTGTATAAAGATTTTTCTCAACTATGTTATGAAAGAAATAACGGAATGAATTGATTCACCATTTTACATTTTACTAGGTTTTTTTTTTTATTTGAAACCCCTAACATTTTCCTGAGATGTTGTTTTATGAAATACAATTTGAAAAGTAGTCCAATTTAAATTATAATTACAATATATTATCATATTTCCATAAGAATGCTACATTTGATCACTAAATTAATGTCAGACATTTTTAAAAAACAAGGAGAAGTTGTTTTCATGGTGAAACCTCCAAACATTTGGTATCTCTGAAAAGTCCTGAATGTGCTCTATACAGGACACCCAGGTTGTGTCATGTGACATGTATGATGTCATAGAAATTCACTAAAATATAATGTCCACCACAGTGGACAAAAGTCTATTCTTGGGTCCCAGGAGGATAGGATATAGAATGGTATAGTGGCATAAAATAAACTGCTTAAAATTCAACCCATCTTGAAGGATGTGTTACAGAGTTATATAGCAAAGTTTATGCATAACTTGACTTTTTTCAAAGGTTGTGCAAATTAGCAGATTCCAATGAAAAGAAAACATTTCAAAAATGCTTTTTATAATATAAACATATATATATAATTATTATTTTTATTTTTTATTATTAAATCTATCAAATAAGTCTACTACTTTAAGTTCAGTACCTGTGATTTGGAGAATGACACCTTATCTTGAGCTAGCAAGCTTAAAATCTCATACAAATATTCATAGCTAATTTGTCAGTGTCTCCATTTAAATCATAACACGTAACACAATTACAGAGAGATGAAATGGATAGCTCTGCACAGATTAGATATTTCCTTTCTGCTCAAATAGATTGGCCACATTAAAAGGTTTCAATGTATTTCAAAAATGAGAGTTATAAAATATTCACTGCATGCATAATGACGGATCCTAGTTTACATATCTTACAGAAGAGTCATTTGCAAACTACTGACATTCATTTCATCTTTATGCGCAATTCTCTGTACAGCTTCTTGTTTTTGTCAGAATCACTTGTTTGTGCAGCTGGAGTGAATCATGACGTTATTGATCGTAAGATCATAGTGAGGTTATACTGTGGGTCTAAGGGTCAGCTGGCTGGAAATGAAACCACCGCTATGGGTCAGAGAGGTTAATGAGTAATTAGCGGCAATATTTGAAACTTTGGGAAAAAAAATTGATGTCAGTATAAAAGTTTAAAAGCTGAACACAGCAACAATAACATGAAAAATGAAAACATGAAAGCAAGAAAATATACTGAATAGTTACTTTGTTTATTTGTTAACTTAGAAACATTTAAATTTACATTAAAATTTTTAAGGGGCTCTATGTAAAATTCAGAAACTCTTGTTATACGGTGACATCGGTGGCCGTTAAGTAAACTGCAGCCAGAAACGAATTGCTCGTGCTCGCAATCGTGTACATGTAAGGTACAAGAGACTGAACGTGATTAAAGGCCCCGACATACTCATGGTGAATTTCTTTTTTGTAAATATGTGCTGAGTGCTTTCCTCTCAATGACAAAATAAACACACCAAAAAACATGACAGTGGTGAGAAAACAGCAGTTGAGAAAACATCTGATCATAGCGATGTGGATATGTTTGCACCAGCTCTGCGATTCACCGGCCGCATGTCGACAGTTGAGGTAGTTAAACTATTTTTGAGAATATAGACTGTATGAATCTGACTATGTGACTAAACGTCACATCTTTTAGATTCTTTGGAGTCCTTAACATAAAAATGCATGCTTTCATAGACAAACTAAGAAGTCGGGGAATGTCTCACTTTTTTATCTATTGTTGAAATCTGTTCACACATAGGCACAGAAAAAAAAATGATAATAATTCTTACATACAGCCCCCTTTCATTCTAATGAAGCACCAGCCACTTTTGAATGAATAAAAATATCCATCAAGGCCGACATCAATGACAGGCCGTGACACACTAAACTACAGTAGCCTAATACATAAATCTTACATTTAGGCCAAAATATTTTTTTTTTGAATGTGAAAAGCCTGAGCAAATCAAGTGTTGATTGCTCATCAACATACACAAATGTACCGCATTATGTTTGGTATTAACAACACTTCTGTGACATACACCTCAAGTATATTGGTCACAATATGCCCTCAACTTTACAAAGCCCAATCATCAGAGCTCACGACTGGAACAGAGCTGCCTGACTGGACCTTTCATGCACTGAGATTCAGAGATCATGAACACACAGGCTGAACACACTCACCGAGACTCACGTCTTCCTGTGGAAGAGAAAATCAATCCGGACACACAAAGAATGGATAAAAAAAGTCATACTTAATCCTGTAAAGCTGACATATGAAATATTGGTCAGATTTTGAAATAGAATTGATTGACTGAATTGATTTAGACAAAAAAAATGCATATGTTTTTTGTCAAGTTTCATATTTAAATCAGGCTTTTATGGCTCATGTATGCTATGGAGCTCAAACTCGAGGAGGACAAAACAGCTCAGTTTTCCTCAGAGGCCCAATTATATTTTTTTACAATCACTAAAAGGCTATTTTCTTGCTAAAAATAAACTGTCAATCTGACGACAGAAGCCATGTAGTAGATTGTGTGCAACAGGTTTTTCAGCATAGATTTGATTGCAATTTGCATATTGTATATGATGCAGTGTGCTTTATATAGGGTTAATAGTCTAATAGTTTATTAAAGCTTATGTTTTTATCTCTGTCAATTAACATTTTGTTCCCTTTCTTCTTTATTTTTTTTTTCATTGAGGTAGATTTATTACAGAGCCATTCAAAATCCATTCACATCCATCCAGTGACGTAGTCTCCAGGTGCATAATTGCGTGATGACGATAAAGAGGTTGTAATATGAGCTGTGATAAGTGTTTGCGGTCTGACTGGTGAGGTACAGCGAGATCATGGATCAGCATGCAGGAGATTTGGAGGCGTGTGACCTGATGTATCAGCTGCAAAGCATTACAAGACCTTTGAGTGACTCACAATGATAGACTGCTGCAAATCTGTGAGTCACATGTTTGTGGGAGCAGTAACATATGCTTCTGTCAGGCTGTTCTACATGATCATATTACAGTCGTATTGCTCATTCTTTTGTATTTATATTTTCTGTAGGATGCTTTGGTTTGACCTAAACCTATATTAGCACAGTCCTCTTTCTTTACTTTAGATAGATAACCACATGCGGTACAGAAATGGGATTTTAGACATAGCTAGTATATCATAGTGTTTGTTAAATATTTATAGTGTTTATTCCATTTAAGAGTGTAGTGTATAATTTGCATTTGTAAAAATGTATTATATTATATTGTTTTATATTATATTACATTATTTTGTGGCTCTTATGAATACTAGACTTTTTAATGGTACTCCTTGCGCCTGCTGTTGGAGCAAAAACAAACTGATCTCAAGGGAACTAAGTATTTAAAGAGTTGGTGATTTCAAGTGAATTTGTATGATGCGATTTGTATGAAAGTTTGTATGATTTGATTTAATAAAAAAAAGGAAGAAAAAAAAGGAAAAAAAGAAGCAAGCATGAAGTTTAACTTCTAAACCATCAGTAGAGTGTAAGCTAATCGTACTAAAAGGTACTAATTTATTTGAATTAGGTGGTAATTCGCCAAAGTGTAAAATAGTTATGAATTGCCAATAAAATTAAAAACAAAATGTAAATAAATCCATCTGAGAAATATTTCCTTGCATTAACCTTTGACAAATGTTTCCAGCTTTCCATGTTTTCACTGTTATATGGTAGGGGCACCTGGTTTTTTTTTGTAAACGACAGTGGGTGTTGGGAAGAATCGTTTGTTTTATTTCATATTGTGTGTTGTAATGAACAACAACCCACGCCATGTCTGCAACACTTCAGAACGTCCCAACAGAAAAACTAGCATGCTTTTTTTTTCGGTCCTCCATGACGGGTTCCTTGTGACGTTGACCAATAGGAGCACAGAACCTCTTCCGCACACAGCTTTCAAACATGGCGAAACGAAAGAGAGACAATGGAATTGGTGCTGCAAGGTGGACTTATGCAATGGAGGAAAGGTTTTTGGCAACATTACTCCTGCCTTTATGATGTTTCCTTGAGGAACTTCCAATGTTGGCGAACGATAGCCGATGCGCTTCAGCAAACCCGATGAGTACTGGAATTAGCATTAAGCTAACACGCCATTTTGTTAGACATTGTTTGTTTATGCTCTTGTTTCCGTAAGTCAGCCGCTAGTTCCGCCTTCTCTATGACATCATGAACATCATTTAAGACGGCAAGAGATGATTGGTCGGGAAGCAACCAGCAAAATATTGTGAAGTCTAAGCCCGGCATAAACCAGAATGAGTGTATAGAAGCTGCTTTAGCACTAGCAAGCTAATGTAGTCATGAAGCATTCAACAGCATAGAAATCAAAACAACGTTACCGAATAAAATGTTGAACCCAGGATGAGGTATAGGACTGTGCAAGTTTGGGGGTGTTGATGGACTCGATCTAGCTGTGTTGACAACTATGATGACATTCAACAACTTTGTCTTGTTTTTATGTTTATTTTTATTTTTATTTTTATGAAACTCACCCACATTCAAGTGTTATGTGATAAAGAATGCTTTTTTTTGTTTGTTTGTCGAGACTCTTGTTCTTTCTTCTGATATTTTGGCTGTGTACATATTCTGGAGGCCATGAAAGTTTTGTGAAGATGATCAAAAATGTTGGCGCTGACTGGCAACTTTTCAAGTAAACGCTGGCGGGGAAAGAGCTAAAAAGTGTTATCTTTTTGGATGCCCTCTTTCAGATATACCAGAATTTGAAGTAGTGCCATATATCATCTCATATATCATACTAAATTGCTCTCTGGAGTCTCGGGAAGTTATGATGAAACCAAAGGAGAGGACCAGTGACAAAAACAGCTCTGTCTGTATAGAAGTAAGGCCCAGTGTTTGCTGCAGGGAATGATGGGATTGGGATTAACCTGCTTTCAGTCTGGTGTTCATCTTCATTCAGAGAGCAGCTTTAATCCAGATCTCGCTCCTCTCCACCATCTGTCCCGTAATCCCACCGCCCTCCAGGGCCAATGTGACGTTGGTCGAGCGGTGTGAGCGTCTACGTGCTTTTCATTCACCTTCTCGCCTCCCCTCATTCTCACATCAACATCATCATCATCATCATCATCATCTTCATCACTCAACACTCGATCTCTTTTCCAGCGAGAGCAGTGTCCTGCCGACAGTAAACGACATCAGCACTTTGCACAAACTGCAGCCCATCAGGACTGAATAATGCTGAAAGTTTCATGAGCTCTCGACTTCTGCTATAATGCAGTTCAAAGCATTAACGCCATTCTGCTACATTACAGCATAATGTCAGTGTGTGACAGCGCCGATACATTTATTACTGCAGGATCTATACTTATTTCAGCTGAGCAGAGGAGTTGAGTGCTGACGATACTTTATTCTGAATATGTTTTTTACTCTACCTTTTTTTTTTTATATTTACAATTTTATTTTTGACAGTTACTTGTACTGCAGATGTGCTATGTGAGCTGTGTGATTCTATACAAATTTTTCAGTTTTTATATGAAAAAAATTAAACACCTGTACTAGCTATGATTGTGAAGGAAGAATGTGACTGGGATTGTAAAATATATTATTTGATGTATATTTAGTAGAGATGCTGTACATACAGTATTTACACTCAGCGGCCACTTTATTAGGTACACCTCGCTAGTACTGGATTGGTCCCCCTTTTGCCTTCAGAACTGCCTTAATTCTTTGTCGACAGATTCAACAAGCGTGCTATAAACATTCTTCGAATGTTTACAGCATTGGACCTAGGCTTCTCCCAATCCATTTGTCTTTGGATCAAAGACTTTTTGACAAATCACCCTCAGACAGGCCCCCATCTGTCATCCACCCTCACACTCAGCACAGGCCCCCCTCAAGTTTATGTGCTGAGTCCCCTTATTTATGCTCTTTATACTTATGACTGTGTCTCCACCAACCCCACAAACATCATTTTTAAGTTCGCCGATGATACAACTGTGGACATATTTCAGGAGAGGATGAGACTACTTATAGGGATGAAGTCTGAAGACTGGCGGTGTGGTGTTCAGACAATAATCTCATAATATTGAACTCTTCAAAAACAAAATAACTCATAATAAGTTTCAGGAAGAGCAGTGCAGTCATGACACATTTATACATTAATGGGGACCGTATGGAAATTATCCCTATTTTTAGGTTCCAGCACATATATTGCTGCAGATCTCTCACGGGCAAACAACACCACTGAAATAGTTAAAAAGGCTCTGAAGCGACTGAGAATATTTTGGCAAAATCAACAACTGCAACGGAAACTTCTGGTATCCTTCTACCTTAGCTCCATGAGTGTACTGGCTGCATTTCTGTGTGGTTTGCCAGCTTCTCAGCAGCGGATAGGAGAGCCCTCCAGAGATCATCGGCGACTCTGCCCTCACTGGAACAATTATTATACTCACGTTGTCTGAGTAGAGAGGCTAACTTTCTCAAAGATCCATCCCACCCTGGACATCATATCGTCCCTGTCCCATCCTCGCATCTCCAAAACCATTATTTTTCAGGAAATTTCAAAATGCCATATTTTTTTGAGTTATTAAACGGAGAATTGTTGAAGTTGGTATTATACCTGGACATCATCTGTTTATCCAGTTGCCCTCTGGTAGGCGTTCCAGGTCTATTGCATCACGGACTAATAGATTTAAGAATAGCTTTTAGAGCTGTAAGAGAACAACTTAATCAACAGAACTTTTGATTACACCTTGAATAGTTATGATTCAATTGCACTAATCATAATTACAGTTAGGTTCACATTGTGACAACAATGTGCAATATCTTTACATGAAACTGTCAAGTTTCTGTATTGTAGTGTGCTACATTTATAGTGTCTTAATTAGTGTTGTTGTGTTGTCGTGTGTGGGTGCACCGTAAGGTTTGCTAATTAATTTAATTGTATAATACATGCAATGACAGTAAAAGGAATTGAATTGAATTGAAATAGTTTGGCCCATATTTTCATGACAGCATTACGCAGTTACTGCAGATTTGTCGGCTGCTCACCCATGATGGCAAGGAAATATCCTCCACACCATTACACCTCCAGCAGCCTGAACCGCTGATAAGGCAGGATGGATTCATGCCAAATTCTGACCCTGCCAACTTAATGTCGCAGCAGAAATCGTGACTCATCAGCCTAGATAACATTTTTCCAATCTTCCATTGTCCAATTTTGGTGAGCTCGTGTGAATTGTATCCTCAGTTTGCTGTTCTTAGCTGACAGGAGTGTCACCGGTGTGTCTTCTGCTGCTGTAGCTCTTCTGCTTCAAGGTTCGACATGTTGTGCATTCAGAGATGCTCTTCAGCAGACCTCCATTGTAATGACTTGTCTTTCTATCCGCTGGAACCAGTTCTCCTCTGACTTCTGGATATTTTCTCTTTTTCGGACCATTCTCTGTAAACCCTACAGATGGTTCACATTAGATCAGCAGTTTCTGAAATACTCAGACCAACCCGTCTTGCACCAACAACCATGACACGTTTCTTTCTTCCCTATTCTGATCCTCAGTTAGAACTTCAGCAGATTGCCTGCATCCAAAATCGTATACTTCCCTACTCTATAGTAAGCGAAAAACAGTATGTGACAAAAGAAGTCCAAATTCACAGTACTCAAAAAAGAGTAGGCAAAAAGTATGTGAATTAGGGGTGTGAACCTACACTGGTCTCACGGTTCGGTTCGATTACGATTATCATGTCATTGACTCAATTCGATATCACAATGCATCGCGATGCACTGCATCCTCAATTTTCAATTTTACTTCAAATGTGATGTGTGCGCGCGTGTGTGTGTGTGCATGTGCTCGCCTGTTCGGGAAGTCGCAGTGACAGAAACAGTGACATTCCAGTTTAAGTTTCAGTGAGTAAAGCTTGTTTATTCTATCAAGAAAAGGAAAATCTGTCAAATAAATTGTTATTGTAAAGTTTTCATGACAGAAATACACAATAATTATTTTACATTAAACAAAATTACAAATTAAACTTATAAAAAAAAAACTCTAGAGGAGACTGAAATTATGTGATGATTACAGGAAGAGCAGAAGAGTAACCTAACCCTAACTCCTTTGGGGTTAAATAATTTCTAGTCATGTCTAGTCAATAAAAATGCCAAATATTAACATTTCAAAAGAGTAATCATAGAAGTAATTTAAGTTATTACTTCTTCAGCAAACTCTCTATGACTCCGGCACCAGACACCCAGCAGGGGTGTGAGGTTTTGTTGAGCTGGAACCCAAAGTCCAAGGACAGGGAACAGGGGGAAATGTCACAGCCATAATTCGGAAGCACTGAGGCTGCAGCAGAGCGGCTCTCCTCTAAGCGGAGGGAGCTGATTAAAAAGGGTGAGAATAGCTTCCAGAAGAGCTGTTGAGTATAGGGTTGAGAGCTCTTCTGTTTTCAGAGGTCATGTTAACCTGGCGCTCTTCTCTCTGCTTCCCACTGTGCATTGATGAGCCGGAGCCTCTAGGGTAGTTAATGACCACTTCAGTATAGAAACCTCTCGCCCAATAGACAGCATCCATTTTTTGAGTCATATGCTTGAGTTTGCCCTTTACTTCATCAGAAATCTGTGAAGGTTATGACGCAAATGATTCCAATTTCTGAAGCGAAGAGAATTCGAAACAGTCAGAGCTGACGTGTCAACGGCGTGATCAAACGGAATTGCAAATATCATGATGCTCGAACAAACAGTGGCATGTTTTGATAGCGTCACTGTTCTGAAGACTCAAGCGCTGTCTGCCGTCTGCTTACTAAACAGGCAGCATGCTAATATTTGATAGATTTAGAAAGTCCTACATATAGGCTACAGCACTATTCTATTGCACTTTTCAAGGGAATAAACTTTTTGCATGATTTATTTATAGTTGTCTCTAAGCTGGGATAGGAGGAAAAATATATACACATAGTTACAATGTGGTAGGATTTATTTATTGATGTTCTCTTAAGCAACACCGTTAAAACGAAATGTGCTGCTGGCAGTTATAGCTCAACTGCTAAAGACGCCGACTAAACAAAACAGCAGCAACAAACTTCATCTTGGTGAATTTGAAATTTACCTTATTTGCAAAATTCCCTTGGAAATAGAAATAAAAATACTTTTAAGTGTGTGCATTCCTCACTTCTTAGAAAGTGTGATCAACACCTCTCTGAGGTATACGTTTATATTTTTATATAATACTAAAACTCTTATCATGAAATGTTTTCTAGCTGTAGTAAAATCATGATATAATAACAGCTATCAGTCAGGGAGTTGCAGGTACATTCCTGCATCGGCCTTTAGCACTTTTGTACTTTAACTTGTAAATAATGAGTTTTATGAGAATAATGAGCGAATGATCCCAGCTGTCACTTTTTTTTACCTTTGTTTACATTCACTATACACACAAATGTCCACAAATGTTACGAATGTCAACAAAATATAGATATATTGAAAGGTCTATGGCAGGGGTCGGCAAGTAACTTTGGCCGCGGGCCAATATTTTTTTTAGCCAGTAGATGGCGGGCCAGCTACATAGGCCTATGGATACAAATTAAATAGCCTACTCTTATATACTGTAGGCCTATAATCGCGGAATATGATGGGTCTGTCACCGTCCGTGGATCATTCGTTCAATCGTTTTTTTTTTTTTTTTTTTTTTAAATTAAAACCAAAAATAAAAATATGAAAAACGACTTGTTTTTCCAATATTTATTTCCTGAACTAAAATGAAAAAACGAATAACGACGGGTTTTCTGATTTTCTGATTGTGCTCAGATCAAAAATAGAAAAAAATTATTACTGGATTAGACAAATTTTAATTTTGATTTAGAATTTAACACCTTAGGCATGATATATCAAGGAAATCATTTTAAACAGATCAAGTACTATTGTGGTAACAGATTACAGCCATTTTAATAAAGGTGTGAATAGCAATCATGCCTCATTCGCTTACAGTCCGACTTTTGAACTTTATTCCTTTTTTTATTATTATTAATAATACACACACATACACACCTAAGGTTTAAAAAGGTCTGCGCGGGACTGTTTTTTTCGTCCCGCTCCCACAAGGTTCTATTCAGCAACCGCTTAAAATACACTCGGTGTTCATCCGCTTTATTTCCCGACCTGACGGTCCGCAAAATTTAGATCTCGTTTCCATAATCTCACATTCAAATGTCTCTAATTGAAAGAAGGAGATTATAATTATAAATGCTATACAAAGTTTGGGTTTGTGTCAATATAAATATTAGGCTGTTTTAACATTTGTACTGTCAGCAGAGAAAAAAAATGCCACAGGAAAAAAATATGAAATATAAATAACATAAATTGAATAGGACAAAGCCTATCACTCAAATTCCAAAGCAACATAAACGAAAATAATATTGCCCTACTGAAAAATGAAGTAGGCTATTTTCTGCCAAACTATTTCAAACATCCTTGCAAAAAAAGAATGTTGTTGACTGACAATGGTTTCAGTACCAAACAGCTCCTCAGAGCTGGTGTAGGCTACAGGTGGTCAGAATTAAGTGCGGATACGCTGTCAAAAGATGTCGGGAGTAGGCTATTGTCAGTCAGACCGCCCGCTCAGTCCAAAGTACACCAGAGTTCTGACCGCTACCGTCTTTTGACGCGCGAATGCACACAAAGTGGTCAAGCATATACTAGACGCGGCAGGTGCGAATTTGACGCGCTATTCGCGTCCGGTGTGAACGCACAGTTAGCCTATACTTTAAAATGTAATCCCACGCCGCATGATTCCCTATGTGCGTTTCACACAGTATGCGGCGGTGAAATCGCCGCGCGACTACGGCTTTTCTCAAGTATTGGAAGAGTTTTGTGCAGCATTTAGGACTTCCAAAATAATCCGGCGGGCCAGAAAATATTGCTGGCGAGCCAGTTTTGGCCCACAGGCCGCCAGTTGTCGTTCCCTGGTCTATGGGTTTAACGTCAGCATCTGGTCTCTGTTTTATGATAGAAATGCTTTAGCAACAGTAATACAGTAATTTGTGTTAGAAATACAAAAGAAAACAAAAGAAGGACTACATACCTTCATTCTTGAAAAATGGATCCTCGTCACCCAAAAACTTTTTATTTCCCTCATGAGGACGTGTTAGAGAAGAAGTGGGGATGAGAATGACTCAGAGAGTGAAGTAAGCGGCAAAATCATATCGATGGCCCGTTCTGTAGGCGGAAGCCATTAGCGGAATGTCTGTATATGTATTGAGACAAAATATTGTTTTTTGGAGACTGAATGCTGTCTGCTGCCTGAATGACTGGCCATCAGTATTTGTATGGAGAGAGTTTTTGGAAGCTGATTGCTGTCAGAATCTGCCTTCAGTCTAACATCTGTTTATGTATGGAGACAAACGGTAGTTTTTGGAGGCTGATTGCTCTGTGAATGACTGGCAATCAACATAGTTTCCATGTTTGTATGGAGACAAAAACGGTTTTAGAAGGCTGTAAAAGGTTTTTATTTATTTATTTATTGCAAATAGTTAGGATTTGTATAAATTTAGTTATGATAGCAATAAAACTTGTGTGCGCTGTTTGATGACATTTAAAGTAAAATAAAAAAATAAAAAAAACTTTTAACATCATTTTATTGGTTGGCTTTGTATTTCTAGATTGCTCTCTTGCACATGTAGGCTATTATGTTATTTTAATGAATAAAGTATATTTTTGCTAAAACTAAATTAATTCTACATATTTCAGCTATTGTAACTTTTTTTCCTCTTGAAAAGCTCCTGTAACAGAGTCAGCCACACCGTCACAGCCCCAATCACCACTCTATCACCAGGACCCGCCTACTCGTTCACATCACCAGAGTACTGACTCGCTGCTGCACCTGCACTCCCTCATCAACACACCCTTTATATGTCCCGGTCACCTTTCACTCCTTGTCTGGTCTCGTTGCTGTATATACTGCTTTATATCAGACTCCTTACCAATCTACTCACCTGAGATCGTCTCGTCCTGTATTCAGTCATCCGACCGTCATCCGGATCCAGCTCTCCTGTCTTCGTGTTCACTCGTCACCTGCACAGAGAATCCACTTCAGTCATCATCATCATTCTACAAGTCACCATTCTCTCACCATCATCTGGTTCCTGTTGTTCCACCACCACTCTGCTTTTAATAAACACTGAGTGCACCTAAAACTGTCTCCTCCTGTGTTTGCGACCGCTCCAAATGTCTTCTTTCAAAAGCTACAACAGGTTAGTTTAGCAAATAATAGCCGTGTGTGTGTGTGTTATATTTATGGTATATTCTAAAATAGTTGAAATTTAAAATGTATAAATATTGTTCTACACATATTATTAAAAACAGTTTAGTTGTAGCATGTACAAAATATTAGTATGTTTCTGTAATCAAATGAATGTCATGCATTACACTCGTTTGAATACGACTATAAAGGGAAAATATATATTTTTAAAAAGTCACAATGAAAATATGACAATTTTACATAAAATATTTTTATAATGAGAGGCATTCAGTTATTTAATGATGCCAAGCATGGTCATAAATCTATTTGATTTACAGGTTTGACAGAAAATGATATTACAAAATATTCATTGTAGTTTCCTCTTCGACATTTAAGTGCCAGAAAAATTACAAAAGCAGACAGACATCATCTGTTCAAAATGCATTGAAACAATGGTTACACTTTATTTCAATTGTCCACTTTAGACATTCTTCTAATTATAAGTAACTTTGCAACTACATGTCAACTAGCAGTCATTAGAGTATTATTATAGTATTACTGTCTCCTTAAAATCTGCTAACACTTTATTTTGATGCTCCCCAACAGACATTCTACTGACTATAAGTTACTTTTCAAATGCATGTCAACTTATTCTACTAAACCAAAACCTAAACCTAACAGTCTAATGAGACTTATTTGACATGTAGTTGCAAAGTTATAAGTGACTTATAGTTAGTAGACTGTCTAAATTGGAGCATTGAAATAATGTGCAACCAGAATAACAATACTCATATGCATCTCATTCTAAAACCATATTATGCTGTTTCAGTGGGAACACAATCATTTTTGAAGAATTGTATTGTTAAAAAATGTTTGCCAGCCACTATCAAAGGAATAGTTCACCCAAAAATTTAAATTATGTCATTCCAAACCATAACAATTTGATCTTCCAAACACAAATGAAGATATTTTATTGAAACCTGAGAGGTTTCTGTCCAGTGAAAATATAGGTAAGAAAAACTTTGAAGATCCAGAAAGACATTAACGGCATTGTTAAACTAATCCATATGAATCGAGAGTTTCAACACAAGTCTTGTGAAGAGATATGATCACTATATATGATTATCATATACATTCATAGAGCGTATCACACATTTCACAATGCCTTTATGACCCTCTTCTAAATTTTGATAACCTGGACTCTCAATGGAGCCACAGAAACATCTCAGGTTTCATTTCAAAATATCTTGATTTGTAGTTGGAAGATGAACCAAAGACATATGGGACATGATGGCGGATGGAATTGTTATTTTTGGTTGAACTTACCCTTTAACAGTTGCTGCAGAGAAAAGCTGGGTGAAAATCCCTCATACATTCTCCACAGAAGAAAACAGTCTCACAGGCTTGGAAGAACATGACGGTGAGTAAATAATGACAGTTTGCATTTTGGTCTGATCTCTTCTGGAAATAGAATGGCGTGTTGCGGCTCGGCTCGGCTCGGCCGCAGGGATGTTTCCTGAAAGCGCAGGCCCTGCTGAAGCCTCGTGGCCGTCTTTGAGCTTCTGTAGGGGGTTGTGTTGGGGCTCTGAAGGCTTTGAAGCAGGCCTCTCTGCGACGCTGCCACCCTCGCACTCTGCCGACACATATAGGTGTATCCCTCCGCTGTGAATTCATGAATAAATAACACCACTGGAGGCTTTGACAAATGAGAGCTGATCAGACAAGCGCCTCAATAGGGTGACTAGGAGGAGAGAGATTGAAAAAGTAAGACAGAGAGACATGGGACATTTGTGTTTTACACTAACTGTGTGCTTTCATGTGTGAACACGTGGCTTATGAGTGTCCTCATTAGCTGAGTGTCTCATTTTGTGTGAGCACATGGCTTGTGAGTTGTTTTACTGGCCATGTGCTTGTGTTCTAGTCATGTTTGGTGTGAGCACGTGGCTTGTCATGTATTTTTCCTTGTGCCATGTGCTCTCCTGTTGATTGTCTAGCCCCTCCAATCTTGTTACTTGATTATGGATTAATTTGCCCCACCTGTCCTCCCTCGTTACCTGATCTGTTTGCTCTACCTATTTATTCTCCTTGTGTTTTCAGTCCTGTGCTGGTTCGTCGTATGTACGTCGTATATTTCTCCTTGTGTGTTCCTCCTCAAGTCAAGTCAAGTCAAGTCAAGTCAAGTCAAGTCAAGTCCCTCTGGGTAGTTTTTGTTTGTATTTTGTTTTTATTTTTAATAAAAGCCTTCATTCTTCTGCGATTGAGTCCTCGCCTCACCTCCTCAACCCCAAACCCTGACATTTCCCTTACACATTCATATACATTTTAATCAAAAATCTATCTTGAAAAATGGACATGCATGGATGGGATAAGCAGTAGCACTTCATTTTACAGTCCTGTTCCGCATGTACTTGTTAATGTTATTACAAAAACTGGGTAATAACTAGGTACTAACCCTGATCCTACACCTAAACCCAACTTTAACCCTCACACTCTGCCGACACGTGGCTTGGTGGATCCCTCCGCTGTGAATTCATGAATAAATAACACCGCTGGAGGCTTTGACAAATGAGAGCTGATCAGACAAGCGCCTTGTCAGCTCAGCAATAGGGTGACTGGGAGGAGAGAGTTTGAGAAAGTAAGACAGAGAGACATGGGATGACCAGAAAACCATCAAACAAGATGAGCAGGACAGTGTATGATCTAAACCTGCTGTGTCCACATTTTTTTTTTACCACATGTGGTCAGACTCTCATTGGTGGCATAAATCATAAGTGCCAATGACAGGAGAATTGAGAATCGCACAACATTGTTTCTTCACAAAGTGGCATCGCCAACTACTGGTCTGGTATAAATAATACAGCGATTTTAGTCATTTTAGAGGATCTGTGTGAACTGGGATTGTTTTGACAACGTCAAAAACACAAAGGAAAAGCAATGTTTTTAGTACAGTTGTCGTGCAAACACCCTAAACCAAACCCCAATCCTAACCCTATAGTACATTTTGTTAATTGATATTACTTAGTACTTGCATTGTAATTACACTATAATTACACTGTAACAACATCCTTAAAATAATGTAACCAGGTTTTATTTATTTGTACACCCGACACACAAGATGTGACAGAACAGAATGAAAACAGATTAGACAAAGTATGAGAAACTTTTGACATAATAAATAATGACAAACCCCAAATTCTCACATTTGCTTTTTGAATTGCTGAAATACAAATTCAGCAGTGAAACATTACACATTCAAAATGGCACACCAGATGGAGTACATCTGTGCTTTTTAATTATTCTGTGTGTATTTGTGTTAGATGGAAACCCAGTGAAAGAATCATGGGAAATCTGCGAGAAGGTGCATCTTCCATTGGAAATGGTGAAAATGGTTCTTGTGGAGTTTCACAATATCGCAACATGAATGTTGTTTTTCTCATCATATTTTCATAAGTGAGAGTGGCGATGAGTGAGTTCTAATGATCCATTAGCTGTTAGATGTATGAGACGCTGTAAACATCATCCATCATGACTTCATAGGCTGTCGTACTAGTCGTGCCCTCATCAATGACCTGTCAGAGAGGGCCAGCACATGATGGAAATGACCAAGGTCATGGGTAACAATCTGTTACTTCCATCAAGTGTTTCATGTACATTTTTTTCTTATTTATTTATTTTTTGTACACAAGCACATTAAACAGCCATCTCACCAAATGCAGGGTGGAAAAAAGTCCAGGTATATTCCTTTGTTTTGGATTTGCCTTTGGAGTTTTTCGATTTCAATTGACAATAGGTGTTAATTAAAAATGTTGCCTCGTTAGTCGCTATCTAAGACCCTGTTTATACCTGGAATTAAGAGGGAGACACATTCCCATTTGCACCTGGTGTTTTAATTAATCTCTTTTTTTAACTTCTTTGGGTCTGTGTGTGGGTAAATCAATGGACTTTTTCAGATTTACGATCTAATGGACGATATAAGCTCATGCAATTTGCATATGAACACGACATAAAAACAGCTTTCGTTTCTCCTCTGATACCCGTAAAACCACGTTGAATTCTGTGAGTGTGTGTTAGAAATCAGAATGCTGTTAGAATGCTGAAAGAACATTGTGCTTGTGTAACATCGCTCCCATCGCTCCGAGCGGGATTCGAACTGACGTTACCAGCAAGGGAAATGGGCGTGCTAACAAGGACACTAACATCACTAACATAACATAAAGATCCTCTAACATCAGTTGACAATGCGCCTCATGAGGCCAGGGGAGTCAGGTTTACTTACACAGCTCTTGCTAGCTACTTCACTCCCATCCGGGTCATGGCACCAATGTAACACCTCCGGTTCTACTCGCCCTGCTCTGAGCGGGATTCAAACCAAAGTTTCCGTCATGTTAGGTGGTGCAATAACAAGGACACTAAAGACTTCACCCTCTAGCGTCAGTCTCTAGTGCGCCTCTTGTGGTCAAGGGAGTGAGGTTTACCTGCAGAGCTCTTTACTAGCTGGCCTCCGTTACATTACACTTTCATCTTCAAACTAAAGTGGGCCGACAAAGTTTCAATCTCATCTTGCTTTAGCGCGCCTCTCCCTTAATGTTTATGCATTAGGCCAGTAGGCGGAGAGTGGGCAGTGCTTTGTGGTTGATCGAACGCATTTGCCCACATGAGCGTCTTTTCGACTACATTTGGAAGTGGTTGAAAAGTAGACAAGCTCAAAACGAGTTAGACTCTGTTTACACCTGTATTTAGTGTCGTTCACTTGTGATCCAATAAACCAAAACGGATCACAAGGTGTAATACCAGGTGTAAACAGGGCCTAGAGCAGTTTTTTTTTTTGGAGGCACTCCAAGGCTGTTTTCCAATAAGCATTCTTATGCCTCCTTCTGTTCAACATCAAAAGCCACTATCAAACTTCAATTCCAAAAGAAAGTACAAAGAATGCCAAACATTTCCTGGATGTGTTATTCGTATTAATGATACATAAGATGGTGACTTTGAAGACCCAGATGTTGTTGCAGCACTACGATCACAGAAGCCAGGCTCATGATTTTAAGCTTGGTTCAAAAAAAATTCGGAAGGATTTGGAGAATTATATTGACTTAAAATTGGTGTGATAAGAAAAAGTGTACTATACTGGGGAAATTATACTTTGAGCCAACTTAAAAATATATTTTTTCTCAAATTATATATATGTTTTGGTTTAAATTTTGATTAAATATGAATATATTTTTTTGGCTTTTTACAACTGAATTTCACAATAATCAAAAGTGAAATTAACTATAAGTAGAATTTACACTTAAGATAGCAAAAAATTGTGTTAGTCAATGGATTATTTCATTTAGTTTAGTATAAATAGAGACAGCTTCAAAAGACATTAATGTTTCTTGTGATTTATTTTTCAAGTATGCATGATACTTTCTGTTATGTGCTAAAATCCCCACAATCATTTCTGCATTTAGTAAAGATAGCCAGTATGTGTTCTGAACTACAACAGCATTTAAATGCTTGTCATTTAGCGTAGCATTGCTTTTATGCAGCTCATGGGAATTTTAATGTATTTCAGTAATTGACTTAGAGGACATTTTCATTGGCCTTTGTTTGACAAACATTCTGGTGCTGTTATGAGCTACTCTTTGATGCCCAAATTTGTGTAAAATTCTAATCCATAACCAATAAAAAACCACTGAGCTAAAGAATGCTGTCTGCACATTCCTCAGTGAAAAATCACATTGTTGCATTCAGCCAGAGTTCCTTACGCATCCACCCACTGCTTTTTTTTGTGTGTGTGTCATTGAACAATCTCTGCAGTTATTCCGTTAGCCCTTGATCTGTTGTTATTGCTGTTTTTTACCTCTCGTTTTGTTCCTTCCAGCTTCACCATCCGCTATGGCTGCTGCATAATGTATGAGAGAGCGAGAGAAAGAAAGAGCATAAAGCAGCGGAGAGGTCGCTATGTCGTTCATGAGGGTGCTCTTTCCTTTTTGTTTTCTAGTGTACCGCAGCGCTGCACTTCGGGTCAATAACTCAAGCCTCGGGCCTGGCGCTGCAGGAAGGCCAGCGCACATTACCTCCCTATTACTCCCCCACTTACAATTACCATTAATGACTTTCTCCCGCTGACAAGCGATCTCTCACTCCTTCCGCAGTCTGCTGCACTGTGCTGTGGGGACTGCGGGAAATCCCAGGTTCACCATGATGGAAAAAAAAGACTGGACCTATACAGTAACAATTCACTAGTTGGCATACTAGAGTCTCGCCTAGTGTAGATGAAAATAATAATAATGGGGAAATGACTTCCAATGTACCAAGCCAGTGGGTAGTTGAAGCATATCGGGTTGCACTTTATTTTACAGTACATGCACTTACATGTACTTACGTTGTACTTACCTAAGAAAGTACTGTAATTTAAGACAAAAGGAATCGCCGGTGCAGCACAGATGTCTACTGATTAAAATATTTATTTAAGGTGCATAACAATTTTGTTATGCACCTTAAATAAATATTTTAATCAGTAGACATCTGTGCTGCACCGGCGATTCCTTTTGTCTGAATTGTTTTGTCCTGCCCTGGTTGTACCGGATTGTTTGTGGATTACAGAAGCGCAGAGAACCTTCTTTTCAATTGAATACTGTAATTTAAGGTAACTACAGGGGTTAAGGTTGGGTTTAGGTGTAGGTTCAGGGTTAGTACCTTGTTATTTCCCAGTTTTTGTAATAACTATAACAAGTACAAGCGGAACTGGACTGTAAAATGAATTGCTACCGCATATCCCATCCATGCATGTCCATTTTTCAAGATACATTTTTGGTTAAAATGTATATGAATGTGTAAGGGAAATGTCAGGGTTTGGGGTTGAGGAGGTGAGGCGAGGACTCAATCGCAGAAGAATGAAGGCTTTTATTAAAAATAAAAACAAAATGCAAACAAAAACTACCCAGAGGGACTTGACTTGACTTGACTTGACTTGACTACAGGAGGAACACACAAGGAGAAATATACGACGTACATACGACGAACCAGCACAGGACTGAAAACACAAGGAGAATAAATAGGGAGAGCAAACAGATCAGGTAACGAGGGAGGACAGGTGGGGCAAATTAATCAATAATAAAGTAACAAGATGGGAGGGGCTAGACAGGAGAGCACATGGCACAAGGAACCATACATGGCAAGCCACGTGCTCACACCAAACATGACTAGAACACAAGCACATGGCCAGTAAAACAACTCACAAGCCATGTGCTCACACAAAACGAGACATGAACACAGCTACTGAGAACACTCATAAGCCACGTGTTCACACAAAACATGTCAACATGAAAGCACACAGCTAGTGTTAAAGACAAACTGCGTGCTACACAGCATAAGACAAAACATGACATGAAAGCACAAAATACACAGACAGAAGAGCACACGATGAGCAAATGCTCATTCCATGCGCTCACGACAGAAGACAAACACTCGGAGCATGAATGGTCCCGATCCCGACACCAAACCGATACCAAACATGACATGAGTCCTGGAATCCGAACACCATGCTCCGAACATGATACCAGGCACACAGACACAAAAAGGAAATACAGGAGTGTCAGGGCTCTGTCACAAAACCAAGAACAAACTAGACCGAAGTGACAGAACCCTGACAAGAAAGGGCTTTAAAGGGTCACCATTCATTGTTTCACCACTGTTAAAGCCGAACTCGGCAACTCTAGCGAACTCTAGTCACTTCTTCGCTGATTTTCCCTTTTGTTGTCGCATGTTTTCCCCACGAGCTCCCCCTACAGCTGTGGTAGGGCGTATATTTCACAACACAGTCGTAAAAAACTCACTTGCGGCGGCCTCCTCCCCCTCTCTACCGCTGCTCATGTGCGTTTGTTTTGATCGGAGCAAGCCAACTGAATCGTGTGGAGCTATGTCTACCGAGGTGGGTAATCTGGTAAAACATCATACATGCGTGTGTTTATGTCGAATTGCCGTAAAGGAATTTGTGTTTCGCGCTCGTTCTCGTTCTCGCTTTCGCTTCTCACGAGACTTCCAATTTCTATCTTGCCGGGACGGTAGTCCCCAAGTTGCAAGGTTGGTTTTCCGCCTGGGAACGCTGGGGGGAGCGGGGAAAGTCACCAATATCACCAGAACAGGTTGTTTAACCATCCAAATGATTTCTAGACAGTTTTATTAAGTTAAAAAAGCTACCAAGTTCTCCTTTAATCGCCTCATTTGTAAAAGTCCATTTCTGCCTTATAAGGAAAAAGAAAAATGCTTTGCTATATCATAATTATGACATACAAAAGTAATAATTATGAGATAAAAGTCAGAATTATGACATAAGTTATATTTATGATAAAAAGCCAACATTATGACATAATTATACCGTAGGTTTCACGTTTTATCTTAAAATGTTGAATGTTTTTATCTCATAATTATGAGATTTATGTCATAATCATGGTTTTTTGATTATTTTTTCATGATTATGGGTTTGAAATATCATAAATATGGCTTCTGTCAAAATATTTACTTTTATGTAATTTTTCAAAAATGATCTCATGACCTGTATCAAATATCAAGCGTAGCGTCAATTCTGGCAGGTCACGTTAGTCAAGCTCGCATCAGCTGACTCTCAGCTGATCCACATCTACCTATAGGAATACAACGCCTATCACTGTATACATATATAAGCTCCTTCAGTATTATCAGCAGTTATCGCATTTCTCAGGAGCTAATTACCCTCCTCCATCCCCAGCTCCTCTCGTCAGTCAGTATGACGTTCTGATTCCCCTTGAATCAGAATAAATTCTCGAATCATGTTGTACTTTAAAATCTTGAATTAATGATATCTGCAATACATTCATGTTGGTTCTGTTCTGTTTACCCTTAGGGGGGATATTGCTGCTCTTATCCATGCTAGGCTGTACGGATGCACAGAGAGTTCTTGCCCAGAACAGAACCATACCACCAATCCTAACTGTATGCTAACTGTCAAACGTATTTGACAATAGTGGTCCTGAGATAAATATGACTTTTTGTCATAATTTTAACTCTTATGTCATAATTTCTACTTTATCTCTTGATTATGACTTAGAAATATCAAAATATGGCTTTTGTCACAATTTCAACTTTTTATGTTATCATTTCAACTTTTTATCTCTTGAATTAGTATATAAAAAAATACTTTTGTCATAATTTTAACTTAAATGTCATAATTAAAAAATTTTAACTTGTGAAAATATAAAAAATTTGACTTTTTGTCATTCCGTCATTAATAACTTTTTATCTCACAACTTTTTGTCATAATTATGACTTAGTATATCATTATTATCCAAAAATGATTTCTTTTCAACTTTATATCATATAATTATGATGTTTAAAGTAGGGTAGGCTTTATTTTATTTAATTTTTTTATAAACACTTTGTTATACTGGTTGAAACTTCACATCCTGATAGCAATCAATGATAGAAATGGTCTAAATAGTAAAACATGTATATCTTCTGTTGAAGTCTCAGGACCAAAACATTTTCGTCCAATCATTGCATTTGGTCCGAATGCAATGATAGGATGTCCTACCTGTCTGTCAACATATGTATTTCCCACCTCTGCACACCTGCTCGCACAGACATCACATGTCATCAGCGTGTTCCATAAGGCTGTACAGAATTGTAGACAGACGCCAGTCACAGAGCGCCAAAAATAAACAGCAGCCACCTTTTACAGTTCCTCCTAAGACTCAGATTTATGTGTTTCTATGTCAATACTTTTAATGCCAAAATGTATCTGCAGCAGTCAGTTGGTACAAGTAGAGCTCTGTAAGTTGTTTAGGTTCATTATCACTGTAATGTTATGCGTTGAGACATGAGGTAATTTAACGCAGTCTTTCATCACGTGACACTTTGCAGACTCTGCTGTGTGCGTTCATGCGTTTTGAAGGAGGTGTGGCTTTGGAGGGTGGGATCTCATGTATTCAAAGCAGTTGCCTACCCTACATTTAAAGTCTGCGTGAACCGGAAGTTGCAACCGACTTTTCTCCAGTGTTGTGACGTATTTCCAAGTGAAACGGAATATTGAACAGAGGGCAGGGTTTTACTCTAGCGCTCCTCCTCTCCATCTCTGCTCACAGCAGACTAACGGTTTGAGGGGAGCGCTTAAGCGTTTTTAACCCAAGCCGTCAAACTGACGTCATCAGAAAAGGAACGCCATTCCAGACCGGAAGTAACTTTTCACATTTTGATTAAAGATTACGATGGCAAACTATTTTTTTTCTGTGTATTAACGTGCACGGATTAATTGTTCACCACAAGACTAGTAATATGCGCTAACAAAGTAAATAGAGTCAATTTTGATTTCAGGTCGACTTTAAGTCATTGTTATGATTTCAAAGCATGACATTTATGGGAGAAATGGCAGAAATAGGCTTCTATACCTCTTTGCATTTACTGTTTTATTTTAAATTGTACTTTTTTGAGTCCCTCAATTAATTTGAGGTCATAAAAATGGCATGTATGATAATTATAATATAATTAGCAACTTGATAGTACTTATTAGTATATTATTAGAAAGTATTGGGAGTTTTTCAGTGACAACCACTTAATCAAATAATAGCTAGTCTTGGAACAAGTCATATTGGCTACTTATGGTGCTTTTATGACGGCCCTGGTCCCCATTAATTTTCATCTTCTGAAAGAGAGCAGCAGGAACATTCTTTAAATCTTTTCCTTTTGTTTTTCACAGAAGAAAGAAGGATTTGGAGTGACATGAGGTTGAGTAAATTTAATAACTACCCCTCTACTATTATATTTTATATATTATTTAAAAAATAAATAAAAATATAATGGCACTATAGTGAGTACTCCATTAAACATAGTGATTGTGAAATATTGTTTTGCACATCATGTTTGTGTCAGAGTAACAGAGTTCAACATCAGATGCTTGTTTTCACATGCACAGTCCGCATGCATTATGCAGTCTGCACTATTTGAGACAATCCAACGTCAATTCTATAAGCTCACAGTCTTATAGAGTAACAGAGATTCCTCCGTGCAGTGTCTTTGGGGAGTTTCTTAATGCTTTTTATCCTTTCAGGGTAAAAGAGGCATCCAGTATGATGTAACCTCTGGAGTTCAACACTGGACAGAGTCTCACCTATTCCAAAGATGCTCCCCAAGGACAAGTGGCATGCAAGCTAGAAAGTGCAAATATGGATTACTTTTACTATGATGCTTGAACATTTTGGTTGTGTGGACTTTCAATGGATGGACAACAATAATGAGAGAATATTAAGAAAATCTTCATCTGTGCTCTGAAGTTGAACTAAAGTCTTACAGGTTTGGAATGACATGAGGGTGAATAAATGATGACCGAAATTACATTTTTTTGGTGAACTATCCCTTTAAGAACATATTGCAACATAACAATAATGTAACAGGCAGATAAACAACCCATGCTCAATGGAAAAAAAACATGCATGTGGCGACATTTCTGAAAAAAAAAAAAAAAAAAAATGACGTTGCTTCTAGCTTGTTTCGCAAACTTTCTAAGTCTAGCTCTAAAAGCGTATGGCAAAGTTTTATTACGTTGGTTGTTGTACGTATCATGGCAGTTCGTAAATGAAACGACTGTTGAGTGAAATTAAAGTTTAATGCTTGCGTGTTTGAAAATAACATATCACCTACATTGAACCAAACCATTAACCTAACCGATAGTGTTAACAAAAGCAGACATGAGATACAAATTATTTTCTGAAGCAATCATGCATTTTAGTTTTCTTCAACTGCAGTGTTGTACCAGGTGAGTACTGAGCAAGTTTACTACATCAGATAAGCAACACAAATGGAGCTGGTTAAATTGTATTAGTTTGCAAATATGTCTTTTGAGATCTTAATGTTCAAGCAAAGCAAAATGCTTAATTTTTGTTGAAATGAAAAACATTGTTGGTGTTTTGCTGCCACTTGTGTTCATTTCAACTGGAACCTGCAGTGAGTTGTATGCATAATTCTGTTTTTGGACCTACATAAATGTATGTAGAGGCCGATTTTCCAAGGAGCCTATGTTGCAAATGTACATTCACGACAATTGAATCAAAAAGAAACACAAAACGAGACACTTGGTTGGCATTTTTTTGCATTGTGACCTACCAGAACAAAGTGTTCAGTTACTTCAATTTGATGGCAGATAAGATAAGAGCATTCTAGGACATGGAGGAGATACAAGCGTAGGTCCCGAGGGGCTCTGCATCTTCAGGGGTTAAAACACAGGGCTAAATGATAGATGCTCCTCAGCCCTATATGCTCTCAACATCCACTCATGCCAGCTTAATCCTTCCACTCCTGTCTCTATACAATATTTCACTTTTCATCTCCCTGCAGACCTAATGTAGCCTCACACAAACTCTGGTAGAAGACACACTCCACTGCCCATTCACACAGATGGACCGTCCCACCAGAGCACGCAAAACCTCCTGCATATAGAAAGCCTTTTCTTCTACACTCACTCTGTACTAGAGTTGCATCCATGAGATTCCAGGTGGTTACTCTCTCTCTGAAATGAAACCATCAAATTAAATAAAATGTTTTTCCAAAATGCATGGACATGCTTGTTACCGTCCGTTAAAGAGCAGCTGGTGTAATGTAGGGGTTAATGTTCAGGGCTGCTAGCCAGAAAGGTTGCTGGTTTGATCCCCAAAAGCACTGAGCTTGTATTGAACACTTCACCCTTCAAAAAGAATTGACCTGTAATAAGATAATGGTGAAACTGTAAGAATGTTGCAGAAAACAAATGACATTAGCAATAAATAAAGATTAATTGAGACATTCAGAGTGTCCACAACTCTAAGGGCCCTTATTTGGACTTTGCAGTTTTGACCAAATACTGCACAACTGATCTGACCATTAAAAAATACTTTTGTTGCTGTAACATAAATGTAAAATAATTATAAATTATTATGAATATACTAATTTTATATGATTAATATATTATTTATAATATTGTAAATGCATAAATACATGCAAAATAAATAATAATAAACTATGTATTTAACCCTTAGAATGCATGAACCACAATAAATAAATAAATAAATAAATAAATAAATAAACCTACACAAATACACATATTGGTTATTTTTTCAAATAATAGGTGCCAAATTAATTGAATTATCAAAACAATTGATTAAACGCAAACATTTTAATATATGAAACAATTATGTTTATTTGTCCACTTTCCTTGTTTGTATGTTTTTTCACTATAACTGATTCAGATTCAGTCAAACCATTCATTCAGTTCTCAAAACTAAGACCCATTTCTCAATACGTTTAACACATTTCACCTGTTTTCATACATATTCAAATTTTATTAATGATTTCTGCAAAATTCTACACAAAATGCCTTCATTTTACACAGGCTCAACCATGTTCTCGTTCATAAAACACACAAAACACATAATAGAATTAACTCAAGCATCACAATTTCAACTCAAATAGCACACATCTGTCCATGAGTAAACAAACCTGATGATCAGAATCACAGGATAATATAAACAGGAGCACAGGTGAGTATGTGCTTTAGAAATAGCATCCTAACACTAGTGAGAGAGAGCTGAAAGAATAATTTACAGGGTTTTATACATCTTACACATGTATAATTACAGTACACAGTAACAGTACTTTACATGAGGGAACTTTTACTGTCCTATAGTAAACTGTAGCACATTGTACTCTCTTAAACTTGTGATTGTCAAATTTATTTGTATCCAATTATTTTTACACATGCCGGTTTTTTTTTTTTTTTTTTTTTTTTTTTTTGCAGAACTGAGAGACGACTGCCTAAGGGAGGGAGAGAAAGTCTTTTGTCAGAAGATCGAGAAACTGATATACTGTAATGACATTTGGCCAAAAAGTGCAGAGGAGGTTAAATTTATTTATTTATTTGTAATGGACAGTATTCTGTATTGTGTTGCATACCGAGAGGAAGAGCGAGGAGGAAGAGCAAGGTTTGGAGAGTGTTGTAAAGGCTGGATCCAGCACACCAGAGGGTTTTTTCCCATTTGCCTGGCAAGAGACAGCATTGCCTGTGATGTGGACAAAGTCCTCAGGCCGGACTCAACATGGGCTACGTTCACACTGCAGGGCTTAATGCTCAATTCCGATTTTTTGAAAAAAATCATTTTTTTTTGCAAGGCCGTTCACATTTCCAATTAAATGCGACCTTTTGTGATCTCCTGTGTGAACGTGAAATGACCCAGAAGTGACCCGCATGCGCAGAAGAGTACTCAACGGTCAACGACGTCACTTGTTGTTTGCGGAAGTAGCTAAACTTTAACCAGAGCCCGTCTCTGCTTTAACTAACTGTGATTCTCTCACTCTCACACACACACACACACACACACGAGCGCACGCAGCGACCGTTACACAAGAGCCAGACAGCAGCCGCTGACCTATCTAATATCAGATTCAGCACAAATAAGTTAACATAACGGCCGTGGGCTTTTTTTTTTTTTTTTTTTTAAATTAACTCGTCGAGGTCGACCCGTTCGGCAGATTTACCTCAGCTCGACGAATATGCGGTCCGTTTTCAAACCGACGACTACTTCAATGCAGAATTATGACGTTTTTCGCGTATCAATGACGTGCGGGTCGGATACATGCGACCTGGACGTTCAGACTGAAGTCGCATTTCAAAAGATCGGATATGTATCGGATTTGGGACCACATACCCAAGTGGCCTGGGTCGCATTTGAAAAGATCGGATCTGTGTCGTTCAGACTGTCATGAAAAGATCAGATACAGGTCGCATAGGGGCAAAAAAAATCGGAATTGGGTCGTTTCAGCCTGCAGTGTGAACGTAGCCATGAAAACTTGATGCTGAGGCAGAATGAATCTCCCATTTACCTTGCTTTTGCAGTTGCACAACTTTTTTGAGTGTACTGTAACCAGGGCTCTCAAGTCTCACGCATTGGCCGTGAGACACACGCAATTCAACCAGTTCACACGCTCACACGCCACACCGTGTATTTCTCACGCTGAAAAGGCAATGCCAACCAAGTTGTCCTGCGAGCTTTATATATAACGTTGTATACAAGGCGCAGGCACACAAAGTGAAGTTTCCTGCCGCCAGCACTTATCTCGGCCAGATTGCGTTCGTTACAAGGCAACACAGATGCGCGAACACACGGAAGTTGACGGAACATTCTCGGCCACCGGACGTTCGTTACTATGTAACCAACAACATTGCGCGAACACACGTCGTAATGGAGAAGGTAAGTTGGAAGAAAGCTCGTCTAACGTTTTTAGGCTAGAACATTTAATATATAGCCCATCGTTTACATTATTATTAATGTAGTTAAAAACTCTACAACTACTCTGCAACCAGGCCAGAAGCTTTGGCTCAGTTTGGCTAGCTTACGTTTTCTTAAACTAAGGGAATGTTAGTGGGTATGGGAAGGAATGAAGATGTATTTCTTCATTTTATTTTAAATACATTTAAATTTGTTTATTTTATTTTAAATTCAAAAGTCAGAATTCTGACTTTATATCACGCAATTCTGACTTTATATCTCAGAATTCTGACTTTATATCACGCAATTCTGACTTTATATCACGCAATTCTGACTTTATATCGCGCAATTCTGACTTTATATCTCGCAATTCTGAGAAATAAAGTCAGAATTGCGAGATGTAAACTCGCAATTGTGAGATAAAAAGTCGCAATTATCTTTTATTTTTTTTATTTTGTGGCGGAAACAAGCTTCCATAGTTTTCTCCATCAGTTTATATTTACAAAATAAACAGAAATGTGAGGGTTAAAAATGTATTTTTTACTAAAAACATTGAGTTTGGATTTCTAAGTGATCAAATTAGGTATACCACTATACACAGAAATGCATGGGGGTAAAATAATTTATTTATTTCTGAAAACATTGAGTATTGATTTCTAAGTGATCAAGTTAGGTATAAGTGTTTTCACACATGGTCATTGGTTGTAGGTTATTGGGAAATAATTGTGGCATTTAAATGGAAGTGTTATTTAAATGAAACACAATAGCTGTTAGTTTTGAATGATGTGTCTAATGTAGAGAACTGTTTAGCATTTTGCATTTGCAAACTGAGTAAAGCAGATAATGTGCTTGCAGTTTTGCAGACTTGGTCTGAAGGTGCAAGAACACGAAGAACATGAGTGGCTTCAATTATGAATTTTAGCGTGTAATAAGCAATTTTTTAAACAAAACTGTAATTTAATGAAGAAGAAATAAGGGGGGGGGGGTCCCCTAATGACAGTATATTTATTGAAATAAAATGAATTATTTGATTTATCAAAATAAACAGAAAATAGTACCAACTTTTCTTAAGTGATTGTTTTGAACAAGTATTAACTTAGACATAGGGGTAAAAGGCCCTCCTCAACATCTCATACAGTTATAAGACTTTTAGTGAAAATTAACCACTTTTATGATTTATTTTCACACAAAATGTGTTGCTCTATCAATGTTCAATACAAACATTTTTTGCATCTGCAGCCATGCACTTTGGGAGTAGTAAAAAGCATTTTTTGTTCTTACAGTGTGCCTTCAGTCCCGTAGTACCCTACTTATTATGGAAATAATATAAGAATACTCAAGTGTGAACTGAACGTAATGTTTACAGACACGTAATTGCATGTTAATTGCCATTAAATGAAAATGTATTATAGTTTAAACGTATATTTAAAGCAATTAGCTGAACTTAAGAGTGACTTTTTGACCCACTTAAATATATCTTTATATGTAATTTCACAATTCTATGAAATATGTATGTGTAAAAAAAATAAAAAAATACTGTAATAATGAAGTTGCTACTATATAATAATAATAATAATAATAATAATAATATCTACTATATAATATCGAATGACACACTTCAGTTTTAATTATAATAAATTATATTAATTATATTAAATAATTATAAAGTATTTTACAAGTGCTTTATTATGGTAGCCAACATCAAAATAAGTGTACTTATTTAAAGCACAACAAAAGAGTTTTAAGTAAACTTAAGTTAACTTTAAGTAAAACTTTTAACTTTAAATTATTAACGAGTGTACTTTATATAGTGTAGTTATGAAACATAGTCATGAAATTGTACTATTTTTTAAGTGCACTTAAGTGGCCTTTCATTTCATTAGTTTTATATAATCTGCAAGTACAGTTTGCTTTTAATATAAGTTTCATTTTAAGCAAACTACAAGTTCATGTTAATACAATTAAGTACACTCCTTTTTTTTACCATTGGAGTGGTTTAGATTACCTTTATGCTTTTGTCTCCTTTTTGGAGCTTGAAACTTTTGTACCCCATTGACTTTCAATGTTTGGACTAAATAGATTAGACATTCTTCAAAATATCATCTTTACATTCCACAGAAGAAAGTAAATCAATCCTGTTTGGAGCGGCATGACAGTGAGTAAATGAAGACACTTTCATTTCTGTGTGAACAATCCCTCTCAGTTCATACCTGTTTCTCTGTCCTCTGTGCTGCAGTTGATACAGTGTTGTGCATGAATACAGAGAGGCACAAACACACAACAGCTCAACAACACTCCAGTGTCTGTTTCTCTGAACTGAGGAGTTGAAATAGTTTCCTGCTTCTGTGTTTGAGTGACGTGTGTAAAACAAGAGTGTCTGTAAAGCAGCTTCCTCATTCCTGGTGAAGGAGAGTCACTTTACTGCAGTGTTTATGTGCCTTTCAAGTGCTTTTCAAGTCGAACACTTCATAATTATGAGTTCCAAGCATATGAATAACCAAGCAAAGTTGTTTACAAATGAGAAACTCAGAATTTTAGACTCTAAATGATGATCCTCTCCAGACTGGAAATTGAGGCCAAGTTGTCAGCCACCGCCAGCGTTTTTTGATTAGATTTTTTTTTTTTTTTTTTTTATCATTTTCACAACATTAATGGATTCCAAAATATTTAGTTTTATGAATATCTAAACATGTAATATACCAACAAACAAAAAAAAAGAAAAAAGAAACACCAAAGCCTTTTTTACAAAAAAAAAAAAGTTTCATTCTAGTTCCATGCATTTGTTTTGTTAAACGAGCATGATGTTAAGTTTCATTAAAAACAAGCAACATTTTGAACAAAAAGCTTTTTTCAAAGACTACAACTGGCAATGCTTTGATCACATGTCTCTGCCTCTTTTTTGAGATACCTTTTTTTCTGACTTTATAGAGATATTAAACACTTTTTGAGTACCTGCAACTGTTTCCTGTCTGTTCAGCCATGACAGAACAATCCGACCACCTGATGGAAGCAGCAGGTGGCGCCGCAGCAACAATGGATGACTTTGTTCGTGCAAGTATTCAAAGGATGGACGCTCAGGATCGTCATCAAGGGGATTCGGTGCGCGCGATTCAGGCTCTCGTCACGCAGGTGTCCGAGCTGACCCAGCGTTTTCAACAGCTGCAACCTCCCACTGCGCCAGCCGCACCGCCCGTCCCTCCCACACCACCGATGCCCGCCTCCCAGTCAGAACCACGCCTTCCGACTCCTGAGCCTTACTCTGGTGAGCCTAACTTTTGCCGGCCGTTTTTGACTCGATGCGGCATGCATTTTGCTCTCCAGCCACGGACATTCGAGAGAGAGGAGACGAAGGTGGCATTCGTTCTGACGCTACTGACTGGGAGAGCGGCACTATGGGGGACGGCGGTGTGGGAAAATCAAGAACCATGCTGTTCCTCGTTCCAGGAGCTCTCCTCGGAGATGAGGAGAGTTTTCGACCGCGCGGTCGCGGGGAGAGAGGCTGCCAGGGTCTTATCAGATCTACGTCAGCAAGATCGATCGGTTTCTGATTATGCCATTGAGTTTAAGACCCTGGCGGCCGAGTGTCGCTGGAACGAGGAAGCGCAGTGGGATAGGTTCCTGCATGGGCTGGCCGACCGCGTCCAGAGGGAGATCTACGCCCTGGACCTACCCCCCTCACTGAATGGACTTATCGATCTGGCTCTGAGGGTGGACGCCCGACTAGCCCGGGTCGGACCACGCGCTCCACCCAGCCTGCCTCGTGGGGGGGTGGAACATCAGCGGTCCAGCGGCATGGACGCGGTCGGTCCCTCCGATCCCGAGCCCATGCAGGTGGGTCGAGCTCGGCTTTCCCGGGAGGAGAGGGAGAGGCGGAGATCCCTTGGCCTTTGCCTGTACTGCGGGGGAGCGGGACACTTTGCCAACAACTGCCCGGTAAAAGGCCAAGCCCGATAGTAAGCATGAGGCTACTATCGGGTGGGATCTCCGCCGAAAAGTCCTCATCTACATCCACCATCCTCCCGGGAAGACTTAGATGGTCTGTCCACGAAGTTTTGCACCGCACTGGTGGACTCCGGGGCCGAAGGTAATTTTATGGATCGCACCTTTGCACTACAGCTTCAAGTCCCACTCAGAACACTCCCCCAGAGAATCACCGTACATGCACTCAATGGACAGTCACTACCCACCATCTCCCAGGCCACCGAGAACATTACACTCATCATCTCAGGGAATCACGCAGAGACAATATCATTCTACATCACGGACTCCCATCACACCCCCATTGTATTGGGTCACCCCTGGCTCAATCAACACAACCCCCGCATTGACTGGAAACAAAGAACCATATCAGCCTGGAGCACTGAATGTCATAGTTCTTGTCTTGTGTCTGCCTGTTCTGTTGTCTCTGTTCCTGTATTGCAGGAGGAAGCAGTGGATTTATCAAACGTGCCCGCGGAGTACCGTGACCTGAGGGAAGTGTTCAGTAAGTCAAGGGCTGCTTCTCTTCCTCCGCACCGTCCCTACGACTGTGCTATAGATTTACTGTTAGGTAAGTCTCCGCCTAAAGGCAAGATTTATTCACTCTCGGTTCCGGAGAGGGAGGCTAAGGAGAAATATATTTCTGATTCTCTAGCATCGGGTTTCATCCAACCTTCCTCATCTCCAGCGGGGGCGGGGTTCTTTTTTGTGGGGAAGAAGGATGGATCGCTGCGACCTTGTATTGATTACCGGGGGCTGAACAACATCACGGTAAAGAATACTTATCCTTTGCCGTTGATGTCTTCAGCCTTCGAGAGGTTGCAGGGAGCATCCATCTTCACAAAATTGGACTTACGTAATGCTTATCATTTGGTTCGTATCAGGAAGGGGGATGAGTGGAAGACTGCCTTCAACACCCCTAGGGGGCACTTTGAATACTTGGTCATGCCTTTCGGTTTGTCCAACAGTCCCGCAGTCTTCCAAGCACTCGTCAATGACGTGCTGCGAGACATGATCGATCAGTTTATTTATGTTTACCTGGATGACATTCTGATTTTTTCCTCGTCTCTCCAGGAACACGTGCAGCACGTCCGACGAGTTCTCCAAAGGTTGCTAGAGAATGGGCTTTTTGTCAAGGCGGAGAAATGCGCTTTTCATGCACAGTCGGTCCCTTTCTTAGGACACATCGTGTCGGCTGAGGGTATGCGTATGGATCCTGACAAAGTTAAGGCTGTGGTAGAGTGGCCAAACCCAGATTCCCGTAAGGCCCTACAGAGGTTTCTGGGGTTCGCCAATTTCTACCGGCGTTTTATTCGCAACTTTAGCCAACTAGCCGCACCTCTGACTGCCTTGACCTCCCCCAGAACGGCGTTCAGGTGGTCGGAAGCAGCCGAGACTGCTTTTTCCAACCTCAAGAGCCGCTTTGTTTCGGCTCCCATCTTAATCGCCCCTGATTCCTCACGTCAGTTTGTGGTGGAGGTCGACACGTCAGAGGTGGGGGTAGGCGCAGTTCTTTCACAACGCTCACCTTCAGACAACAAGATGCATCCATGCGCGTTTTTATCCCATCGCTTATCACCAGCTGAACAAAATTACGACATTGGCAACAGGGAGTTGTTGGCGGTCAAGTTAGCCTTGGAAGAATGGCGTCATTGGTTAGAAGGGTCCGGGGTACCCTTTATCGTCTGGACGGATCATAAGAATCTGGAGTACATTAGATCCGCTAAAAGGTTGAACTCCAGGCAGGCGCGGTGGGCACTTTTTTTCGGTCGATTTGATTTTACCCTCTCGTATCGTCCGGGTTCCAAAAACATCAAACCCGATTCTTTGTCGCGTATTTTTGATCGATCCGAACACGCACCTACTCCCGAGCGTATTTTTCCTGAGACCCTAATTATCTCTACGCTCACTTGGGAGGTCGAATCGAGAGTCAAGAAGGCTCTAGAAGGGGTAACGCCTCCAATCTGGTGCCCACCGAACTGCTTATTTGTGTCGGAGGAACTACGTCCAGACGTTATTCGGTGGGGTCATTGTTCTAGTCTAGCCTGTCATCCAGGAGTTAGTCGCACCCTCTATTTGGTCAGACAACGATTCTGGTGGCCGCTTATGGTTCACGATTTTGTTTTGGCTTGCTCAGTTTGTGCTATTGGTAAGTCTTCCAATCGACCCCCAGATGGGTTACTCCAACCGCTGTCGGTGCCTTCGAGACCCTGGTCCCATATCGCTCTAGATTTTGTTACCGCCCTCCCACCCTCCCAGGGTAACACGGTAGTTTTAACCGTGGTGGACCGATTCTCGAAGGCAGCCCACTTTGTTCCCTTGCCCAAATTACCCTCAGCCAAGGAGACAGCGGTTGCAGTCGTTAATCACGTCTTTCGGTTACATGGCCTCCCGACAGACGTGGTTTCCGACAGGGGTCCCCAATTTGTGTCCAAATTTTGGCGAGAGTTTTGTAAGTTACTGGGGGCGACGGTCAGTCTGTCTTCCGGGTTTCACCCTCAGAGCAATGGTCAAACCTTGCGATGTACGGCTGCCAGGAATCCTTCCTCCTGGAGTCAGCAACTGCCTATGGTGGAGTACGCCCACAATTCGTTGCCAGTGTCAGCTACGGGCCTATCTCCTTTTGAGTGTAGTATAGGATACCAGCCACCGGTCTTTCCTAGTCTGGAATCCGAAGTCGCGGTCCCCTCCGCTCACGCCTTCGTCCAGAGGTGTCACCGCACATGGACAAGAGCCCGTGAGACTCTCCTCCGTGTGCGGGCGCGCACCAAGGCCAAAGCCGATCGCCACCGGTCTAGGCCTCCCGTATATGTCGTTGGTTCCAAAGTGTGGCTTTCTACTAAGAACATTCCGCTCCGCTCCGTTTCCAATAAACTGGCTCCTAAATTCATTGGCCCGTTTTCTGTCACCAAGATTGTTAGTCCGGTGGCAGTCCGCCTCAACCTCCCTCCAGTGTACAGGAGAATTCATCCGGTATTCCACGTGTCCAAAATTAAACCCGTTTTTTTTTCCCGCATTAATTGAATGTTTCTGACTTTATTGAGATATTAAACACTTTTTGAGTACCTGCAACTGTTTCCTGTCTGTTCAGCCATGACATACACAGTCATGTGCTTTTGATCGGATATAACCGGAGTATAATGTTATGCGATGCATTATGTGAATGCTTGGCTAAAGAGATGCGTCTTTAATCTAGATTTAAACCGTGAGAGTGTGTCTGAGCCCAGAACATTATCAGGAAGGCTATTCTAGAGTTTAGGAGCCACATGCAAAAACACTCTCCCTCCTTTAGTCCACTTCAAAATCCTAAGTACTACCAAAAGTCCAGAGTTTTGTGATCTTAAAGAGTGTGATGGATTGTAGGGTGATATAAGATTGGTTAAATACACAGGAGCTAAACCATTTTTGGCCTTAGTCAGTAGCTATACTCTGGAATCAATACAGAACTTAATAGGTAACTAGTGTTGATGATAAAATTGGGGTTATATGCATCATATTATCTTGCCCTTGTACTCTAGCTGCTGAACTTTGGACTAACTGTAGGTTGTTTTTTTGAGGATGCAGAACAACTACTTATAATGCATTACAATAATCCAGTCTAGAGGTCATGCATTCATGAACTGTCTTTTCGGCATCTGAACCAGATAACATGTTCTGTAGCTTAGTGATGTTTCTGAGGTGGAAAAAGGCTCTTTTGTAACATGAACTATAATTTCCGAAAGACAAGCAGTGGAGGAAAGAGTACTAAAGAATTGTACTTAAGTAAAAGTATTGCTAGTAATAATTTACTTGAGTACAAGTAGAAGTACTGAAAAATGACATGACTCAAGTAAGAGTAAATAAGTAGTTTGTTTAAAAACTACTCAAGTAACTACGTTACAGAGTACTTTAGTATTATTTTTCTATTTTTACCCAAAATGGGGAGATGATAGCGATATGGAGCGCTAAACACTCTCATGTCATCTGTTTCATTCATACTGGAAGCCCAGGACTGATTCATACCTAGCGCAGAAAGTCCACAAGTGAGATTCATAGAAGTATTAAACTTATGACGCTTCAGGAAATGCCTTATATGGATATAATCAAGAGCAGTATAATCACGCACATCCCAAATCAAATACGGGTGCTGGATCCAATATATCATACACGTAAACCAAAGTAAAGATCCGCACACCGGAGAGCTCCCATTTGTAAATTTATTGTGTGACGTTTCGGCCCTTCCTCAGTCTTCCTCAAACAGAGACGTTTTGACGGATGAAACATGAAGACAAAATGATAGCGATAATATATCTGTGTTCATCAAGCTATCTCAGGTATTTTCATAAGAATGATGTATGTCTTTAAAGGGATAGTTCACCCAAAAATTAAAATTAGCCCATGATTTACTCACCCTCAAGTCATCCTAGGTGTAAATGACATTCTTCTTTCAGACTAATACAATCGGAGTTATATTAAAGAAATGTCCTGGCTCTTCCAAGCTTTATTATGGCAGTGAATGGCTTGTGTCGCCGAAGAGACCGGCCTGCAAGATGGGGGCGTTAAGAAAGCGAACTTTGTCGGCGTCCTTCATCTCAGCCAGGTCCAACCAGAGATGCTACTCCTGGATTCCATTCTGAAAGCGCAAACATTTGCTGTGATGTTTGTTACGACGACAACCGTCTGTATGTGCATGTTGTGTATCCTGCTTGTAGCAAATGAAAATATCCAACGCATTCTCATCCTTGGGCGTCATATACTGACGCTTTTGACATTTCGTCTACATCGAATGCACATGGCACCCTTTAGCGTCAATATGACACGCACAGAGCTTTGTTTGGTTATGGGTAGGTTTAGGTCTGGTGTAGGGTTAATGTTAAACCGCTAGGAGGCGCCTTCTGGCCCATATCTATCTGCGTCTCATATTGACGCTAAAGGGTGCCATGTGCGTTCGATGTAGACGAAATGTCAAAAGCGTCAATATATGACGCCCTAGGATGAGAACGGGCTGAAATATCATGCATCTGAAGCTATAACTAAATACTAAACAACAGCACATTTTATGTTTTTTTATTGTTTTAAATGGCAGTTTTAAGTAGAGGACACATGTGAAGTTACTTCCCACAATCATATATTTACACACTTAAATTATTATTTCAACCAAAAATGAAGTAGGTGCAGCACGTTCAAAGGGGTGTCAGAGTTTTGGAAGTGACTGCCTGACTTCCAAAACTCTGACACCCCTTTGAACGTGCTGCACATATGTACTTCTTTTTAAGTGTGTAAATATATGATTTCCACACTTAAATTGTTATTCTTTGTGGTATTTTCACCCCAGTGCAGTTAAGGCATTAGCAGACTAAAGAAGCAGACTAATGAAGCCAGGCAAATTGTATCAAAGTCAGCTTGGAGCTACTGATTTTTGGATAGTTACTGTCAGTTTTGTGTGTTGGACTGAGACTAGAAACAACACCACTTGCAACACTTCTGTGGGTAACAGAATAAACACAAATCACACAATGGAAATTCCACATGGTTTTGAGTTAAAAGTGAGTAATGTTGCCGATCCCTCACATACTCCTCATAAAGACAAAGAAAAGATATAGTAGAGGAAGAACTTCCACATGAAAGACAAGAGGAAGTCTTTGAAATCACACCTGAGACCCGAGAGCAGCAGGGGTTCTGGTTGAAAGCTCTCACATACATGCTACAATTTCCCTTTTCAAACAAGGAGTGTAGCAACACCCTCCCAGTCCTTTTGACACAATTAACAGTTATCATATAGAATAATTCACCTTTTACAAGTCTCCCAGACATTAGTATAGATGTAACTCCAAAATAAAGTAAGCGTAAGCTAGCCACTGCCAATATCAGCCCATTAAAGGTTGAAGTTGGATAACATGGATACAAAGAGAACTTTTATCCAGCTCTCTAGAGGATGTATTGCCATGGTAACGTAAAGAACCTCTAACCCCAGAAGCACAGAGAGCTTAAGGGCTCAAAGAGCTCTGCTGAGGGCAAAAAAAAGGTCCTCCAGTTACCAAACACATAGGTGCGAATTCGCTAAAAATTTGCACCTCTTCAGAGAGTGGACGCAGATATAGTAGAGTATTAAAGATTAAGAGGAAGAGCAATTTAATGTGTGCTGGATTCACTATCTTCAGTACTACTTGCTTGCCATAATTAACATTCTGTCTGCCAAATCAAAGTCTGTGTCCAAAATTGAATTAGTGATTGCTTTGCAACTATTAATAAAGTGTGTTCTGTATAGGATTGAAAGTGTGTATTATTAATGTGCTATAGATTTCCTACATCTGTCATGCAGTCATTGTCACGTGACTTTCAGTTGCGTTGGTACACTGACAATCACAAATCCTCTCCTGTGGCCTCATGGGATAGTAAAGTGTCCATCAGATCTCTGCACTTCAAAATCTCACCAGAAGTAGGTCATCCAGGCACAAATAACATATGAACTTTGTACATATTAGGGAAGAATGCAATTTCGGATGCAGTCAAAGTGGCGCAACGGATAATTCGAAATAGGAAATTACATCACAGAGAGTACCTGCAGATCCTTATCTTTCAGACTCAGAGTCAATAAGTCTCTTAAAGAGTCAGAAGGGAAGGTTAGTTCAGGTTGTATGTCACAACCCGATTTCACAAGACATATTATTCGTACATAACATTTGCATGAATTTGAACAATGTGATTTCTATAAAAACACTGATTTTTTTAGGGGGAAAAAATATGAAAGGCCACCCCTAAACATAACCGTCAGTGGGGTGTAACATGTACGGAAATGTAAGCATAGGATTGAATGATTTAATACAAATTAGCTACCTTTTTTTTTTTTATCAAAATGTGAAGTTACGAACTGGCATGAGAGTGCGTTGAATGTTATTTATGTATGAATGCAAATCCAGTGCATTAGTTTAGACTCAAAACACTAATAAGGTTACCGATTCGCAGATGCTTCACGTCCCCTGGCTTGAGATTGTGATTGCAGTGGCTCTTCGTGGAGGACATTCTGACATTTACAACTACAGTAGGTTAAACACATCTGGAAGTTGTACAGTATCTGACAATATCTTGTCAAAACTTCTACGGTACTATGGTCCAAAGGTACACCTTAAGAAAAAATGTGCTTTTCACTACTCCCATAGTGTATGATTGCAGAAAAAAAAGATATGTTTGTATTGAACATTTATGGAGCAACAGGTTTTGTGTGAAAATAAATCATACACGTGGTTAATTTTGTTTAATAATCGTATAAATTAATTAGGTGGCGAGGGGGGCCTTTTACCCCATAAAAAATATGTTTTTTAATAATGTCTAAGTTAATACCTGTTCAAAATAACCACTTTAGCAAAGTTTGCACTATTTTCTGTTTATTTTGACAAATAAAATAATTAATTTTTGTTCAATAAATATCCTTTCATTAAAATATGTTTTTTTTTAAGTAAAGATTCTGAAATCATTGAGTGAGATCCCATAATAATTTTATTTAGATTTACAGTAGTAACAATAAATGAAATATTTTATTATATGATATGATTAATATTATCATTATAAATATGGTGATTATCTCTAAGGTGGTCACCCAAATTAGTATATGATATTTATCCTCTGAATCTAACCACGTCATGGCAACTAATGGAAAAGGCAGTCAGATATTTATTACCATGTTAATTATTGTGCCTTTCGCATTTTACATATTCTTCCGTAACTGGAAAAAAACTGTTCTTTTAATTTGTTTGAACAAAGCTGAAAATCATTAACAAGACCTTTGTCTCAAATATATATTTAATAATTTATTCTCATTTGCTACTTAAATCTACAACATTTTAAAAAACATCAAATATTAGATCAAATTAGCGCAGAATCAACTTTGCGTTGCTGCCGGCGATCGTGTCAAGGATCAGCAAAATTTCTATGTGCGTCTTGTTTTGGAAAGTGCTCCGGCAAGTTTTTGTGCCATCTAGAGGAAAATAAAATCAAAAGCTGTAGCCTCGTTGTCCCAACATAATTTTGTCCCAGCAATATTGAATTGAAAACAAAGTGGGACTGACTTTAAAAAGAGTCAGAGAGAAGCTAGATGTAAGTGTAATGAGATACAGCCTACAAATTGCTATTTTTTTTTTTTTTTTAGCATATTTAGGAGTCAGGGAAATGGAAAGTACAACTAAAATACAAATGTTTGTGGTTAGTCAACCTTGACTAAATTATAAGGACTTAAGAGAAAAAAAAAGCTGCAAAAGTGGTGATGTACAGTAGGTAGCGATGGAATTAGTGCTGTCATAATGTTGTCAAGAGGCCAGTGGTGTTCATAAATTTGCATTCCCCCTCAGAAAAAAGTTCTCCTTTTCCAGCTTTTATCTCTCTATCAGAAAGATCAGTGTCAGCGCCTGCGATGCGGTCAGGGGAGCCTGCCAAAAACAAGGGGGGAAAAAACCCAGAGCAAAACATTGCAGTATCACAAATCATCACGGCTTTGGCTACATGCTAGTCACTGCCCAGAACACTCAGTTACTAGATTAAAAATTCAGTGAAAATGCCTCAGCATTAACACTGGGGCTATATTCATATATCAGTGTGACAGATCAGAGAGACAAAGAGAAAGAGAGAGAGCTTTCTGGGCGTATTGCCTGTGGAGTGTTTTCTCCGATCTGTGTTCATCAAAGACAGTCCTGCTGACTTGTCACGAGCTGGTTTGTGTTGGTCTCACGGGACTACATTCACAGTCATGTGCAGTGGGTTAAAAACCGGACAAAAAGAAGCTGAACCTTGAACCAGTTAGAGAGAATATGTGCATATATCTATTCACACTCTGATCACAGAGAAACCTCCTAACCAGTGAGTGATGTGTCTAAAGCCCAGGACACTCCAAGACGACGTCAAAGAACAAGCGGTGACGAAAGCTGAGTATGTTGTCTCTCGACGGCTGTGTCTCGGCCGGAAAGCTGCGCTTGAATACAGCAACAGGACAAAGGGCCCTATTTTAAGGATCTAAGCCAGTGGTCTTCACTATTTTTTTTCATGAGAGCCGCACTTATAGGACAAAGTCAGTAGGAGAGCCATTTTACCGCAAAGTAAATAAAGTTACATCCAGTCATAAATACCATGTCTGCCTATCAAGCTGTCACCCCTGAACAAACAATATGCAATGCAATACAAAATGGTGAAAAAAAACAAAACAAAAAACATTATTTATGATTTATCAGTCAAATTTGTAACTGAGACAAGATGATTTCCTTTAATGAAAAAAAAGCAGGATTTCCAGAAAATATTCCTCCCAGAATGACCTTGAGTTATACATTTTTTTTACATTAGCCCATCATGTAGGCCTATCTAACCATCCAAGAGCACATGCAGCGTTAAGAGCTGGAAAGACCGCCATACAGTAACTGGCAACTCCGCAGAGACTGGATATGTTTACATGCACAACTTTTGTTTCAATCGGACTGAATTCATTCCGATTGATGAATCTGAATGCATTGTAGTTTACATGAACGCTAAACATCGTGATGTGATACATGATCGGGTTGATGTGCGTGTTTATAAGTCAAAAGATTCAAATCGGAATATGAACATATGAACCGTTGTGCCGTGCTGTTTGTATTTATCACGCAGTAAAAATGCCCAAAACCAGTCTCTGTATGATAATCTGAAACAAGGACTGGTGAGCCGTTGTCCTGCTTCACTTCACAGATGCTGAGTGAAAAGAGAATTATAGAATGACAGGACACTCATTTACTGTATATGACACTTTATTCATCAGGAGAACAGCTCGTTCAGTGCGTCATATACGTCGTCCTTTCAGTTTCGGGTTTCAATCGATCAAGTGTTTACATGTTCTCTCGATAAACCACCCCTTTCAATCCGATCGAAATTATTTGTAATAAAGCCGACACTTTGAGTTTTTAATCGATTATGTTATAGCCCTACTTTTTTATGTTTTTATGAAATATCTGTAATGAATGCATTATCACATCACCGTATTATTTACCACCATGCAAGCCACAAATTAAAGTTTGGCGAGCCGCGCAATGAGTAACACTGATCTAAGCGCATGGTCTAAAGCGCACGCACAAGTGGTCTGAATCCACTTTTGCTAGTTTAACGACGGGAAAAATACCCGGCGTGCCTTGCGCATGGTCTAAAAGAGTTGTCCCTATTCTCTTGATGAGTAATGGGTGTGTTTTGGGCATAACGTGCGTTAAACCAATCAGAGTCATCTCCCATTCCCTTTAAAAGCTTCTCTAGCGAAGAAACGGATCTGCTCGTGCTCGAGGTTAAAGCAGATCATCTACGGGACAAGCCGGATTCCACCATATCTTTACGTACACAAAAAAAGGTACAAAAGCTGTCACTGGGACAGTACCCTTCAAAAAGGTTCTAAAATGTACCATTTAGGTACTATTATGTACACTTTTGGAACTAATATGTACACTTTTGGTACCAATATGTACCTTTGAGGGACTAATATGCACTCTTTAGGTACAAAAGTGTACCTTTTGAAAAGGTACCGCCATAGTGACAGCTTTTGTACCTTTTTTTCTGAGAGTGAATAATAATCTTTTTAATTTTTAATATTTGGCATGTTTGTGTGATGCTGCATGCAAGCTGTGTGTGTAATAAGCAGAGTGTATGCACGTTGTAGACCTCCATGTAGGCGCACATTACTAACGCGCTCTTTAAATTAAAATAAAAAATAAAATACTGTGCCATTGACTTTAGACCAGATTTCAGTTGGTCAATGCTCAAAATAGCAACGTGCCAACAATGCGCCAGAACACACCTCGTTTTCAGACCAGCACGACCATGGGTGCACAAATGGGTGCAAATGCCTTTGCTATTTAAACAACGTGGCCTAGGACGTGAAAATGAAAAATGTGTTGGGCTGAAACTAGCCAAAAACACTTTGCTGCATTGCGCAGGGTGTATGATAGGGCCCTAAAAGTGACTGTCAACTAGCACATGCGTTGTGCACCTGCTTGTAACAAATATCTGTCTATATCAGCAGATTTCAATAGTCTATTTTCGTCATTCAAAAAGGCAAACCGAAACTAGGACTGCAGATATACAAACAGTAAACAAACAGTTCTAGTTTGACATTTTGAATATCAATTGCGCTGATCACTTTCTTCATTCCAGGCGGCTCATGTTATTATGAAAATATACATGAATGCTCAGGTGAGATGACCTAAATTTATAACAGCCTTCTGTCTGTACCATCTTGACTTCTTTGCTCGCTTTCATCACTTTCGCTTTATTTCCTTGCACTGATGAACAGTCATTCAGAGTTCCCTCTCACACAGACGGACGCATATTCAACATGGTGAAAAATCCCCAAAATCCCAACAGCATCTGACTAGACCCAATGGTGCAGAACACACCGAAAAAAACTAGCCCGAACGACGCTCAAAAACAGGCCGACATTGCCTTGACGCCCGACCGTCGGCTTGGAGTGTCCCGGCCTTAAAGATGGCATCACCTCCAGTTTATTAGTTTATGTTAAAACTATGTAATCCAAATGGATGGAAATTTTATGTGCAATTCAACTAGATAAATCTTAAATGTAGACATAAATAGTGTCGGAAATATAATCTGTTTCAGTATTAATGGATGTTTTACTAATATCATGCCGTTAGTGATGGAAGATACACAGACACTGCACAGCAATGACCATGCAGTTTCCATTATCACACACACACACACACACACACACACACACACACACACACACACACGTAATCCCTCTTTATTCAGTGGAAAGATACTTAGGCAAACACGTGAACCCGCTGACACTCTCACACTGAGAATAACACTCTACGGAGACCCTTACAAATGGGAAGCAAAGATAAAGGCCTTTGATCAAAGGAGCCTGCTGGAATAACGGAGGAGAAGAGGGAGGAATCTGCAGAGGGAAGAGGATGGAGAATAATTAGGTGCTTATTTTCACCACGTCCGCGATATCTCTGGTCCTCTCTGCATGATGGTCGATAGAGAGACAGTTGGATCACACTACTGAAAGAGAGAACGAGCCCACAACCTGCTCATCCTCCGCCCTGGCTCACCAGGTTACTCAGATGTCATTCTTTAATAGCTCACGATACTCACTATTTAATTTGTTACTCACGATACTTCATGGATCTGAGATTTGTCTTCAAAGTTTCTCCTTAGGAGAAATACTGTAAACAATAGACATAAAAGAGGCAATCATTGGCAAACAGTGTGCAAGTACAGAACCATAAAATGAATATGATGAGGTCTTGCGAGAATGTGACGAGAAATGTTTGAGTTCATTAGGAGATCTCTTTGAGACTTTTGATTGCAGATTTTATCATAGGTTGCACAAAAAAAATGATCATTATCCATTACTGGGATATATAACTTCCACCATGGTCTTGTTTTTTTTTTATACTTGTTTTCATTTCCCCAATTATACACTACCATTCAAAAGTTTGGGGTCAGTCAGCAAGGCTGATCAAAAACACAGTAAAAACAGTAATGCGAAATATTATTACAATTTAAATTAGCTTTTATATGTGAATATATTTTAAACTGACTTTTTTTTTTGTGATGAAAAAGCTGAATTTGCAGCATCATAACTGCAGGCTTTAATGTCACATGATCCTTCAGAACTTTTTTTTTTTTTTTTTTTGGAAACTGTATTTTTCAGGGTTCTTTAATGAATAGAAATGTAAAAAGACCAGCATTTATTTGAAACAGATTTTGAAACAGATGTTATACTGTAAATGTGTTTACTGCCACTTTTGATCAATTAAATGCATCCTTGCTAAATAAAAGTACACCCAAGCTTTTGAACTTCTCAATATTAATGTTGTTCATGAATTAAAAATTATTAGCCTACATATGCATGTTCACTTATGTCTGCCCAGCATTCCATATGATACATTTTTCATAAATTAAATAATTTATCATTTTTGAGAAGTAGTCTATGTTAACTTAAAAACGACCTGTATGTGTTTTTATTTTATTTTTTATTCATTCATTTTTATTTATTTATTGCTGTTTAGGCGAATTACATTTGAATTACATAATTATTTGAGATCTCTTAAAATCCCCCTGTGGTGAGAATCAAAATGTTCATGTTGTGCTTTTAATATGTTTTAAGACAAACCATGGGCAAATTCATAAGTCAACACCATTGCTGAGTATTTTCCCCTTAAAACTGCAGTGAACCAAAGACAGTCTCAAAAACACATTTTGAAACCATCCCTAATTCTTACCATCACAAATATGTAACCAATCCCATCAGTGTGTGGCAGGGCTTTTCCACAGTGAGCACAAGAACACCTTTAAGATGGGACAGGATAATCAGGTACATATAGTGATGTAGAGGATGAATTGTGTATATTACAATGTTATAATGAACTATATGCCTTTCTCCACTGATATTTTACGTTGTTCAATGCACGGGAACATGATTTGTGTTACATTAGCAACACATTATTAGCTGTTTGATAATGTAGTCAAAAGGCTAATCATATCAATTATCATTATGTATCTGACGCTAGAGAGTGATACATAAAACAGATTAACATTCTGATACATCAACTTATGGACAACCCTGCATAATTTTCTCTTGAAGAATCAGTTTCTTATAAAAGCTTGTTTCCGCCACAGAACAAGTCAGAAGTCAGAATTGTAAGATTTAAACTAAATTGTAAGAAAAAAGTCAGAATTGCGAGAATAAAAAGTCTGAAATGCGAAAAAAAGGCACAATTGCAAGATTTAACCTCACAATTGCAAGAAATATGTCAAAAGTGCGAGGAAAAAAAGTCTAAATTGCGAGACGTAAACTCGCAATCGCAAAGAGAAAAGTCAGGATTGCGAGATAAAAACTCGCTACTGCCGAAAAAAGTCAGAATTGCGAGAAAAATAGTCAAAATTGTGAGAAAAAAAAGTCAGAACTGCAAGGAAACAAGTCTAAATTGCAAGATGTAAACTCGCAATTGCGAGAGAAAAGTCAGGATTGCGAGAAAAAAAAGTCAGAACTGTGAGAAAAAAAGCTAGAATTGTGAGACAAGTATCTGAATTGCAAGCAAAACGTCAAAATTGCAAGATAGAAATTTGTTATTGCGGAAAATCATTGTGAATTAGGAGAAAAAAAGTCAAAAAAAGAAAAACGTAAAAATTGCGCGATATAAACAATTGCGAGAAAAAAAGTCAGAATTACGAGTTTATAACAGAAATTCAGAATTCTAATTTTGAGAAAAAAAGCTTTTTATTTCATGGCAGAAACAAGCTTCCATAGTCTCTGGTTCAAACATACAAAGCTGAATTAAACCAGTATTTCCACTTGCCATCGTGTAGCGTTTACTACAGTAAAGTCCATCCTTCTTCCACTTTCGTTCACACTGACGATATTGATGTCTAAGTTCCCGAATATCATTGTTTATCCATGGTTGGGATTTGCATTTCCGATTAACAAGCTTTCGAGGTGCAATAACATCTAAAATATTACACCATCTATTGTTGAACAGTTGCACTTGACCATCAACACTCAAGTGGGAAGATACAGTACATATTAGAAGATGCATTACAAGACTGAGCAGTCAGAAAACGAGACCGGCATGCTTGAGCTAGTTTGGTACTGGGTAGAGAAGGAAGAAGAGTAGAGAACAGAACCGGTTTATGATCAGAAAACGAAGTGTCACTGGTGACAACATCAGCAACAGATAAACCATAAGTCAAGATCAGATCTAACGTATGACCAAGACAGTGAGTGGGACCGTTTACCCATTGCACGAAGTATAGTGAAGATATGAGGTTTAAAAATCCTTTGCTAAGGCATTGGCTGCACAACAGACATGCATATTGAAATCAACCAAAATTAAAACACATTCGTATTTAGTCAGAATGTCGCCCAAACAGTCAGCAAATTCTTCAATAAAATTATTCGATGCCGGTGGTCGGTAGACTAAAATGATCAATACAGAATTAGAGGAATTCAAATGAATCAACTGAACCTCAAAGGAGTTGGTTAGAACCTAGTAGGACTAGCGTTAGTCAGCAGTCTGCATTGCAAGTTATTTAAAAAAAAAACTGTCACAAGACCTCCTCCTCGACCTGTAAGACGAGGGTTATTGAAAAATTCAAAGTCAGTATCTCTGAATACTAGTTCAGAGAAAGGACTGACTTAAAATCACCTGATTTTACCCATGACTTACTGTAGTCACAAATAACAATTCCAGATCATTTGAAACGATGAAGGCATTGCAGATAAAAGTTCTGTTGACCAGAGAGCGAGTATTAGCTAGCGCTTCATTGAACATTGGTCAGATCATTTGGTGATTTCCTTGGCTTGGCTTCCAAGGGGCAAGATGGCACCAGTGTGTGTGTAGGCAGTCTTCTCTCAACTTTATCCATGTTAAATCTGACCTATATGCAATGAAACAAGGGTGCTGAGATACATTAAAGCTATTTTAAGACATGAAGACATATTTTTTTACACAGTAAAATTGACTGCAAGGGGACTTTAAAACATGTGAGATTACTGGGGGGACTGGAGAAGCAGGAGACTTGCGTCTCAATTTCATCTCATTACTGTCTGGAAGCAGCAGTTAAGATAGTAATGAGATCTTCTCCACGATTTTTCTTTTTACTTCAGCTTCTCTGCTGCTCTTCTTTGCATCTTTCATGCATGTGAACCCCTCCTTACCTGTTCCCTACAGGCAGTTATCCACATTCCCTGTCAATTGAGTCTTTTCCAATTAATAGTTTTGCCGTCTCCAGTGCAGTGACTGGGATGAGGCTGGCCCTGATCGGAGAGGTTGCCATGACAACATACCTTGTTATATTCTGATTAAATTTCCGTAATATGTAATAAATTCAGCGGAGTGGCAGGCGTTACGAGCACAACTGCAGGCATTTTCAGCGGTTTTATTGAAGCACAGCCGTCCAAGGCTACTCTACTGTTCTGATCAGACAGAAGAATGAATGCATGATGTTCAGACAGCTCTGAGACTGTATGCAAACATTTCTTTTTAAAGTTTCAGCAGCATTATGCAACATTCACCAAAAATTTCACAGTGGGTGCCATTTTGTCTTTGTTCAGTCTCTAGTGTGACTGCAAACAAGACCAACGACCCGGGCACAGTGCAAAAATATTAAGATGTATAAATGTGGACAGCTAGAGAGCTTCTAGCTGATGAAATGAACCTTGCATACACCGACCTGATGCCATACGTTCTCGAGGTTTATTAAATTCTGAACTTAGGAACACTGAGGACTTAAAAAAAAAATTTAATTACACATTTGTAATGATGAAGTTGCTAAATTAATACGTTTGAAATATATTAATTTTGAATGTGATATTGAATAACACACTACTTTACATGTGTTTTAGTATGTTAGTCAACACATCAAAATAACTGCACTTCTTTAAAACATGACAAAATATTATTAAAGCATAATGATTTAAAATGTACTTTAATATAAAACTTGATTGTAAATACCTTTGCAGTGATATACTGTTAACAAACATCCGGCGCCGTCCACGCTGCTGAGAGCGACTATAAAATGAATATGTAAATATGTGCCGCTCGCTTCCCTCTCAATAACAATATAATCAAACAACAAAAATGATAGCGGTGAGAAAACAGCAGTTCAGAAAGCATCTGATCATAGTGATGATGTGGATATGTGTGAACCAGCTTTTCGATTCACCGGCATCATGTCGACAGATGAGGCAGGATAATTCAAATTAAACTGTTATGATATTTTAATTTATAAAGTAGGCTATTTGTTAGACTATAGACTATAAAGATCAATATGTGGGACTTTAGTTTGAATTGACCCCTTTTCTTAGCATTAAACATTGACTTTACAGTACAGCCCTGTTCTGACGGTAATCGTTTCTCATGGGGTCATAATGTATTTTCAAGATTTTTGGGGGCTAGCCGATGATTTTATTGCCTTCTGAATCCAGAATGTCAGTGTTTTTTTTTCCTCACACCACCTGCATTAAAATCCTTGGCCAAATTATCTACTGTTTTTTGATAAACACCAAGGTCGTGTTTAATTGTCATCAGAATCTGAGTTTACAAGAAGAGATCAAGTGTTACTACATCCTTCTACGAATTATTATTTACATGTATTTTAAAGTGAAAGAAAAAAAAAGCATGATGACTCTCTATTAATGCCTGAAGTCATTGTAAGCTTTTGGGGCTCAAGTGTTTCCTCATCTTTCTAAAGTAATTACTAATTATTTGGAACAGTATTCTATAGTGAAGATCATGGGAACCCACTAGTAATGACTTAAAAAGTGTTACCAAATCCATCGGAAGGAATCACTATCCAAAACTTTATAAAAACCTCAAAAGCTTACAGACTTCGGTCATTATAGGGAATTATCTTGCTTTTCATTTTAAAATACTAATGCAAATAATTATTAATTCCTTCCAATGGATTTGGTAATACTTGAGTCATTACTGGTGGGTTATCATGATCTTCACTTTAGAATTAATGATAGCTTGTGCATTATTCATGTTAATTATGAACCTGTAAATATAGTAGTCCTCTGGGAGGTATGAAAAAATAGTACTTATTGATTAGCTAATAGTGAACTACCACATTCAACTGAGCGCTATTACTTACTAATTCATTAATCTTGTTAGTTTATGTTCCTTATTAGTCAATAGTAGTTAGGTGTCAATATTGCATTACTCATTTGTTCCTGTGTAGTAATTTATTAATGACGGAACAGTATCCTAAAGTGTTACCGAAATTTTTACTTAGCTTTTATATTATTATTATTATTATTATTATTATTAATTATTATTATTATGTTATATTATAGTTATACTTTTAAGATTACTTGAAGTACACTACAAGTGGAAAACACAATTTTGCACAATTATTTTTCATGTATATTGGATATGCTGGATAAACCCGAGCAACAGTTGCATTATAAGTCTGTTGTTAAATTGTTAAATCTGTTGACTAATTTCACAAAAACTGGCCCGGTATGATGAGTCAGACTAAAGTGTTTACATCACATTTTAAAAAAGACAAATGATTGCTTTTTTCCGACTTAAATCAAACTTATGTAAATATATTTAATGAAACAGCCCACAAAAGATAAGATCTGATAATTAAAGGCAAACATAAGGGTATATAGAGGGACACAAAGCGATTAACACAAGAGAGTAAAGGCGTAGGTTAGGTTTGAAAGTTGTAAAGGACATATTGAGAGGAGGCAGCAGACAACCTTGACATTATCATTTTTTTAAAACATCAGTGATTAAAGCAATGAGTCACAAGACCTTGGTCCTATTCAGAATGTTGTAGTTAAGAAAATGCCATTGCGTGGATGTAAGCCACAATTCTATCACAGACTCTGTCTCTTATCTGAAACTTCCTGCTCCAGTGAAATCGCAAACCAAATCTGTCAATGCTCTGATTTTTTTATTTTTTTTTTAAAGCAGATGCGATTTTTATTTGTTTTAAAAAAATGTTCAGTCAAGCAAGATTCAATCTGATGTCATCTGACACTTATATTAAAATACATTCTCTTCACCCAATTTAATGCTCATATTAGTAAGCGTTCTTTCATCTAAAGAGCAATTTGCTCAGATCTGTCAATCACTTTTCAGCTCACCAATCGCAAGAGTTTGGGGCGTGGCTACTGCAGCAGGCGGAGCCAGAGGGTGGGACTATGGCTGATGCATTACATTGGATAAGACATTCAGCTTCGATTACAGAAGTGAAAGCCAAAATTTGCTGCATTTAGACTTATGACAAATGTGCTTGAGTTGCACTAATTGAAAAAAAAAAAAAGTCCATTGCATTAACAGTACTTGCATTTTAATGCATTGTATTTTCGGGGCTTGCATTTTTAGGGTCTGAAATTCAACATTTTTAACAAATTCAAAACATTTCACACACATTTTCACTTCAATAATTCACATTCGCCTTCCAGACTTCACTTCCAAAATATTCAGTCTGTTTAAAAATACAGCCTATATTATTCGACAGACAATTTTCGGGCCATTTTATTTCACTTTACAAATTCGCTTCCACAAATTCAGCCGAATATTCAACATTTCACATATGGGAACTGCAGGAATAGTACCGATGCATACTCTTCATCTGCTGTTGGCCCTCCTCACCAGCAGGTGGTGCAAGCGTGTGTTGATGAAGAACAAAATAACAGGTAGAGCAAGTCATTCATGCAGAAATTGGCTTTATGCCCAGCTGCACTACTTCCTGAACTTCAGCCAGCTCCTTTGTTTCCTGTCTGCCATTATTGGACAAACTGATTAATCCAGGTGTGTCTGATTATTGTTACTGAGGTCAGACACACCTGTATTAATCAGTTTGTCCAATAATGGCAGACAGAGACAAAGGAGCTGGCTGAAGTTCAGGAAGTAGTGTAGCTGGGCATAAAGGCTATTGACACTGTCAGAATATTATCGCAGGCTATCTTTGGTCGCAAGACCGTTACAACGGCCGTCTTTGAACCTCTCTCACTGTACGACGTAGGACCACCATTTAGGAGCCACGACAGCAGAAATCACCATGATTGGTCATCTTTCCTCTCAAGTATTACCAAAACTTTAGAAGGAATTATTAATTATTTAGTTCAGTATTCTAAAGTGAAAAGCATGATAACTCCCTTTAATGACTAAAGTCATTGTATGCTTTTGAGGTTTTTGTAAGGTTTTGGATAGTAGACTTTAGTCAGGGTAGCACCATATTTAATTTTTGACAGGAATGAGAACGATTCTGTAAGGGACAGAAGTACAGTGTGTTCAGTGGATCATACTGTGGTTTAAAACCATATCGATTCCTCGCAGCCTTTTAATCTGTGTTAAATACAATATGGCATCTAACCTGACTAAGGACTGTAGTTTATACGATGATAGTCACATGATTAAATATAATGAAGTATATTTAAATAAAACTTCCTATAGGCAAACATTAATTATTTAAATCATCAGAAATTTAAGGAACTACTCCATTTTGCGCATAGAAACATGTTTATGTATAATTCATATTGTTCACAGCATTTATATGAATTTTATTCCATTTAAGTTATACTTCCTGAAATATATATTATTTGAGTTGAGGGTATCTCAACTCAAATACTGAAGTTAAATTGGAATTTTAGAAGCATTCTGGGTTGTTATGGTGACAGTCGAGTCCAAGTTTGAGATATCTTTCTAATTCTATTCCACCATTCTACTGTATCTCTCTCAGACCATCAGATAATGCCATTCATAAGCACTTGACACTCAAACACATCTACAATTGAACAGATCTAACAAAGGCATGCATGAAAGAAGAGAAGCTCTTCTCTTCCCCCTCACGTCCTTCACCCGCACTCCTCTCAGAGGCCTGATATTTGTTAACACAAGCCTGAAATGACATGCTTTTTCTATCGCATGACACAGCGTTAGTGTTTGACTGACATGCCGGTAAATGTTATTTTCACATGCACAAGTTGTTGGAGTGCATTTCTGTCAGGGTTATGGTTGGTTTGTCTGATTTTTAGGGTACATTTACACGACAATGATGTACTAAAAACAGAACTGTTTTTCCTTTGTGTTTTTCGCATACAGACAACAACGTTATCAAAACGATCCCCGTTCACACAGATCCGTGAAAAAAACTAAAACGCTATTATTCATGCCAGGCCAGTAGTTGGTGATGTCACTTTGTACAGAAATACTACGCACCTGTAGACTGAACACGTAATACGCACGCGTACGACGTCACCGTTTTCACTAATTCACATCTTTGTTCACATCATTCTTGTCATTATATAGAGCTTGTTCTGTTTGTGTTTAAAGTGTTTGAAGTTACCTGAGTATTTTCTTTCTTTTTCTTTTTTTTTTCTTTTTCATTAAACACCTACTTCTGCAATTAGATAGTTTTTTCATTCTCTGCGTCAACCCAGTGACAGTTTCTCAAAAGTCTAAGGGTTTTTTTTTTTTTTTTTTTTTCTGCAAATGCAATTTAGAGGTTGTGATGAAATCACATGCGCCAAATGAAGAAATGGTAATATAACTGGCTGATAACATTTTTCTCTCTTTTGAAGCCCTTTGGAAGTTTGAGCAGCTAAAGGATTTAGACAAAAATGAGAGGGATTGTTTTTCAAACTTGAGTTCCCTAAAACCCTAAAATTATTAGTCTAAAAGTTTTTAGCAGAATTTGAATCCAATACTACTTTATGAATGTTGAATATTTAACAGGGGGATTGTGTAAGCCAGCTTTATGAGGGGGTTTGTCTTGTGCAGTCAGACTTATTGGCAATAAAGTGCTTAGGGTGCTTGCAGGCTTTTGCAAGTTTTTGGTGCAGATGTTAGAGTTGAGTGTTAGAGTGATATTTAGACATTGCCAAAAGCAGCAATTCTGACATTGAAACCTATCCGTCCTGGTCAGGACAACAGCTTCCTACAAACTGTTTGCATAGGGCACCAAAAGGCATCTTAGTTACACAAATAAAATAATAACGTTTAATTTAATGTAAATACATTTGTATATTAATAAATCATTGTTTTATATAGTTTTATATATTCATTTATTAAAGTTAGAGTTTTATTAGTTATTAAAGTTATTAAAGTTATCAACATTCTTAGTATTCCTCAATCTATTCATTATAAGCAATAGAGCAAGAAAAAACATATAAAAGAATGTCTGTCTTCTAATTATTATTTTTTTATAATATATATATATATATATATATATATATATATATATATTATAAAAAAATAATAATTAGAAGACAGACATTCTTTTATATGTTTTTTCTTGCTCTATATATATATATATATATATATATATATATACACACACTCGGTGGCCATATTTGCAATGCCTCCGGGCAGCTATTTCGGACATCCAAGACCAAATCCTATCTTTTTGAATGGGGGAATCCTGAAATCTCAAAAACTGCTTACTGAACTCACAATTAAATTGCATACGTTAAAAAAGCTTATTTTTCAGGCTAGACCAGACAGTGTGCATGTGAGGTCCTAAGCACGATTCTCAAGTTTATATGGGAACCGGAGCTTCTAACAGCTGCAGTGACGTAATGACTTTACCAATCAGTGATTAGCTCTTTTACTTAGAAGGCGGGACTATTCCACCATATTGTTTCTCCCATTCATAAGTAACAGGAGTGAACCGTCTTTCTATATCTATAGTCTTTGGTTTCACTCATAATTAACACAGGCATAAAACAAAAGAATACACAGCTACTGTATCGTCCTTTTACGCTCCCTAAAGGGACGTAGTGATGAAAAAATATAAGATGGGAGGAAAAATTATATTATATATATTATAATATATTATGCGTTATCTAAGAAATCTTTTGCAGAGAAACTTTTGTGTGTAGCACATATTTACATATTTAGCTCATTGTGGTTGGAATCGGGATGTTCACTAACAGTGAGTCAATGCAAAAGTATTTCAAACTTCTTTTTACCCCTAAAACAATGAGCGAAACAAAATAACTTTACCGTGAGTATATCAGGGCCTTTAGCCCTATTGACTTGCCATATATACAGGGTGTTTCCCTGCCTATGGCCCATTGATGCTGGTATAGGCTCCTGCATTCCTGTGACCCTACATAGGACAAGCGGTTTGGAAAATACATGGATGTCAAAACTAATCAGAGTATTCCTGACATTCATCCAGTAAGCCAGTGAGACGCAGCTACAGGGATTTATTCTGTATAATACAGAAAGAGTTTCCCCCTCACTCGTCTCAGACGGAGTGGCCTATTTCGCAGTCGCGCAGAGACAGCTGATGGACGGCATTGCTTTTCCCTCGCTGATGTCACTATTGATTTGTGAGTGGGCTTCCCCGGCATTCCTTGACTCTGTGGTGGAGGAGCTCATTTTAATGAAGATGTGGAAAGACGAGAGAGAATTATCGAGATCTGCTTGATTAAGGGGAGGGGGAATTCCGGGGTCCCTGGCCTGTTTTCAGACTACTTACACAATCGACCTTCAGATCAACCCTAGGATGATGAGCACGACTGAGTTTGACGTGTATCAAAACTACAAATGAGATTCAGAGGGAATGGAGTGATTGAACAAGAAACTGCGGGAAACACAGTCAGAGAATCAGATAGTGCAGGCATACATTGGAATTACACAGTAGAAATGAAATATAACAATAATATAAGAAACACAATTTTAAATAATGCAATATACTACAGTTTCAGAACAGAGATATATATATATAAATAAAAGATTCAGTTCAGAGTAAGAAACCGTTCTCAGTTCATTGGATCATTGGGTTGATGCAATCCTGTTACAACATTACATCCATTGTCTTTGCCTGTGAAAGAGATACACAATATTATTCAGTTCATTTCAGTTGAATGATTCTGCACGACATTTCAAAGAAACCACAAAATATAGTGTTGCATAAAATAAAACATAAAACTTTTTTGTGGCAGATAAAGGTAGGAACATTTGCAATTCAGTGCACTTTCAAAGCTTCTTGCTGTAAAGTTTTACATCACTCTGATACTGACAGCAGGGCTAAGTGATGACATCTTGTAACTTTTGGTAAGGATTTCTGTCTTTGAAATAGCAGCAGAATGGAAGGCAACAAATATCACAATTCTAGACGGTTTTTATATTGCATCTGTGCTGTGGCTTCACCCATAGGAGTGTGGCTGCCAAATGTTTGAAATCCCCACCATTTGGCCTCAACAGTTTCTAAGCCAGAAAAGTACACAGAGGAACCACTAACAAGATCAAGAGTTAATGGAACAGTACACCAAAAAAGTATTTCTTTTGTGGAACATATAAGAATTTTGAAGAATCTTCACACAGCATTAAAGGGAAAGTTTGCCCAAAATGACAATTCTGTCATCATACCTCATTTTGTTTTGACCGAAAAATGTAAAAAAAATATCTGTGGAACAGAACATATTTTGTAGAATGTTGGAAAGACCGACTCAATCGGCCAATCGGGGGGGGGGGGGGGGGGGGGATTCTTGAAAGACTTGAAAGACCATACATAACTCGTTTATGAACACTAATTTAACAATAATAATAATAATAATAATAATAATAATAACAATAATAAATTATAAATAAATAAAGATTGCATGACCACTATCACTCCCCCCCTCCCTCCCCAATCTGTCATAGTTGAGTTGGTCCACAACAAGTACGCGCAAATGTGTCTTTTTTTTTTTTAACGGCTACAGGAAATGAATCTAAATTCATGGGGGGGGGGGGGGGGGTACCACACTGTCTTAATACGGCCCTGATCGTGACAAAGTAATTTGATTAAATGAAATACACTTTTTCATATGTATTACCTCGTTATTTCATCTGACTCCATAAATGAAAAGGTTTTAATGATATCTGTGCATCATTAAATGTGAGCGAATGTTTGACTCTTCTTTTTAACTCTTCACTGAAAATAATGTCAGAGTCAGTTAGAATAAAATAAAATGTTTACAATTTATAATGTCAGGTTAATGTATCATGCCAATTTCATAATCAGTTCAAAGATAATAGAAACATCAAATGCTCTGGAATAAAAAGAGAAGATGTGAACCTTGACATTATAAAATACATGATGCAAAGTGTTTTGCATACACTTCACATCACGGGCTGGTCTGGGTTATAGAATTGCCACAAGCCTTCTTCAGCATCTCTCTAAATACTCAGACCAAAAATACGCAGAAACATCTTTTCAAATGTAAACATGAGTTTACAGTGGCAATTTGCATTAATCACCATCCAAGACTTACTAAGGAGAGAGGTTGATTTACATGGAAATATTTGCTGACATTGGGAATTTGCATTGACTTTACACCTTTGAGAGCAGGATGCCATCTGCCTGGAAGACACACCCTCCTTTGTATACAAGTTATCCCTAAAACTATAAAAACTATAAGCAGATTTGGTAAAATCAGGTAGTTCGAATTGGCATGCCGCATTGCGTTGTGACACACATTATACCTAGCATGAGATATTAACGTGCCATTTTTGCTCCTGAATGCAAATTAGATTATTAGCCAAGAGTTTTGGCAAAGAGAAAGAATGTTTTTTTGCAGCACTTTTACTGCAAAGTAAAAGGATATGAAAGTATCTGTATGATGCTGTCTTCAGATTTAGATTACTGCTCCCAGAAACTACAAGTGAATGTGTTTAAAGACCCTGCAGAGATGTTCTAGTGGGCTTTTGTCCATGAAATACTGCTTGCAAGGATTTTATGGTAATGTTATGTGATCAGCGTTGAGGCTGAGAGCAGGGTTTAGAGATGATGGGGCAATGGGGAAAACTGTGGGTCAGCGAATCTGGAAAGTTGTATCAAAAATAAATTGATGACGTTATTATCACTATTGTTGGGGAATAAACATTCATTAACATACAATATATTCACATTCAAAGTTGTAATGTGTAATTTCTACACCATTAGTGGCACCAAACTGAATTGCAATAAAGATAGTTTTCAAATAGATTTTGGTTGAGCCAGAAGCTTACAAACCACAGCATTATGGTAGCAAAAAGCATCTTTCTCCATTGGTGGCCATTCAAAAGTATGTAAATATTTTATTATGTTATGATAGCTGTTTTAGCAGTGCCCATTTTGAAGGGCTCTTAACAGCTTGAAACAATCTTTCCTTATAAGCCGTTATTGACGTCACAGCACAGTATAGACGTATGCTGCTTTTAAGTGCATAAAGCAAACTTAAGAAAACCCTAAAAGAAGAGTTCCCTTTCAGTCGCTCACATTCGACATAGTCAACGTGTCGAGTGATTGGGATCACGCTGAGGGAGCCTGTCATCTTCGAGTATTGATAAAACTAACCAATGCACATTGGCATGCGAGATTTGCATCTCGTGCTCCGCCCCGCAGCACGGGTATAAACACGAAAGTGGATGCACACAACACTTGTCTTTCGCTTTGGAGCCGTCTCTAAAGAGTGTTGAATCATTCAACGAGCAAGTGTGTCAGTGCTTTTTCTGGAAGTCTCTCCCGGTGTGTTGGGGGTTTTACAGCGCGAGAGCAGCGGTGGTCGCGAGCCTTCTGAGCACTCAACTCCTGTTCTAACAGCATTCCTTTTTGTTTGTTTGTCTGACGGCCGGTTGAGGGCGAAGAAAGTGGCAGCAGTCGGGCTCGAGTGGAACCCTCCACCGTGTCCCGAACAGTCTCGGTTGGATGATTGTTTTCTCGGGGCGGACCACACTGGTTCTTAGCCCGCCGCCCCAGTGCCTTTCTTTCCTGAAGTGCATAGAGAGCTTACCAGATTGTGGACGGCACCTTTCACTGCCAGAAATTGCCTGAGTAGCTCCTCCCCCTTCAATACCCTTGACGGAGGAGCGGTGATGGGTTATGAGGCAATCCCTCCAGTGGAGCGGTCTGTTGTGGCACACCTGTATCCGGCGGCCGCTGCCTCTTGAACAGGGGATCCTCGTTTACCCTCTCAGGCCTGTGAGTTCTCATCTGTCATTATGGGCAGAGCTTACAAAGCCTGTGGGCAAGCCGCTTCCTTTTTGCATGCCATGGCTTTGCTACAGGTCTACCAGGCCAAGGCACGCATGGACATGCACGAGGATAGCCCAGACCGTGCGCTCAAAGGTGGACACACCTTAGTGGATATCGCACACTCAGACCCCGCTTTGGGCAGCCCCTGGGCCTTCCGAGCCAGGTCCCTGTCCTCCACCTTGGTGCCCCACACCTGTTACATATGTGGTGCCTCTGATTCCCCTGGCCCGGTTCGTGGAAGCCTGGAGAGTGCTTCACAATCTTCCCAGCTGGCTCCTCCATACCATCAGACTCGGCTACATGATTCAGTTCGCCCGGCGTCCGCCCAAGTTCAGTGGTATTTGTTACACTTCGGTGTTGAGCGAACATGCCCCTTTCATGCGCGCGGAGATCGCAGTCCTACTGGTGAAGGATGCGGTAGAGCCGGTTCCTCTAGCCGATATGAAGACCGGCTTCTACAGCCCGTACTTCATTGTACCCAAGAAAGGTGGTGTGTTACGGTCAATCTTGGACCTGTGAATTTTGAATCAGGCCCTTCACAAGCTTCCATTCAAGATGCTAACGCAGAGATGCATTTTCGAATGTATCCGTCCCCAAGACTAGTTCGCAGCGATTGACCTGAAGGACACGTACTTTCACATGCCATTCCTGCGCTTCATCATATCAGTACAAAGTCCTACCCTTCGGGTTGGCCCTTTCGCCCCGCGTCTTTACGGAGGTCGCAGAGGCGGCCTTTGCTCCCATGAGAGAGCATGATGTTCGTGTCCTCAACTATCTCGACGACTGGCTGATACTAGCTCACTCTCGAGAGCACTTGTGCAAACACAGGTACTTGTTGATCCATCATATCAGCCAGTTGGGTCTTCGGGTAAACTGGGAAAAGAGCAAGCTTGCCCCAATGCAGAGGATCTCTTTTCTTGGTATGGAGCTAGACTCGGTCAAACAGACGGCACGCCTCACAGAGGAACGTGTCTGGTCGGTGCTGAACTATCTGAATACTGTCAAGAGCATAAAGGCCCGTTCACACCAAGGACGATAACTATAAAGATAACGATAAAGATATAATTCTAAAAATCGTTCTCCATATTAAAGAATAACAGAGTTCACACCACAACTATAACGATAAAGATATGAGGAACGATATCATTGGGATCACTTTCAGAACGATTTTTTTCCAGCTGTCGAACGATAAAACACTGACAGCCAATCAGAATCCATTCTAATTTAAAGGTCTTGCGCATTTAAAATGGTGATCTGGATCATCCGATCTGGATCATCCGGGTGCGCACGTACTTAGAATAAAAAGACTGTTATCGGTCGCTGGTGTGGACACATATATAGTTATCTTTATCGTTATCTTTATAGTTATCGTGCTTGGTGTGAACGGGCCTTAACAGTGATCCCACTGAAACTTTTTCAGAGGCTCCTGGGGCATATGGCAGCCCGTGGTCAGACCCTTCATTTCTCCGGGCCAGGGTGCTCCTAGAACATGTGTCCACATCAATTGCCTTGAGTTGTTTGCAGTACACTTTCTTTGCTGCTGGGCAAACATGTACTGGTCCGTACGGACAACACTGCGACCATTGCGTACATCAACCATTAAGGTGGTCTACGCTCCTGTCGCATGTCTCAACTCGCCCGCCAACTCCTCCTTTGGAGTCAGAAGCATCTGAGGTCACTTCGTGTCACTTATATTCCTGGACGGGCCGCGGAGGTTCTAGGTGATCTATCACAATCATTCATAGACACCATCACTTCTACGAGGCATGCTTACGCCCTGAAGTGGAACCTATTCGTTGAGTGTTCGAAGGTGTTCAATCGGTTCTCTGCTTTATTTCCTGCAAGATGGGTTGGAGTGAGGGCTGTCTCCCTCCACCCTCAAAGTGTATGTTGCCTCTATTGCCGCACATCACGATGCAGTGGATGGGAGATCAGTGGGAAAGCACAACCTGATCGTCAGGTTCCTGAAGGGAGCGAGGAGACTGAATCTGCCTCGCGCCCCCTCTATACCCTATTGGGACTTATCTCTGGTGCTGACTGCACTGCAGAGACCTCCCTTTGAGCCACTGCAGGTAGCTGAGTTAAAAGTCCTGTCTTTAAAAATGGTTCTCCTGCTTGCTTTGGCCTCCATCAAGAGGGTAGGGGACCTGCACGCATTTTTTGTCAACGAATTGTGCCTGGAATTCGAGCCGGCTAACTCTCACGTTTTCCTGAGACCCCGGCCTGGATATGTGCCCAAGGTTCCTACCACTCCCTTTCGGGACCAGGTGGTGAACCTGCAAGCGCTGTCCCCAGAGGAGGCAGACCCAGCCATGTCTTTTCTCTGTCCCGTCCGCACCTTGCGGTTATATGTGGACAGAACACAAAGCCTCAGGACCTCAGACCAGCTCTTCTTCTGTTACGGAGGCCAGCAGAAGGGAAAGGCTGTCTCCAAGCAGAGGCTGGCCCACTGGATAGTAGATGCCATCATCTTGGCCTACGAATCCTAAGATGCACCTTGCCCCCCTGGGTTGCGAGCCCACTCCACTCGGAGTGTAGCTGCTTCCTGGGCGTTGGCACAGAGTGCCTTGCTAACAGATGTTTGTAGAGCTGTGGGCTGGGCGACACCTAACACGTTCGCTAGATTCTATAGCCTATGTGTATTCTTCCACGGTACGGCTCCCTGCGGCGAGCCCATGTCTTTTCCTTGGCAGAGCCTGCTCTGTCGTCAATGACCGGTTGAGCTCCCCCTGTCATAGGTTGGAGCCACCTCAGTGACATTCCATGTGTTGTACTGCCTGGTAAAACGCCCAGTCCATATGTGTATCCTCCACATGTTGTACTATGTACTTACAGTATTATGTAATTGACATTTGTAGTTACACTGTTAACTTTAACCCTAATCATAACCTAACCATTACCCCAAAGCTTAGCTCTAACCCCTGTAATCCTAACCATATAATTTCTAAAGTGAACCATACCTCAAAAGCATTGGCAGAAAAGTGGAAATTATCCAGAACAACACGTAGTTACACAGTGAGTCCATTGTCTTAGTAGTTAAGACCACCTAATATACAGTGTGACCCTAATTTCTACACACTTAGAAATAAAGGTTCTTTATTGGCACCTATTGGTTCCATGAACCTTTAACATCCATGGAATCTTTCCATTTTACAAAAGGTTTTTCAGATTATTAAAATGATCTTCTCACTAAAGGTGATGATACACAGGGCAACTTTTTGAGCAATTTTGCCAAGCGATGTTGATGTTGTAAATAAGACTTTGTCTGGTCATTAATGTGCTTGGAACACCCAATTACAACATTTACGACTCCATTTGAAGGGATTGAGACTTGTGCTGCCATCAGCCAATCAATCAGTGCTGTTCTTATGTTAAATGTGGTAGCATTTACAGCTCTCGTTTTGGCCCCAAAATGAATGAGGACCCATGAGCAAATATGGCAGAAATGTCATACTTTCAGGGGGTTCTGCACCCACTGATGAAGTGCTATTGAGTTCATGTGAATGCTAATGGATAGCATCCAGGTATTATATAAACTTAGTTGGATGACTCAACCCATCCGAGGTGTCTTCCACTTGTGTACACACGTTTCCGTTGAGTTGGCTGTGCAAACACTGACTCAACATATTGTGTCAGTTCTCCCCAGCAACTGGCGGAATAAAAGAAGCAACCATCTAAAAACTGTTCATGTCATGTATTATTGATGGACCACAGAAGGGAAGAGAGACAGAGAGAGAAAAAAGAGGAAGATAAGATGCACATTCAGGCATTTCACTCTGCACTTAACTTTGGGTTTGTTTTATCAAGCCTGGGTAGTGGAACATTTCACACTTGTAATTTAGAAGGGAGGTTAGCACCGCTTTTTATCTGTGGTTATAAAACCCTGCTGCAGAGTTTTGCAGTGTGATACGATGTAGTTTTAAAATGTTTTGGCTAGATGTCTAGCAACAGACATTCACTGAGATATTGAAAGCACGTGCCTCATATCGCAAGCTTTGTACAGTCACACAAGCCAAACAGTCAAGGAGGATTTACGCAGCACTGATGTGAAAGTGCAAGACAAGTCAGTTTAAACCGACAGCGCATTTTTGTTGCAAAGTGGAATCTATGCTTCCTTACTCTTTCATGAGAGTGTCTGAGAACAGCAGTTCACTCCAGCTCCCCAAGTCAAGCACACAAACACACCATTTTGATTAAAACACGACACAATACAAGAAAATTAGATATCGCTTTCTTCTCTGAGCTGAACATCTCTCATGTGTTTCTGTTGTCGTAAACGACAACTGCGAGTTCTCTGGTTCACATCTGTGGCTCTGTCCCAAATGGATTCTTCTGAGTCCACACTTCCCTGGTGTAATGCCACTTTTACTGTTGGATAGAAGTCTGCTGCACCCTTCTGAAACCTAAAATGTCTAATGGGACACCCTACAGTCTTGACTTAATGGACATGCACAATATTAAGGACACACACTCTACAAAACATCCAGAAAAATACAGCCCAATGTACCATGTTAATATGAAGAAATTTTCTGTATTGACTTTTCACAGGTGTTTTACATTTATTTTGCATTATGCATTGCATGGTGTTGGTTTAGGGTTGAAGGAATTGTCTGGAAACCCGGAACTTAACGGAAAACAATCTGGTACATTTCAAAATATCGGTCCAACAATGCTGTCCACTTAAATAAGATTGATATAATAATAAGAAAAAATAGTTTTTAGACAATATTTTAACAGTTTGCTTTAACCCTTAAACGCATACCTCTGGTCTTACTACCCTCCTCCTCATTCTTTTTTTAAAGTTTAACATCAACCTTCTCAGTATTCCTCAATCAAGTCATTATAAACAATATAGCAAGAAGAAAAATAAATAAAAATGCCTGTTTTCCCATTCATTTTTGTAAAAAGGACCCAATGACCCAAGGTGTGTACAGTGTTTTTTTTAATAATTCAATAATTTAATCTGTGATGACTGAATAAGTGCAATTCACCTTTATTCATCAAGGTGGCAATGTCTGATACACAATGATGAAGTGAAGTTTCAATCATAGTTATCGCAGGCATAGTTAAGTACCGTCTGCAAAACTTGAAACGACTCAGTGATTTACTGCAGAGCAAGTACTGAACACAATCAAATATTGGTGTCACTGCCACTTGATGGTGAGTCTGGTAAAGAAGCTGTTAGCAATCAAAATATTGATTTTGAAGATGTTGAAAATGATAGTTTTGATGTTTGAGATGGTGAATATGAGCCAGATGATGAATGTACTGGGAAATGAGCTCTGACGAGGAGAGTGATGATGGTATAAAACATCTGCTCAAACTGAACCCTTCCAAGCTCCAAAAGGTAACAAAATATGCTTTATTTGTGCTAATATCAGGAGAGTTTTATATTATTGCGACAGCTAGAGATCCAAGTCGCTAAAGATGAACGAATGCCACATGAAACACAGGCACCCGCCATTTTTAAAAAGCAGTGTTAACACACAGTTTATATAGGCTACTTACTCCACAAACTAACTCCACAAACTTGGAAAACAGCGATAGATGGACCGGCGACGCCAAAGTTCAGGCACTTCTCAACCTTCTCCTTTATCACGAAACCCATGACACACAGCAAAAACACAGCACCGATCATGCCGTCCTCCATCCTCCAGTTGTTGATGTTGTTAAATAATGCCGTTTTCAGCCGTTTTTTTTTTTTTTTTTGATAAACCATCTTTTGATATCTCATATTTGCATTTTTTCGCACTGATAAAAAAGAAAGAAAGATCAATCACTATACTATAGACTGTTACAAATCCAGTTTCTATCAACATCAACAAAAGCCATCTTTACTCTACAAATGTGGAAGAGAAGTTGCATCTGACATGCCATTTATGCTTATTAATATTTACACAGACTATTAATGTTGTTCATGTACACAAAACTGCATAATGCAAATAAAAACAACAACTAATTAGAGGGTGAAGCTATGTTGTCACAAAATCATATTGTAATAGTGATCATTACTGTCGATTAATAGATTGCATCTGTGGAATAAAAAAAGCACGCCATATTATGGCTACAGATGAAGCCATAAGCAACTTTTTATGAATTTATTAGAAAATTAAGACTTCACATTGGTTAGTTCAGTAGCTGGTGTCCTGCAGAGTCCAGCTGCAACCAGCTCCAGAACACCTGCCTGGAAGTTTATAGCAATCCTGGAGACTTTGATTAAGGTGTGTTTAATTAGGGTTGGAGCTAAACTCTAGTGCTATGTCAGCCAACTCATGATTATTGCTTCATTATATATAAACATTACTTTATATAATATCATATGTGTAGAATGGTTAATTAAACCACGGTAGAAAGAAGTTCTTCCGGTCTTCTGGCAAGTAGCACAAAAAGCCCACCAGGTGTCGTCACTAGATATTGCAGCTAGCATCTAGAGAAACTCGAATAGCAGAAATAATGTTAAAGTTCCCTTAACCACTTCAAGCTTGTTTTCATTATATGAATTAAATAATAAATTAATTTACAAATTTAGTTAAGAAAAAAGATCAATGTGGGGGAAAAAGGAAACAATATTAATAGGAATTCAAATAAAAAATAATAAAACACACTAATAAATAATATGACATTGACAGGGAACATATATTACGTAAAGTTTAAGGGTCACAGCTACATACAATTTACAACATTGTAAAAGAAGACCTATCCCCAACACTCAAAATAAGACCAGCCAACAAAAATCATCACATCATCACTGCAGTCCTCTGTTAATTTGCATATATATATATATATATATATATATATATATATATATATATATATATATATATATATATATATATATATATCCATGGTGCTGAATTGCAAACTGTCGAGATCATAGGTAACTAAACCTATGCGTGTGATCTCGACAATCGATTACTATGGACTTCGACCGAAAACAGGATGTAAATACAGGTATGTGCGCTGGCTGAAATAACATCACTTTTATTAATATCTTTCACATGCAGTCAGATTCACCCGTGTTCACTTTGAAGGAATCACTCACATTGGCTGTGCACTTGTAATGACACATCAAGGATGTTAAGAGGCTAAAGCAGGTTTAAAACTTGCCCCATTGCAAATTTTAAAAAGAGGATAACACGGTGTAGGCAACACCGATTTTTGTCGTTGTTCTCTGTATTGACAGCACTCCAAATTTACAAAAAAATTAGCTCAATGTTAAAATTGACCGGAGTTCTCCTTTAAGTTTTATAGTTCATGTGAGGTCACTCATAAGGTGCATTAAAACAGTTAAAATGATTTTAAATGACCTGATGAATGTACAGGAAATGAGAGCAGTTACTCCTGAATTAAATTAAACATCCTATAAGGGCTTGTATAAAATCCTATGGGTTTTGATGCAGAGTCAATATAAGGGATTCTCTCTAAATCGCTATAATTTTAATGTGTCTGTCCCTTTACCCGTGGGATGAATTTAAGATTGGATTTATCACTTTAATATAAGGTGACTGATAATATTGTGAGATCAGCTAGTGTGCTAGATAAAATCATAGTTGTGACTGACACAGATAGCTATAAAAGCATGTCTTTAATCGTTTTTACCTAGTCACATGCGAGGACATTTGCACAGCAACCGCAGAATGACCTAGATTTTACCGATTAAGAGAATGTAAGTGGCCGCCTTTAGCATAGACACGTGTCTGCAGGAAAAAGTAAAGACCTGTCACGTCTGGTGCATGTCGCTGTCTTCATTGTCTCTTTGTCAAAAACAAAATGCACCTGTCACCCTCATTCGATTTAGGCAAATATTACATCTCATGGCCGTCAGTGTCTTGGCAAAACATTGTCTATTCAATTTTTGCCTCATGCCTCCAAAGGGAAGTGGCAGCTGTGTCTTTCTAGCTGAATTGTAAACTTCAAATTCATAACAAATGTGCAATAACAAATCAAGGAATTAATAGCTGCTCATGCTATAAGTGAGAAAATAGCTGAAATAATAATGCATAGCATAATGGCAAATTCAAGTATCATGTGTGAGTTATTGGCTGCCATTTAATCTTATTTAACTTGCTCGGTAATGCTGGTGTTAAACATTTATCCTCACTCCAGTTTGTTTTCCCACATGCAGCTTGTTACCTTGGCGCTCTTTGCCTCCATGACAGGCGTTATTAAGACCCTGAGTGATTTTTATGACTCCGCTCTGTGCTCGAAAAGAGCCGCTCTTTCTTATACGGTTCAGCCCAGCGCAGGCACTGCAGCTTCAGGTAGAACCATTAATCAGGACCCTCAACGCATGACCCCTCCATCAAGACAGCTCTGCCAGGACCTAAAATAAATCAAGCTTGCACTTTAATGCGGGTTGTTACAATACTAAATGTGTTGCACAGCTCCTTCAAAGCAGTCTGCAAAATCATTACTTCCCCATTGCTGATATAGCCAGATCATTAGATGTGAGGAAGGCAAATGTAAAACAAAGGCTCTGTTCCAAAACCTAGTGGCAATATTTTAAGACATCATAAGTGTGTCCCGGGTGGAAAGCCTGTTCCAAAAAAAAAAAAAAAAGGTATAGATAGCATTATAATGCTGCCTTCTAAAATATTTTTAATCATTTTTATGGAAAAAGCAAGCCTACACTCTTGAGAAGGGTACCACTGTATGGTTGATCTGTGTTCTGTTTATGATTATGAGTTTTTGTTTTGTATTTCAGTTCTGTCTCCCAGTTTTCTGTGTTCTAGTTAGTTATGGTTTGATTAATTTGCACACCTGTTTTACATTTGGTTAATTAGTTTGGCCTGTCTATTTAAGCAAAAAATATTGATTTCATTCCTTTGTCAGTTCTCGTCGTGTTTTACATTTGTTTTTTCTGTTTCCTGTTAGTGTCTTGAGTTCTGTTAAATAATTACACTGCTGCGAAGATCAAGGTTTCATCAACTTTATTTGCAGCCTGGCGGTGACAGAAGAAAAAAATGGATCTAGCAGAAGATAATATCCTCCTCTAGCAGAGGAACCAGTCACGGATGAAGCACAAACAGGCGTTTTTGGACCTTTACCACCTCGTCCACTTTGACGACTGGCTGTGTTTGATTTTTCCAGGCCAGCTTGAACACCAGGAAGAGAGCACGCTTGCCCAGGGATGATTATTTAGGGACCTTAATGAAGTATGTGGAGTGAGTACTCTTCCACAATGCCTGAGCCTGAGCCTGAGCCCACCACGATACCAGCGCCAGCAAGGAAAGAGACAGAGACCGATCCTGAAGAAATGTCAGGTGTGTGAGCCGGCCGGACAAATGTCCGTCCCTGAGGGAATTCAGGACGGAGTTTGAGGGGATGAATTGGAGTCCTAGTCCCTCTACTGTGGCGGAGGAAGTTTCGCTCATTGGTTAGGAGAGTGAGTGTATCCTTCTGAGCTTGTTGTCACCCTGCACTGAACCTGTTAACAGAGTTACTGATGTCTGTGTTTCCACCCTGCCTCCCACTCCCACCTCGTCTATATGTTTCGAGTCAGTGAGAAATGTCTGCCTGTTCTGTGTTGGCCAAGAGGGTCGTTCCTGAGATATGTTTTTCCTGTGTCAACCTAGAAATGTATCTGTGTAATCCCTGTCTGCTCTGCCCTGTACTTCAGCCCTGTCTGCACTGTCTCAGCTACTCCCACGCTGGCTCTGTATTAGTGCTTGGACTCGCCTCAAGCTTAGTATTTGTCAGTACATTCCTGGAGTGTCATCTCTCTAGCTCAGCCCAGAACTTTCTGTGCCGGTCACTCTACCTCGGCCTGTCGACTCCACTGTGGCTCCTCGCCCCCTTGGCTCCACCTGGGACCATCATCCCTTCGGCTTCACCATGCTTTCTCGTCCCCTTGGCTCTGCCTTGGTCAGTTGTCGCTCTGCCTGCACCAGACTTCCGGGACTTCCGGGACTTCCGGGCCTTCAGCTGTTCTTCGTCCCTCCAGACCTTCGGCTTTGTCAGGCTTCTCCTTCCTTCGAGCTTCACCTTGGTCCTCGGCCCCTCCGCCTTCGCCTTACTCCTCCACTATGCCGGATTCACCTCAGCTCCACCCTGCCCTCCAGGACCTATGGTATCGCCCCGTTTCTTCAGTTATTTGTCTCCGCCTGGGTCTCCACTGTCTGCAGCTCCATCTTGGTCAGTTGTTCCCCTGGTTCTGCAGGTCAAGTCTCCACCATGGGTCCTCCATCCCTCGACTCCGCAATGGGCTTTCATCCTGGTTCTCGTGCTGGGGATTCGACCCTGGCTCCTTTCACCATCTTCTCTGCCATGGTTCATCTGAATTTTTGGACCTTTTTCCATGTGTCTGATTACATGTTTACTGGTGCAAGGGTAGGACAACCTGTCACTCACATGAGATTGACTAATAGCATTCCACCCTATATTTTCTAATCAAAGACACTTGAAAAATGTTTATACGGTTTCCTCAAAAACATTAAGCATCACAACTTTATTTCAGTATTAATAGTATTAAGAAATGTTTCTTAAGCATCAAATCATCATATTAGAATGATTTATAAAGAGATGATGCTGAAAATGCAGCTTTGATCACAGGAATAAATTAATTGCATTGCTGTTTCTGAACAAATAAATGCAGCCTTGGTGAGCACAATGTTAATGTTTTTAAAATAAACACTTCTTACCAACCCCAAGCTTTTAGAACGTGTATGTGTTTATATGTATGAGTGTATATGTATGAGTGCGTATATATATATATATATATATATATATATATATATATATATATATATATATATATATATATGTATATATATATATACTGTGCTAAGGCTGCTATGTTGTTGTGAGTAGTTATTAGGTAGTGTGGTTGTATGCTAAGATGTTATGGATGGTGCTCCAGTGCTGTTAAAATAAAGCTATTGAGATAAGCTGTTTCAGGATTTTGCTGAGCACTTTTGTTTTAGACAGACTATTAACGGTCTCTGCTGTGTTCATGAGGCAACACATAGCTCATGTGTGTTGTGGCCGTGAGCCCCTTTTCCAAGTGATAAAAGGCATTACATTGTGTCACACGATAACAAGCCCATCTAAATCTAAATTTCCATGTGCTGCAGAAGAGCCGTGCTACTGAAATCGAGTTTAACAGGCAGCTAAAGCAGAAAGACAATAGAGTATTAGTGTTGGTCACTGATTCTTCATTGTGCTGAATGTGCTCTGATTTTGTGATCATGACATCTTTTTTCATGTGGGCAGCAGGACATCCTGTGTTTGGAATGGTGTGCTAAAGCAGAGCTAATTCACTGAAAAAGACTAAACTGGTGTGCTGATGTGTGCTGGCGTGGCAAGGTAGACGCCCAATTATACTCAAACATACAGCATGAATCATTTAGCACTGTTAATTCAGGAGTTCCCTCAGGCAAGTGAGGAAATAAACTGCCATGAACAGAGGCTTTCGCTCAAAAGCGTCACACAAATGTGGTGAATGTGACAGCTTCAATTAATTCTCTCATCCAAGGCATCACAGCTTGTTTTGACAAGTAATTTAGGAGTGTAGAGAAAGAAAGACATTTTTACTCAGTTCTTGTCTCTGATAATGTAGAGATGAAGCATTATACTAATTTAACATCAACACAAACCTCTGCCTCTTTATAGACTGCACACAGTCTCAATGCACCCAATATCCTCACTGCAAACTTAGAGCAACATCTAGAGGTCAAACTTGCATACTGCAACCTAACAGCAGTGCTTATTGGCCAGTAAGACAGATACTCTTATTTGATATTCAGAATCAGAACCTTGAAATCTAGAAGCATTGACATTTGGCTTTAACTCATTCTCTTTGAACGATTTTAATCACAGACTTTCTGTCATGTGCCCAACATGGCTGGTGTCAGGGTCACTGTTGCAGAATAAGAATAAGGCTATTCTTTCTACAGATCTGACAAAAGATGAGTAAGACTTTTTTGCGAAATTCTTTCCTATTGTGATGTATATCCGGGTGAAACAGCTTCTCAAAGATGAAAAAAAACTAAATAAAAAAATGTAGGGCTGGGCTTGATTTTGTCTATGGGGAATTAATTTGGATGGTTGTGGTTCGCTATTGGTGGATCTCATGTGAGTGACAGGTTGCCCCGCCTTCGTGCCAGTAAACACGGTAAACGCCAGTAAAAAAAAAAAAAAAGGTGTGCACGGATAATTCATTTATAATAAATAATGCAATATACCATAAAAAATAAGAATGAACCATTTTGATTTCATGTTGACTTTATAATTTTAAGTCTAATTCGCTTACAAAAGCAAATTAGCAAAAAGCACTGTAAAGTAAAGTGATTGTACCAGACCTTAATATGATAATACTTATACATGACATACTTATAAAATAACATAGTACATGTCCACAAATACATGGTATTGTCATTGTACCATGTTCAAGAGACATAATAATACCATGATGGATGTCAAAACAAAAATACATGATTTTTAGATAAGTTCTACCATGGTACAACACAGTAATAGCATGTTATATGCCTGGAAATACATCGTTTTACTAATGCGCAATATCCAAAAAATAAATATTACAATAAATATGTACCCAAAAATGCATAGTGGTAGGCCTACATAGAACATGCATCAATGGTATTGTAATGGAAACATGGGTAGCACTTTATTTTACAGGCCTGTTTTGCATGTATTGTAATAATTGCAATAACTGGGTAATAACTAGGTACTAACCCTGAACCTACCCCAAATCTTAACCTTAACCCATAAAGTTACCTTATATTATTCAGTACTTTCTTGATAAGTACACTGAAAGTGGACATAGTGTAAAATAAAGTGCAACCAAAACATGCCTAAAAACAAAGAAATACCATGGTACATACCGCCACAAACAGTGTTATTGTAAACTAAAACTATTAACTGTTAATTGAAATAAAGCTGAAATTAAAATAAAAAAAATAGATGGCACAAACTTAAACTTATAAAAAAAGAAAGAAAAGTAGAACCATTGTCTTGGCTACTAACTGAGATAAAACAAGTTTTAAGCTTAAGTACTAAAACTAGTCAACTACAACTAAAACTAAAATAAATTCAAGCTAAATAGAATATAACGAAATTACTTAACATACATAAACGAAATTACTAAAACTAAAATTTAAATGAAAACGGAAAGTGTAAAAATAAAAACTATTAGTTTCAGTACTATAAAGCAACACTAAATAACTTTTTTTTACCTTAAAATAATGTTTCCAAAATCGTTTCAGTGGTTCATCAAGTCGTAACAGGGTGAAAGGCACTTCTGCATTGGCTTTGTGGGCCTAATATCTGCTATAACCACACTATGCAAGTTTGCCAGATCGGGTCGCGTTACTGTAGTTCTAATGAGACATAAAAAACTACAAATTTGACTTGCTTTACGGTAAGTGTTACAATAGTCATTATTTAGTTTTTCTTCGTTTTTGATGTCGCAATACATTATACTTTCATAAAATCATGCAACATACTCTACCTTGTGGACATCGTTCATTCCAAAGCCGGGCAATTCCACTTACAACCTGTAGGGTGACCGAAGAGGAAAGTGTTGCTTTAATATGCATAACAGTAAAATAACAACGGCCCAAAATACCATGCCCAAAAATATGGAATTAATTACAATGGTGCGTGTCAAAAATTAGAGAGGCTGTTCACAGCAGAACAAATTGGTTGAGCTTGACAATTCAACCACACTCTAACCGTACCCATAATAACCCAATTGCTAAACATAACTCCACCCAATATGTCCAGAGAGGTGGGGCTGGACTAGGTTAAGCTCCACCCATTATGTCCAGTGAGGGGGAGATAGACATCATTTGGCTCTGCAGTGAGCAGCACTTGAAAAAAAAAATAATAATAATCGCATTATGGTAAAAATTTGTGTTTTTCTATGGTATGTGTTCAAAACCATAGTAATATTTAAACATGTGTAATGAATACACGGTATAACCGTAGTTACCATGTCAAGAAATTTGATATCATGGTACCATGGCCAAAATAACACAAGGAGTGCTACAATGGTACTTTTGGTGTTTGTGCTGGATGGATGCCACACCATTGATCATCTTCTTAATCTTATATATCGCTGTGATGTCTTCATCACAGCACTGAAACAGGAGGCCTTTGAAGCCGTAAACAGAATGGCAATGTTTTCGAGGGCCTGGACTAACCAAGCATTCAAATACACACATCCTGAGGAAGTAACAAGTTTCCTGATCCACGTTAAACAAAGAAAGGCGGTTCCATGTGATAAGCGCACACATTCCACCCTTCTCTCCATCCTCAACGTCCTTCACATTCATGAACACTCACCTGTGAAGATGAGCGTGTGTCTTCTCTGGCTCGGCCTGAGCGCTCTGTGTAAGGACACTCCGGACAGATTCAGACCATCAGCATCTCATCCTCTTTTTATTCATTTGTCTCACCTCTTTCTCACTTTTGCTCTCATCCGCAGGGCAAGCGACCGACACACAGGCAGGTAAGTCCTCAGTTTACGTTTTACTTGCATGTGAGGGAAACGGTTTCGTTCACGACGACAGTTTTGGGGCTGTTGAGTTATTTTTACCTCTCTCAGATTCACCTGACCGCTTGATTTATACAGTTGGGCAAAGGGAGCAGTGAAATATAATGACAGTTCTGTTCTTTTCTGGGACTTCTTGGATGTATTTTTAGTCAGAGCAGATCTGTGATTCGCTTGGACGCTTTTATACTTCAGAGATATTTTGTCACGGACTGTTTAGCCGCTCACAGGAAGTTTGCGCTTCGTATAATAGCAAGATGTTTAGTCTTCGTTTAATTAGAGGCTCAAACAAGATCAGTGATGCAGAACCCACAAACACTGTCGCTTTCTAATCAACCCACCACCATTAACTTTGGGTTCGGATTACACTTGTTTAATCAGATTTTAGTGGTGTTTACTGGGCTGGCGTGTACAGCGGATAATTCTGGTTGTGTTTGTTGGCCAGGCCGAGAGTTGTGCGCCAGAAATGCAGGCTCTGTGCTCCTCAGGGAATAATGTTTTGTGTTTGTTTATGTGCTTTCCTTCCTTCCTCTTCTTTCTGTTTGGAACGCCACTGCTCTCCACACTGTCAGTGTGGCCTTCTTTAAGACTTCAGGAAGAGAGCTGAGTGTGTTCTGCTCAAAGTAAACATACCAAGAGGAAGACTCGTTAGAAGTTTTCATCGCTTTACCCTTCACTGAGAAGACAATCCCAGAATTCCCCCCTTGTGTTAAATAAGTGCACTTAATAGATTGTAGTGTACTTCAAATCTTAAAAGAATAGTTTAAAACATGTACTTGCATATAATATAATATTACTCAAATAAAAGCCAAAGTGTACTTAAAGAGAGACACTTTCATGACTGTTTCTTCACACACTTAAATAGGGCTTTACAACATGCACTTAGTAATAACGTCAAATTAAAAGTACATTTTAAATCTGTTTCAATAATATTTTGTCGTGCTTTAAAGAAGTATACTTATTTTGATGTGTTGACTAACATACTAAAGCAAATTTTAACTTTACTGTGTTATTCAATATTCAATATACAGTTAATATATTTGAAATACTTCACCATGTAAGAATGTGTGATTACAAATTTATTTCAATATATTACATACAAATTTCAATATAAATTACAATAATTATATTTTACTGATTAAATATATTTTATATGATTACCTTAAAGACACTATAAACGTGTGACAGGACGTTACCAGAATTCACAGCAGATTTAACAAAAATTAGCTAAAATTAGCTCAGAACCAACACGTGTTTTTGAGAGTGCAATAAATATGCATAATCTCTTCAAACAGAAAGGTTTAAAAGCTTTTATGATTACTTTTAAATAGCCATCTATTGTGTAACACTGCAGACCACGAAATGTCAATAATAAATGTGTAAATAATTGTATAATAATATATAAATTATTTTTTTATTTATAATGCACCTTTCAAAATCTCAATGTTTCACAATTATTTACAAAATGATTATAATTGTATTAATATGATATTAATAATATTATTATTTATTTAAAAATGTAATTAATATTATTGCTATATAATTATTTATAAAAAATTCAATTAAGATAACGGCATATTCTGTCACTTTTTTCTTTTCCTTTTTTTGCTATTTTGACTCCCAAAATTGGTTAGATCGTAAATATGCTGACCGTTTTTTATTATCTGTTTATATTCTGTCCCAGACAGCAACATAGCTTCGAACCAGATCCAGCCCACATCTGGGCCGTGTGGAATCTCCGTGTACCAGATGTGGGCCGGATCTGGGCCGAAACCATATTACTGTTGGGGTTTGCTTCATTAATGTTTTAATTTTTACGTTTTTTTATTTTACACATGGTGTGTGTGTGTGTGTGTGTGTGTGTGTGTGTGTGTGTGTGTGTGTGTGTGTGTGTGTGTGTGTGTGTGTGTGTGTGTGTGTGTGTGTGCTTGAGTGTGAGAGTGTGTGTAAGTGTGTGCATGCGTGTGTGTCAGTGGTTCCGGTAATCTCTATGTCATGGGGACAAAATGTCCCTACAAAGATGTCAATATCTGAAATCCTTGTCCTTCAGGGGATTTTTTTTTTGTCCATGAGCAAGACAGCTTATAAATCACACTAAGTGCTGTTTTTTTTTTTTTTTTTTTTTTTTCGGAAATGTGAAAATGTAGAAAGTTTTCTATAAAGGGTAGGGTTAGAGTATTGGGGATCAAGTGTGTGTGTGTGTGTGTGTGCACACAGGTTTGGCTATACTTGTGAGGGCTAAATGTCTACACTTATTTAATAAAATATTATAACAAGCGACTAGTGAGGACATTTTACTGGTCCTCATTAATTAAAAAGGTGTAGCGAATTAGCTCAAAAAGGGAGTATATATTTAATAATTAATCATAGCCTACTGGTTATGATAAATTTGTGCCTGTAAAAAATTGCCCTGTAAAATAACAGTAATCTACTGGCAGCTGTGGTTGCCATCAATGTACTGTTAATTTACAGCCCTTTACCATTAACAGTATCTCAGCTCTCCGTTTTTAACAGTATGTTACCGTAAAAATACCATGGAAGGTAACTCATATAATTTGGGAAATCGATTTCCTTAAACAGTTCGAGTTCAAAAACTAGTATTTATACTGACTGTGAACTGACTTAATTTTAGTCCACTGAAAATTAATATATCTTTATATAAAACTGCAAACACCTAATGTGTAATAGTGAATTAATTAAAAACATGATTTTAACTAAAGTCTTTGCAGTTCGTAAAGCGAACAATAGCACACATGTATGAGCTAAAGTACTTAGCATGGAGATCGTCACTGCATCAGCAACTACACAGTTACTGCTTTTAAATAAAGCAACCGGCAGCAAACATCAGTGTTTCTCTGCTCATCTTTGACTGAAGCACAGGCTCTACTTTCCAGCAAAAATGCTGACCCATGTCGTAGAAATTTTAAACTGTATATTAAACTAACCATGTTTCTAACATCTAACCTTATTTGACCCTAACATTTGAACTGGATGTACTATACGAAACCAATAGAAACCTTGGAAAACCGTGACTTTGAGTGTGCGTGTGTGCGTGTGTGTGTGTGTGTGTGTGTGTGTGTGTGTGTGTGTGTGTGTGTGTGTGTGTGTGTGTGTGTGTGTGTGTGCGTGCGTGCGTGTGTGTGTGTATAAATAACATAGTTTGGGAAATGAAACTAGACCAGGGGTGCCTAACCCTGCTCCTGCCGATCGACTGTCCTGCACAGTTCATCTCCAACCCTAATCAAACACACCTGCCTTTCATTTTCAAGTGATCCTGAAGACCTTAATTGGTTGCTTCAGGTGTGTTTGATTAGGGTTGGAGATAAACTGTGCAGGACAGTCAATCGGCAGGAGCAGGGTTGGGCACTCCTGAACCTTACAGTCTGTTAGAATCTTGTGATTAACAAATGAAGTCATCATTAAAACAAAGTTTGCTTTACCTAGTAACAGAGGGGTTTGCATATGAAGAACCAATCAAATAGTGGGGAAATTATGTAATGCAGCCTGACATTTATGCCATACCTCTATACTATAAAAACTGTTATATTCTTGTGCACTGTGGGATTGTCTCAATGAAATTTAGATCCTCCGGCCTTGATTCTTCTTGGGAGAATTTCTCTGAGAACTACTCGAAGACTCTCCCAGCCGTTATTAAAGCATTTAGAGGACATTTGCTGATGTCTGTTTGTTAATTTCTGCTGCGCAGCAGGTCAGTTTAGGGAAGCAAGTAAGTTAGGGTAAGAGACTCAGCCAGTTGTTGACAGAAGACGCAAAGAGCTAGAGTATAAAGGTTATTAAGTGGCGATTTGCAGACGCTCTGTGTCGATCAGTAGACGCGACAGATTTTATTTATTAAGTGTCAATTTGCAGACACTAGATCTACTACACCCACAAAACTAATGAATTAAACTAACAGATCTCTCCTATATCATCTTGTGCAAAAACACATAGAACACTTCAGTTTAATATTTACTCGCCTTTTTAGTTATTGACTTTGCATAACTTTTTTCTATGAACTTTCACTAATATTTCAGTGAAATTAACATATTTTTTTAATAAATTCGACTGTTACATTTTACAGTATATTACTGTTTTTCCTTGATTTTACTTTAATCTCCTGGCAGCTGGGTTGCCAATAAATTGCTTGTTTTTCTACAGTTTTAATTTACAGTTGATTACTGTTAAAATACAATTCACTTTTATTTTATTTTACACATTTAACCTTTTTAACCCCGCTGCAAAATCTTTTAAATGAATACTTGTGTGTCCACACTACAGAGTGTAGGAGTAACACTGAAGTAGTGTTGAAGTTAATGATATAATTCAGTGATTAATTAACCGATGATTGAGCATTGGTGATTTAGATGTTGTTTTGTTTCATTTGATGTTACCATTATGGAGATCAGTGTTTACTTTAGTCGGGCTCTTGACCCTTGACTTTAACATTAGTTTTTTCTTTGACTGCTGTAACTGTATGTTTTTAAGACACATTTGTTGTAGAAAAAACAAAGCCAACCAAAATGAGATCAGATGTTGCTGATTATGATGTAATTACATAATGTTTGGATCACAGATCTAAGCCTGTGTCCAATCCCTTATCAAAAATGTGTAGATCATATTACTATACTTTGAAACTACAACAAAAGATCAAGCAGTTCTGCAAAATCAGTTATGAAGGTTTTTTAAACTCATCATGCACTAAAAAAAATGAACTATGGCTTCAGTCAGACACACACAGACATCAAGAATCAGCCAATGAATCTCAACAATGGTGACAATCAACAAAAAAGATCTGAACATCACAAAATACGCTACTAAAAGTCAACACAAAACCAACAGCAAAAATAACAGCAAAAAGTACAAATTAAAGAAAATAACCAGACAATTCAGCTGTATAATTTTTTCTTTTTTTCTTTTTTTTTGTACTATGCTGGTACCCAACATGCATTGCAGCATGAAATGTATGATTGTCAAATGTTGTTCAAAATGTTCTGAGTATAAACTTGTTTAAATCCTTCATATTTTCTGAATCTCATATCCCTGATAGATCTTGTTCTGTAAAATCACAATGCACAAAATCAAAACATCACCCATATAAAACATTAGACAATAAATGAGATCAGTGAACTTGACCACTAGATGATGATTGTGACCATTAACAAACAGCCATTGTCATCTGATCCTGTTTTCTTTCAGTTTTTTTGCCATAGCAAATGTAGGCTATTTTAAAGACACAGCTGCAGCAGCCAAAGAAAAACTAATGTTCAAATGTCAGGGTCAAGAACCCAACTAAAGCAATCACTGATCACCGTCATGGTAACATCAAATGAAAATAAAATTGCATCTTAATCTCTGCCACCTTTTAATAATAACTTCTGTAGACGTCTGACAGAAATAAAGTCAAACTGGTTAGTAATAAGTGAAGCTGGTAATGCTGTTTGTGGAGTTGTTTAATCCTCCTCTGCTAAGATCTTTTGCTAAGATTTAATGTCTTCTTGATCTTGATTTGATCTTTTTTCTGTTCTTCGAGTTCCTCTTTCCTTCAGTGATTCGGATTGTTAACAGCAGGTGTTCATCAGCGTCTCAATTAACTTTATTTATTAACAATTAAATTAACTGAATTAACTATGAAATGATTTGCTCAGTCATGTGGACTATATTAGTGAACTAATGTAGAGAATAGAGAATAGTGAATGAGGGTATCTTCTTATCAACTGTTAAGGAAGATTATTCTTCTTATCAACTCTCAAGAAAGGTTATTCTTCTGGTCATGAATTGCTATAAAGTACTCAACAATATAAAAGCTTGAAGCTTAAGATCACACATTTAAGATACTTTGTTTGGTGAGTATCAGACAGAGACAATCAAGCGTATAATGGGTTTTAATACGAATACATACGACTATACTTAAACAAATAATACATTTAAACAGAATAAACAAAAAATAAAGACAGAGAGAGTAGACCACAGAATGGCAAATATCACAAACCTTTGAGAGCCAGCAAAGAATCAAATCACCTTAAGGCAGGGGCAGACAACCTTAAACGCATTTAAATCTCGATAGAAATAATACTTGCATGGACTTTTGGTGCTGAGCAAGAATGAGTGTGTGTGTAGGTCCTCGATTAATCCGTGAGTTTGAAGCGTTCTTCCGTTTCTTCCGGAGAGCGCATCGTTAGCGGGAAGTTTAAAAGGTTTACTTGAAAGCAATGTTGCCAGAAGATCAGGGTAAGTCTGTTTCACCCAGAGATAAAAATCAATGAGCACAAGATTAAAACAAGGCAAAAAGCCGGAGATAAGACCAAGACAAAAAGCTAAGAACAAGACACAAATCAAAAGAATAAGACTAAGAAATAAGACTAAGATAGCCATGAGCCATCGTCATCGGAGAGAACTTAGAACTTAGAACATCACTTTAAGGAGAACTTAGTCCACACCTATTTTGGGTGAGATGACCAATAGTTGTTGTCCAACTTTTAGCGGGAGAGAGTTTCTTTGTCTCCTCCTGACAGCCTAATTTGCATGTTTTATGATGGTGTCAGGACTGGTCATTTTTACTCCAAAGGATGGCAAACATAGTTTAAAACATTTTATCATAACCTACTATATATAATTCGCTAAGGCAAACCGAGAGGTTACCAAGAAAGGGAGTGTGAGTTGAGTTTATTACAATCTTTTTGTAGCTCACAACGGAGTTTGGAGGTGTTTCTGTTTAGCCTCTGCCATGCCACTAAAGTGACAATGGGGCAATTTGATCCAGACTCATTTGCGCTAGGCCTGTTATTTACATGAATGAGTCCAATAGGTTAAAAGCTTTCTGAAGCTTAGAAAGAATAAGTCATTGTGATTTCGTCCAGACACTACAAAGGCTTATAAATTGGCCAAAACGTGTTTTGTTTTAAATCTAGTGTTTTGTTTCTATGGGTGTAGGTTTAGTGGTAGATATTTTGACATAAAATCAATGGAAGTCTATGCAATGTCCTCTCTAATATAGTGAAACAAATGTGTGTGTGTGTGTGTGTGTGTGTGTGTGTGTGTGTGTGTGTGTGTGTGTGTGTGTGTGTGTGTGTGTGTGTGTGTGTTTTATCTCTGGGTCTTTCTGAACAGCATTCACCATTGATCAGGTGACGTTGACTGTGCTTCCTGGTAATAATGTGGCGAGTGGCACTAACCTAACCTTGCATTGTGAGGCCAAAGTCAGTCACAGCCTCCCCCAGCCGCTGACATACACCTTCAGCTTCCTGCTGGACGATCAGGTCATGTACTCCAAAAATACCAGTGCCTCAGTGGTGGAGCGCAGTTTATCTCCAGCCAGGGTGTTCAACTCGGGTCGCTACCAGTGCGATGTCCAAATCTACGACAAGATCAAGACAAGCACCAGTCAGGCTATCAGAGTCACAGGTTAGTTACATAACTGATGCTCATCAAAGCATAATTCTACTAATTCTATTTTAGCAGCTGTTGCTGTCCACTTACAGTGGATATAAAAGTCTACACACCCCTGTTAAAACAGCTGTCTTTTGTAATGTAAAAAAGGAAATAAATCATATAAGAACTATTGCATGTTTATTGTAACAGTTGCAACCTCTACAATGTCACTGAAAACGGCTGTTTTAACAGGTGTAGACTTTATATATATATATATATATATATATATATATATATATATATATAAGCGCACATTTTTGCGACTATTTTTTATTTATTTTTAGATTAAAACCAATAATGTTTGAGATCTTTTTGGATTTGGAAAGTATTGCATGTTTTTTGTTGTTGCCACTAAATTTTGTAGTTGATGTGACTGACTATGGTGAGTTCAGGGGTTAATAAAGAGTCTTTAAACCCATGCAGGCCTTCAAGTCCCCACGATGAAGGTGAAGTCTGATATCATTTCTGAGGGGGAAGACATCAGGGCCACATGCAGCGCACCAGAGGAGACGGGCAGTCTGAACTTCTATTTCTACGAGGACGATCAGGAGGTCAAGCGAGTCTCTAGTATGAGCAACTCTGTGACGACCACTCTCACCATGCAGAAGCTCAAAGACGTCTACCTGCACTGTGTCTATGTGGTTATCATGCATCCTGACGCGGGCTTCTCCAACAAAAGCAACACGGTGAAAGTGATTGTAAAAGGTAAAAGGTAACATCATGTACATTTTGCTTGGTCAAAGAAACTCCTTCTAAAGACCCATGCATGAAATCAAAATTGTTGTTTTGTGGCTTTTAGCCCACATCAGTTGGCTACACTCAAAATTATTTTAGTCTGTTTTTAAAGGTTAGTTCACCCAAAAATTATGTCATTCATTTCTCACCCTCATGTCGTTCCAAACCTATAAGACCTTCGTTCATCTTCGGGACACAAATGAAGATATTTTTAATGAAATCCTAGAGCTTTCTAAACCAGCCATAGGCAGCAACGTCACAGCAACTTTCAAGGCCCAGAAAGGTAGTAAATACATAGTTAAAATAGTCCATGTGACTACAGGGGTTCAACATTAATATTATGAAGCGACGAGAATACTTTTTGTGCGCAACAATCCCCCAAAATAACGACATTATTCAACAATCTCTTCTTCTCCACGTCATTCTTCTACGCTGTTGACGTAGTGTAAACAGTGCAGCGCTTCCTGTTTCTATGTCAAAACACCAGCTCACTATTGGCCAGCTCCTGTATCAGCATCACACGCATGTGTCATGTGCTCACATCATCAGCGTCGGCCAATAATTAGCCAGCATTCTGGTGTATAACCCGTAAGTGCTTTACTTTGTTTAATACGTGAATAGCGTAGGAGATCTGACACAGAAGAGAAGAAATTGTTGAATAATTTTTATTTTTTTGAGCACAAAAAAGTATTCTCATCGCTTCATAACATTAAGGTTGAACCACTGTAGTCACATGAACTATTTTAATGATGTCTTTACTACCTTTCTGGGCCTTGAAAGTTGCAGTGACATTGTTGCTTATGGCTGGTTTAGAAAGCTCTCGGATTTTCATCAAAAATATCTTAATTTTGATCATTTATTTGATCAGTATTGATCAAATAAATGTAGCCTTGATGAGCACAAGAAGCTTCTTTGAGAAACATTAACAATCTTACAGAGCCCAAACTTTTGAATGGCAGTGTAAATGCTGGTCATTTATATCAAAATTATTGAATCATCTTTCACTCATGGATTATGTACATTTTAGTCCAATAAAATGTAAAGTTATAATGCCCCTAAGGTTATAATGCCTCTCAACCCCATATGATATGGCAAGAAGTATAGCAACACAAGAAAATACAGCTAAGCAAGTCATTTCATGGGGTCTTTATTGAGCATATCCACAGCTGACTATATTTTGCATCGACAGTAAGATTTTTTTTTTCTTTTTACAGATCTTGATGCGATCAGGCCGCAAATAAGCATTTCCCCCAGCGCGAATGTTGTTGAGGGTGACAGGGTGGATATCACATGTCAGGTGCAATATTCCTCAGATCTCGACTTGTTCCTTACCAAAGGCAACAGCGTACTTCGTCAGTCTTACACAACGTTCAAATACAGCTTCACCGTAAGAGCTGAGGATTCAGGGGACTATGTGTGTAAAGCAGAGAAAGGCAGCGTGCAAAAGAGGGCCGTCTATGGGCTAAATGTCACAGGTACCTAACCACAATCATACACATTTTGACTAATCTTAGAATGCTTTCAGCTATCAAGAGTCCACTTTCATCAACAAATAATATTGTTGTATTAAAGGGTTTATTTGTTTTTTGTTATTATTGCATTAAAAAAGTTTTTTTTTTCAATAATGTCACTTATGCATCGAATTTGCAGCAAAAATTGGAATATCACATTGAAATGGAAAATGGAACGTTAACCATTTTCACCATTAAAAAAAATGTACACACATTTGGCACAATCCTATACTGTGTGCAGAGCTCTGCGCATGCAGATTTAGTTCTGATTTGTTTGTCATAACAAAATTAATATATTTATTAATGAACAAATAATAAAATATATTTTGACAAGAATAATGATGCATATTATAATGCTCAACATGCTCAACTGCATCAGTGTTATTGAGATATTATTATAGATTTTATTCATATTTTGAATGTTTTTATTTTAATTGTAGTTATTTTTTAGTAATTTTGTTTCGTAAAAATATTTTTTGGTCATTTTTATTTGGTTTTTTTTTTTTTTCTTTTTGGATTTTATATTATATATATATATATATATATATATATATATATATATATATATATATATATATATATATATATATATATATATATATATTTTTTTTTTTTTTATGGTTTTGGTTTTAGTTAACTATAATAGCCGTCCACTGCATGATAATAAACTACATTTGTCTGACTCCATGTTCACTCTTTAGAACTGTTCTCGAAGCCGATTTTGAGAATGAGCCCAGATCAGGTTTTTGAAGGGGAACGCTTCACTATGATCTGCCACAGTGCTGTAACCTCCTCGGAGAAGATAAAAAAAACGGACATAAAGTACACTTTGCTGAAAGAAGATCGGCAGATTTATTCAGGTGCCAACTACTTTGCCACTGCGAGCCTGGCCACCAATGGGAAATACTCCTGTATGGCAGTGGCTAAAGGAGTTAACAAGACCAGCCCACCACTTGATTTAAAAGCTAAAGGTGAAGAGTTCATGCTTTTGCCAAATCTCCAACATTAGAGGACATGCATATATTATCCACATTATGAATAGATTGTTATAGCGAAGCATTTTCCATTATTACTATGTTAAAACATGTTATAACTTAGTAATAACAAAAGATGTTTAATGAACTAGTAACGTAGTCACGCACCTTACGGGGAATCTAAAGAACTCTGTGGAATGGAAAGTTTGCATGGATGTTAAAGGTTCTTCATGGACCCATCAATGCATTAACCTTTATTTTTTTATTTTTAAAAGTGAGGAGCTGACTGCTTGGAATATGAAGCAGACATATTTATTTCAATTGATATGGTGCATTGCAAGAACACACTTTCTTTAGTGAATAGGCACCCTAATGCTTTTTTCATGCTTCTCATTTTCCTACCCTCTTTTTTTTTTCAGTGCCTGTTTCTACCCCAGTCATTCATGTTGTTGATAGGGTGATTGTTGGTCGGCCATTCAAGGTTTTGTGTGTGGCTGAGAATGGAACGCTTCCAATAAAATACACCTTACTGAAGGCCCACGTGCCAGTGGCTGAGAAGCGTGTGGTTGAGGCAACTGATAAGGCACTCTTCAGCATTGACTACATCAGTTCTCCAGAAGAGATCCACAGCTTCACATGTCAGGCTCAAAACCAGGGGCCATCAATCAGTAGTGCTAGTCATCCCCTTAGAGCAGAAGTCATAGGTAAGAGGACCAAACCCTGACATCTTCATGCTCAATGATTTGTGTGCCTATTCCATAATCACTGATAGACTTTTGTGTCCGGTACCATTTTTGATGACTGTTACATTCATTGTATTCCTGTTCTGCACAGACAAAAGCTTTTCAAGACAACATTCAAAGTTTGTCTTGATGATTTTTTTTTGCAGCACACAAGTTAATTGGAAAAACAAGTCTCTATCTAAATTTTGTTTTTAAACTCTGAAAAGATACTTATGCATATAATTCACTGCAGTTTCCAGCTGAAATAAACAAGAGCGGCAGTAAAACGCTTTCGAATTCTGATAACAGTTAATTAGCACTAATAAATTAATTATAATAAATTACAGTAGCAACAATGTCCTCCTCACTAGAATTTTTGTGTTTTCCATAGCGCTAGCTTGCTATTTTATCAACAAAGCAAAAAAAAAATCCCCTCTATCATGTTCCCCACAGCAGGCGGACCTTGTCAAAAACTAAGTGATAATAAGCCCCACCCATTCAGAGGAACAATATGATTGGTCAATTTTCTTGTCATTTGATATTTGTCTTTTGACCTCAAAACACTTTTAACATAGTGCATGATTTGTAAACATACATTTTGACATTTACATTACATAATCAGCTCCATGTGTATGGCTTTCCTGCTGCAGTAAACTTGTCCAGTATCCAGTAAAACATAAATCATGATAAAAGAGCACAATTAATTGCTTCAACAAATGAGTCTTTATCTTACTTTTGCTTTCCTTAACACTATCCGTTAGGTTTAGTGTATGGTTTGGTGTATCTCATTTTGTTTTGTTGTACCAAGTTTAAAATCTGGAGACTGGAGAAGTAATGAATTAATCAGCAGAGAAACAAACAGTGAACATACTTTATGAATGCATGTTAAATCTGTCTATTGTCAAAACACAAGTTTATACATTTTTTAAAGGGGTAGTTCAAAATGAAAATAAAAAATGCTGTCATTATTTATTTATTCATACACTCACTCTCACACACACACACACACACACACACACACACACACACACACACACACACACGTTAAGAAAAGGCATTACAATATGGCCTAATGCACTGTTGTCACGGTTAACGTGTAATAAACACAAAGAAGATTCATGACGCAGGATGACACTTGTCATTTTAAATAAATTTAATAGATTTAATAAACAATCTGGAAACTGAGAAACCACGCAGAAGGGATTAAATACACATGAAATGAAAATCAATGGAACAGGGAACAGGCGTGAACTAATCCGACGCCATGACATCTAATGAAAGAACTAGAACTCAGGAGACAATGAAAACAAACAGAACAAGATAATTAAACTAAACAGAACAAGACGTGAACGTGACAACTGTGTTGCAGTTAATATGAGAAAAGTTTTACCTTTAATTTGAATTTAACATTGCATTATGTTGTGCTTTTGGGTTGAAGGAAATGTCTGGAAACTTTACAGAAAATGTTCTGGTAATTTTCTGCTGCAATGTTATCAGTTTTTTCTACTTACAGTGAAAAAGTTAAACTCATTCTCTGTTTATTCTTAAGTCATAAAATAGTTGAAATCAGAAATCTCATTCCTGTTCACATTCAGATACAAATTTGACATGACATTGACTCCACACTGGAATAGTGAATGGGATTTAAAGTCGGCGATTTCTGAAAGACGACTTCAGAAAATGAATGGATTATAGCATTATTGGCGTGAACTGTCTCTTACTATTCTTGACTAAAGTAGCTGGCATTTCTCTGTCTGTCTATCAGTACCAGTGTCCAAGCCAGTCCTGGTGCCACAGGACGTTACAGTCACAGAGGGCTCAGATCTCACCCTCACCTGCCGTGTACAGAAGGGCACTTACCCAATCACCTTTACCTGGTATCACAATGGGCTCCCTATAACCAGCCAAGAAGTCAGATCCTTAGAAGGAAGTCATATCATCAAAGCCATAGAACGAGACCAGCGAGGCGACTACTACTGTGAGGCATCCAATTACAACACTGAAATTAAAAGCAGTCAGCCTGCCAGGATTGGAGGTACATTTTTAAATGCCACACCAACACACCATTTGATCACCATGATAGTAGAACTTCTCTGTTTTGAAATATCAATTTTTGAACTATAACACTTACTCTACGCAGATGTTAAAGAAAGCAGTCAGTTAATGAGGCTTTTATTGATTAACAATGCAATGTTGCGAGAACATAAACGTGAACAAACACGAACGACGCTCTGGAAATTTGACGGGCCAGTGCTGCAACGCCACAAAATTGTAAGCCTTGCCAATTTAGATATTTAAGTGCAAGAAGACGTGAAAGGGAACTCAATTCGTCACTCGCGTTTCAGACAGCGCTCGAATACTGACTTGAACTCTCTTTTACGTCGTCTTGTGCTTGAACGGACAAATTCACACAAATTCCAGTCTTGGCTCGAGTATCCTAGTAAAGATAGTCGGTTATGTCTTAAGTGAACGTAAACAGTCGAGAAAGACAATGCATGTGTATCAGTATATTGAATCCGTGCATTGGGTATAGAAGTGACAGCAGACTAATATTTCTGCTGCACTGTGTTTTTAATGTTATTAAAACAACAAAGGAGAAAGATAAATAAAAAAAAACACTCTCTGCTCTTGACTGAATAATATTTGTAAGTTTAATGAGGATTAATCTGCTTCATTTATACAGTGAACTGTGTTCAATGTCTCTACCTGAAAACTACAGTTACTTGTCTCAATGTTTTAAATTTATATTAGTTAGGCTAGTTGTTTTAGCTGCGGTATCGAAAGTTGAATAGAGAATTCTGAATCATTGAATTTTGTTATCAGAACTGCCTCTTTTTGCAAAAACATGGGCGGTAAAAAATATTTATGGCTGGTAAATTTTCTTAAGTCTGCGGTTATTGGCAGGTATGGCAAAATGTGTGTTTTAGGCCCTGCTTGTACTCATGTAGAGTATGTTTCTTGCAAAAAAGTGGCAATGTTTACAGAAGATGTTGGTAAAGATGTTCTTTCTAATATTTTTTGTCTGTGTGTGTGTGTGTGTGTGTGTGTGTGTTTTATAGTCAGTTTAGCGGTGTGGAAGAAAGCTCTTATTGGAGTGTTCTGTGTCTTGCTTTTGGTGGCTATCGTCATAGTCCTGACAGTCTTTTTGAAGAAAATGCCAAATCCACGCCGAAAAAAGCAAGCAACTGAGTTATCAGTGTAAGACGACCCTTAATTTCAATTTAACATCTACAGTTCATTTGTCTAATATCATAATTTGAATGTTTCTTTCATTCTGTTTGAAAATGCTTTTTGTCTCAGAAAACCTTCAAGACCCAAATCAGGTGACCCTATGAGAATGAGCCTCACTCTCGACATTGAAGACAACACCATTCTCAATGGTAGAAAATTTCCCTATTCTTGTCATATTAATATTAATAGTGCATTTGGCTATTTTTGAAGCTGCCTTGTGCTTAAGGCAATGCGCCACAGGTGAATAGGCTAACTCTAATAGATATTACCATACTTTCCCTAGGCCTAGTTGATTAATCACAGTATATTTAGACAATCATTTTGTGGGATGTTATGTGATATGCAAATTAGGCGTTATCTAATTACATATGCACACATTTACATAAACTGCATAAAGCCAGGTTCAAAACTCTTGTTAAAGGTTTTTGAATTTCTCTATTTATCACAGCATAAATCAGAGAGTACTGATTTAAAGAGCAACTTGCAGGTTAAATTTATAACTGAATTAATACTTGATATTGTCTGAAGAGGTTTTTTAAAAACACATATGTAGAAATTACTAATGAAATCTAACTGGTTGTAGAGATTTTGATGAAAATGTGCTAGGCTCTGGAATACGCCTTTCCCCCTATAGCAACGCGTCATATGACGTATGCCGAGGTAAATATGAGCTCGCGTTCAGCCAGCGCTCTCATTGTGGGTGTAGTAGTTAGAGCAGTAGTGAGCGACAGAGAAAGTTTTAGATCGAGTTTTAGAGAAGCCATAATGGTAAATGATTGTGTTTGTGCTGGTTGCACAAAATCCAGCCTGTCAGGACATCGTGTCCATCATTTTCCTTCTAGGAAAAACAAGGCTTTTCGTTCTTGGGTGCGTTTTGTTCAGGTGAAGAGAGCAGACTTCACTGCCGCGTCTGTCACCGCACACTCGGTCGTTTGTGGCGCACATTTCACTCCGGAGAATTATGCACACATCTTCGGGTTCTCCCGCCGGATGTAGGCGCGAGCACAACATCAACTGGCAAACGCAATGTAAGCGGAACGAAACTAAGCTACTCGTTATTGTGTTTGTGTGGACTGTTTATCAGTTTGGACCAGTGCAGCGCGAGCCTGATCAAGCAACACTGTAGCCTAACTGCGAGATCCAGTAAATAAAGAATTCGCCACTGAAGTAATAACATCGCTGCGAGATCTAGTGAGAAATATTCACATTTCTCCGTTATTAACGGATCGAACAGCGCTGACGTGGAAACCAGGAATAAACATTGTGCAATGAATGAACGAACTATCCAGTGTCCACAGATCAGCAACATTCACCATGGCTTTACTGTAGTAACACTAACTGCAACCATGGAAGTTTGGCATTTTCCACTAAGGCCCAGTATGCATCCACCTCCCTGCAACACTGACTTTCCTCAGCTGTAAACATTGCCTCGCATTTCCCACACAAGCACCTATGGAACAAAAAATGTTAGCAGGAATAAATATCTCTCTGTCTCTCGATGATAAACCGCTAAGTTATATCACGTAACGTTAGTCTGGGCGGATATTAATGAGCATGACAAACGCCTGATCAAAGCTTAGTTTCTGTTATTGTAAGTTCCAATATGTTCTGTCTAACATTAATCCTGGCCTGTCCCTGCTCTCTTGGCAGCCTAGCAGGCTCATAATTGTATGGCTGTGGTCCGTCAACAATTTCCTCAGCGTCCGAAATGTCATTGCAATCCATTTTTCTCTGTTGTTTGAATCGACCGCTCTCCCTCGTGCTACGTCACGACTCTCGCCCGTCACGCCCATTTTCAGATGCGGAAGTAAAATTTTCTCACAAAAACGACTCCAGAAGCCACTGTAGCGTATTTATAAAAATTTTTTTAAGAAAATCTAGTTCCTACATTATTTTTCTATACATTGACTTGTTGGGTCTTCTAACCTGCAAGTTGCTCTTTAAGTAAAAAAGAAAGTAAACAGCCAAAAAAAAAAAAAAAAAAACGTATTTTTAGGTATAAAATATTATATAAATCAGATGAATGTGCTTCTGAAGTGGATATTTCAGGCTTTTCTCGTTTTGATAAAATGGCCTTTGATGATATACTAATTGAAATAGAGTGAAAAAAGAGAGGGAAAATTGTAATACAAAATGAAACATTTTTTTTTTATAGTGTAAAAGTTTATTATGAAGTTTATTGTTTGAGCTGTATAGTGTTCTAAATCGTACTTTCTATGAGTACTTTTCTTGGTGGATGAACTTATGATTTTATTATTACCAGTGCAATTCTTGTGGAGTTTGGTACATGCAAACAGCGATATGCGGATCGTTACGTCATATCTGGTATCTTTGCGTGTTGGGTTAGGTTAGATTATTATAATGGCTGAATTGTATTTTGATTACCAACTCATATTGAAAATTGCATTTTATCACTTTTTTTCCCTGACACCGAATGTTGAAGTCGAATCTTGTTTGTTCTTGCCTTACAGGCACTCCCTGTGTGATGGGCAGGAATGTGTGGAGTGAAAATGTATCTGGCTCAGGTACAGACTTTAAACAGGATGAGGCCTATGTGATGTGAGTTCATCTCATGATAATGTCTGCTTGCTATCAAACTAGATTCTGACGATCACACCGATGTGGACTCTGAGCTGGTTCACCCACAGGAAGTGGATCCCAGCAAAGGTGAGATGCAAGAATGTCAATGAATCCCTCGAATGGGGATTAAAAAAAAAAAAAAATGTCAGTTCTAGCTGAATATTGAAAGAGCGTTGAAGCAATTTGGGTATTTTTGTAAACTATATCTGATATAAATACCAAGGGCGAAGCACAAAAGTGCTTTTCAAATGTTCAAAAGTGCTCAAATTATAGATTTGTATCTGTGTAAAATGCTGAGCCACTGTAAACGTTGTCATGACACTCTGCATATTTTGTAATCACAATTAATTTTATTAAGAAATTGCAAGAACACAATTTAGCATGCAACAAATTCACTGCCACCAGATTTTCTAACTTCCAAATTTTAAAACTATAAAATAAATTAAAGTATAAGCACAATTGGTTGTGCTTCAAGATGCAGATTTCAAACTGGCGACCCAACACACAACATGTGGCACAAACACTGATATTCAACACAGATAGCAGACACCCTCAAAATGAAATTAATTTATTACTGTAAATACTACAAAATGTCAATTTAATACAGATTTCTAAAGTAACACAATTCAAAGACTAACCATAGTCTACATATGATCTATTTTGTTACAAATAATCTATTCCAAAATAGAAAATAGTGATCGATTGGATCCACAAAAAAATGGTTTCTGCGTTCTGCGTTTTTTCACTGACCGCGAGTCTGAATGGACTTTGGGGATTTCACACTGGGTATGTTTGCTGGCATCCGAATCCGAGTGTATTTGTTCCCCCTGCCCCTGCATCATCAGTCGGGTTTCACGAACACTTGATTGTATTGAACCTTGGTGCATTTGTGTTCATCTTACTCCATCACAACTGACACTTGTGTCTGACACTCTTTTGAGGATTGCGAGCCATTTATTTGCTGCTCTGGTTGCACTCGCTTACACTCGATTTACACATGTAAATCATCCCCACTGTCATCCTTTACATGTGTTTGGTTGAACTAATGACATTGTCATCGAATAAAATGCATGCACAGGTTACTTTACTTCCAGAACAAGTCCTACATCGCATACTCTTTTGAGTAGGTACTTATTTTGAATATGCTAAACAAGTATGTGCTGCATATTATGAATGTATGTATGAATGTAATCTGAAATTACTGCAGTTGCCATGTTGTCATTATCATTTGATCTACCAGCGTCAGTCATTCATAAATCCTCTCCCGTGGCCTCATGGGATAGTAAAGTTCAATCATGAGCACACTTCAGAATCTTGCCAGAAGAAGTAGCTCATCCGGTGACTTTTTGCCTACTCTTTTATGAGTACCTACTTCATATAGGGAAGTCATGTCAAGTCACCTTTATTCATATAGCTCTTTGTACAATACAGATTGTTTCAAAGCAGCTTTGCTGTGATTACAGGAAAATAATTCAATGATGCAAACAGAGTTAATTTCGGCTGTGCCGCAGCTTTAAAAGAAAATAGTCAGCTGAAGTCAGTCCAGTGTTAATTCAATTCCGTTGTAAAGATCTTCAGTTATTAAATTAGTTTATTTAATCTATAAAGCAGTTCTGCAGAAAACAGTGATCATCATCATCCGGCTCAATTCAGTTTTCATCCGATGGTGTCAGTGCAGTTAAATCAGTAATGTTGTTGAATATTAAGTGTCCCCATCTAAGCAAGCCAGAGGCGACAATGGCAACGAACCAAAACTCCATCAGGTGACCGAAATAGAGGTGAAAAAAAAAACCTTAGGGGAAATCAGACTCAGTTGGAAGGCCAACGAACGGACACGGTGCGCTTATGATTCAGGATGCATCTCAAGTCAGAAATCCGATTGTGGACCGGTAGCATCGGTAGTATAACCAAACTCAGACCGCCTCCTACAGGTAGTCTCGGGGTTTGGTCCCCCGCACGTCCTGATTTTGCAGAGTCAGTCGCGTTCCTCTGTCAACATATTTTGTTGATCCTGGAACAACATTCCTGTCTGAAAATGTAATCCTAACCCTATCCCTACCCCTAAACCTAGCCGTACCCATAAGTTATCCCTAAAATCAGAGGAAAATGATAGGTGTATAACACTGATGTAGAAGCGCTTAACCCTCAAATCTGATTGGTTGTTCGGAATGTTGTTCCAGGATCAGCAAAGATGTTGATTCAGGAACATGTTGCACTTGGTGATATCAGGTTCTGCTGGTACCCCGATGTGCATCCGGGTCCACGTGTGAAAGCCCCCTTAGTGGACCCATCTATATGAGCATTCAATCACTCTGACACAAACATTGAGCTGCGTGAGGACTGTGTGCATGGACATCAGCGGACTCTGCTGATGATGAAAATTACAGTTAAACGTGGAAAAGTGAAGAATAACTTTGAGTTGATTTTGCTGTCCTCACTATGCATGTTTATGATTAGTTTAATTATTTGCATGTATTATTGTGTTTTCTTCCCCCTACTGTCTAAAACCAGAAATTTAGTTCTTGGATCATGACTATTTATAAAATCACAAAAATCTACACAGTAAAGTTTAAATTAAATAAGTAAAGAAGAGTAATTTACATTTTGATGATGAAAAAAAAAATTGTTCATATTCCTATTAGAAGTTCTTCTGAAGAAAAGCATAGAGCCTGAATACAGTGGCCAGCATACAGACGTCCAGATGTCCACACCAGGTGAGCTCTGATCTTTGAATCACACACATTACAGCACGACAACCCTGTGGAAGCTTGTTTCCACAATGAAAAAAAAAAAAAGGGTACTGCGACTTTTTATCTTGCAATTCTGACTTGAAAATTTAACATTTCTCAAAATTGTGAGACAACTCGGGAAAAAAAGTCAGAGTTGTGAGATTAAAAGTTGCAATTACCTTATTTATATATGATTCTGTGGCAGAAACAAACTTCCATACTACCCTCCCCTTCAAGCATGCCCATAACAGGCAGTAAAAGAGGCGCATTGTTGCATTGCGTACTAACATTGTTAATGAAAGTGTGGTTTCATCATGCATGAGACGCCAGGTGGCTTTTTTCCTGTGCCGGTGGGAAAGAGCTTCCTGTTTTCACAATAGGCCCTGGAGCCTCATGTTCCTTTGCCCAACCGACACAGAAACTCGGCCATTGTTTCATCAGCGCAAATAAACACTCCACAGCCCCTTTTCCCTAGTTGATTAATAGCGAGACCTCTTGATAATCATTGCGGTATGCGTGTAAAACAATGCTGAAACATAGCAGAGGTCACACTGAAATGGGTTTTGGCATGCCCACATACTGCCAAACAATAGCTGCATCTGGAGGGAAACAGATTACTTACACAGGCACATTAGCATGGCACTAAAACGATAAGCCCACGGCAGGCATCACACTCCTCTTTCTTGGGAGTTGGTTCAGGAAGTTGGGCTGTAGTTATTAAATATGCATCTATTTTCCGCTGCGGCTCTTTTGTGACGATGGTTCATTTGTTTTTTATAGGAGTTTCGGAACAGGCTGAGGGCGTAAGTGACGCACAATGTTGACACAGACACACAGGTCCACATGTAGGTATGTACAATTAGTTTTGTCACAGGGAGGCCCTCTTGTGGAAGAAATGGGTGCCACAGAAGACATACCTCATATCTCATGTGGTCTAACTTATGAAGCATGACAAGGAAATGTGCTGGTCATACAAAATCCAAAGAGGAATAATTAGAAACTATATTTTGCACAAACATTTGTTTTATTTCAGGATAGATAGATAGATAGATAGATAGATAGATAGATAGATAGATAGATAGATAGATAGATAGATAGATAGATAGATAGATAGATAGATAGATAGATAGATAGATTGATTGATTTTTTTTATTTTTTTTTATTTGTGTCTTTCTCAGCAGGCGGCTCTGGAGTATGCGCAACTCAACATCAGTGAACAAGAACCTGCATAGTGTCTCAACACAGTACATCTAATTTATTCAGCTTCTTCACCACCAGAAGCTGATTTTCATTTATGATATGTTGACATTGAACATTTTGGTTTGACGGTATCATTAATATTACTTTGTGGCCTGGATGGTTTGTAATGTGATTAAGATGTGTTGTGATGTTTATATATCAGAGATTAAAATCTGAGCAGTCAAGTCAAGTCTTTATTCTTATTGTTTTTTCCTTTTTTGAGTGTTTTTTCAAGAACTATGAGGAAAAGGAAAACCATCTGTGATTCCAGAACATGGGGGAGCTGCTGAGCCACTGGAAATATTAAGTCTTTAAAGGGGTCGTATAATGTCATTTTTGTACAAGCTAATATGATTCTGTAGGGTCTAAATTAAAAGTTTGTAATATACACTGTTAACCCTTGCTGTAAAAAAAGGCCAAATTCTGACAATATCATACCATTTTCCATTAAAACAGTAATATACCGTATAAAACAAAAATAGCCTACAGGAATATACTGTGAATTAACAGCTCAAAATCGACACCCAGAGGCTGTTTTCCCAATCACACCCTATACCCTCATTCACTATTCCCTACATTAGTTCACTAATATATATATATATATATATAGTCCCCTTGACAAAGTGAATGAAAAGAAGTGAGTGAATTGAGACATTAATGAACACCTGATAAGCAGAATCACTGAAGGACAGAGAAACAAGAACTGAAAAAAGAGAAACACAAGAACTACAGTTGACTTCCAGCAACACTGAGTGTGAAACCAGTTTACAAACCAGTTTACAATTATTTCTTTCATACATGTACAAAAGTTCTTGTTGAGAATTAACAGAGATTTAGTTAATAATAAAACATTTTGTCACCATGATGGAGATCAGTATTTGCTTTAGTTGGTCTCTTGTCCCTTGACTACTTACCATTCTTCTCTCTCTGGCTGTTGTAACAGTGAGTTTATAAAACACATTTGTTATGGCAAGAAAAAGTCAAGAGGAAGATGACCAGGTGTTTTTGACTTTTGTGATGATGTCATAATCATCTTGGACTTGTTTGATTCTCTGGTTTTTCCTGCAGATGTTATTTGAATTTATGGGTATTTCATATTTATCATATATCTGTGAACTTGCAACATGATATCACTATTTGTGTAATCAGGTCTTCTGAAGAATATCAAAATCATATAGTGCTTTAAAACATTTTTGAACTCCTGCTTATCCTGGACAAACACAGACATCAACAATCAGCACATGAATCTCAACAATGGTGACAATCAAAAGTTTCATGTCGCAATGCATGCTGGGTTCCAGGATAATATAAAACTCCCAGCATGCATTGCTGCATGAATAATAAAAAAAATATTGCCACCACTGTTGAGGTTAATGTGCTAAATTGTGATATCTCTGTGTTTCTGAAAGACAGTGTAGCTCTGTTTTTTTTTTTTGGTTTATGCATGATGTGTTAAAAAAATGGGACATTGTAATTTATTGCTGTGGTGCTAATGTAACACTTTTGATTGAGTATTAAACTCTGGACGAGTGAGAATGAATTTCCTTAGTGAATGAACAGGCAATATGATGATTTTGTCATCTTAATCACAATCATTCATAAACTGTGTGTGTGCACAAGTGTGACTTGCAAAAACAGCTCAAGCAGTGAAGCAAAAACTAATGTTATAGCATCAGCAACCCAACTAAAGCAAACACTGATCTCTATAATGGTAACTTCAAACCAAACATTTTCAATTAAACATCTCAATAACAACTTCTGTAGATGTATGACAGAAATAAAGTCATACTGGTTAATAATAAGTGTAATAATGTGTAATGGCTGGAAGTCAGTTGTAGGTCTTGTGTTTCTCTATTGTCTGTTCTAACAGCAGGTGTTCATCACTAATGCTCAACAACCACTTACATATTCTCTTAATTATCTCACTGCAACACTGTCTCAATGTTACTTTGTTTTACTCTTTGTAGTGTGGATTTTCCTGTGGGGTTGAAAGGGTTAACAGTGTAAGATAAAAAAAGTCACACCCACAAAATGTATTTTACAGTAAAAAACTGTAAGTTATAAATCAGGTTTATACTGGCAACACTGTTGCCAGTAGTTTACTGTAAAATCTTGTTTTTTGGGTCACCATTGTGCAGAAGAGTAGAGCCTGTGCTTCAGTCCAGGAGAAGATCTACAAACATTGATGATTTGCTGCATGTTGCTTTATTTAACAGGCGGTGACTGTGTAGTTGCTGGTCCAGTGGAAATCTCTTTATTTGCAAAAGTTGTGGATTCAAATGAAATAAGTTCACAGTAATACTTTGCTCATGTTAGTAATGCTTTATACATTTTAGTTAATACATTTAAATGACAGTTGGTCAATTTAAGGTAGTCGGTTTCTGTAAGTGAAATTAGTTAACTCGAGTTTTAGTGCATTTTTACAGTAACATACTGTAGATTACAGTAAAGAACTGGCAACAGTGTTGCCAGTATTTTACTGTAAAAAAAACCGGTAAGGTCTAACAGTGTACTTTAATTAAAAATTCTCATTAGTATTGTAAGAAAACGCTCATTTTTCAGCTTCTTAGCTAAACCAGCTTTTTACTGACCCTCGTTTGTAAAGCAGTCTGGTGTGTGAAATGATTCGCGCAAACATGAAAGCATTGACGTTGATCGTGGGGAATATTCCCTTCAAAAACAAACTCAGCCACTGCGTCTTCAGCGAGTTTGGATTTAGGAACATCAAAATGACTGCTGTGTTCGTTATTACACCCAAGAACAGAACACCACAATCGCTTAGACGCCATTCTGCTAATAGACAGCTCCAGTGAGTATCAACAATGATGCGCGGACTATGATGACAGACAGCTCGCACATGAGCGAGGGCAGGACTGTGTTGAAACGCTGCTGTCAATCACAAATCGTGGGGGGGGGCGTCCGACCGTGTGACGTCACTAGGTCGAACGGCTTGATTTTAGAGATTGGAAAACATATAAGGAGATTAAAAAATAAATAAACACTGGATGGATTTTTATCATTTTATGATGGTTGTGGACAGGCACTGCCAACACATATTTTAGTACAATCAATTTGTAAAAGTGCATGTACCATTATATGACCCCTTTAAAAGTGGAGTAATTTAAAAGGGTCCGTTTAAACATTTTAGGATGAAATACCACTGCTAACTTTTTACAACTTATGGGAAGATGTTGTAACTTAATTGCAAGAATATCTAGTTCTTTTCGAGAAATTGCACATGTTTTAATTCTCACAATAAAACCAAAAATTGATTGCTGTTGTAAACAATCTGAGACTGAGGCATACATGCTGCCAATGGAAAAACTTTGCCATTTCTCATGGAATACCTCAGTATCCTATGTTAGGACCTCTGCTTTTTTTTGTTTTATTATAAAAGTTACCTTTAGTTTGTGTAAGCTGTCTCTGAAAATATTTTTGTGGAGATTTTAACATATTATAAAATTAGGTTTAGTTTTTTGGGGGGTCAAATTTTAACATTTTACAAACTAACTAACTTAGTGTTTGTGACTTTGGACAGAAGTAAGGTTCTTTTACAGGCCATCTCTGAATACCACAGAAAATTGTGCACTGCCTGTGATACTTCTGGTGTCCTTGGATGGTGTCAGGCTGCTTGAGGGCTCCAATGTGAAAATCATGGGCTTATCAGCATGACTGCCCATCTATCATATTACATCGTGGGCAGTCACAGCAATGGTCCCCCTTTGTGGAAATAAGGGAGTCCCATAATGAGGTGCCACTTTAGCAGCTAGCAATGAATAGATCTTCAGGGGTGCCACAGTAACTCCAGTGGTTTTGTGTTGGACACCACGCATTGCATAAGTCGTAGCAGTGAGGTGTGTACATTGAGCTTTTCACCACTCTCAGACATGCGCTTATTTTAGGGAGGGGGAACATCATGTACCTCTGTTTTAGTGCCATAGAGTGTCCCTCTCTTGCTCTCATTCGGTCATAACATGAGCCCTGACTCGATGTTGAACCGAATTCCAGTCCTGCCGTTAGCTGCAATGCTAAAATTGGCACGCTGACCCCTGTGAAATGTATTCTGGGAATATGTTGTCTTACACTTTGCCTTATGGGGCCAGTCCAGAACGCTACATTGTGAATATCTTAGACTTGTGACAAGAAGCTCCTCTTTCCTGGATGCACACCCCTCAGCACTGTAATGCAACACTCCATATCTTCAACAGTTAAAATGTACTTTATTATTAGATATCATTAATCATAATGGTTGTGTAATCTGGTTAGTGTGAAAGTTAGGAGACAGACTTATGCAACAGTTCACAGGATACCAAATATTTTTCTTAGATGACTCTGTTTAAATGTGGTACAACTCAGGTCAGTAGCTAGGAAATCTGTGTCTGCTAGCATGTATGAAATATTTCATGTGTATGAATGGATGTTTTGTTGGACTACACATTTAAGGCTAGCCCACACTTAAAGATTTTTAAAATCTTATCAGATATTCAAAATGTGAGAGGCCACAAACATGACGATAAAAAAATAATACAATAAAACAGTTTTATTCGGATAGTGTGTGTGGAGTGCCGGGATGTGACCAAGACAGCACAATAAGATTCATTCAAAAACAACCAGAGTCCCGACTGTGAAAACGAGAAATCTTTTAAAATCTCTCGCAAACGTGACTTGTAAACAAACATGGCGGACAACGGGCAAGAAGAAATGGCGATAATAGTGTTTGGACTGTTTTTGACAGAAAATTCATTAAAAAAATGAAATAAAAAGAAAAGATGTAGCTGGTTACGCTTCCGTCGTTTTCTGTTTGGGTATCGTTTTGTTCCATGTGACAATCTACTAGTGTGTGCTAGTGACAAGTCGCTAGTGTGTGCGCGTTTGTCTCCGGGTTTCCCCACACAACAGGATTTCTGATCATAAATATTAAGCGTTCAATGTTGGATATTTACAATTGACATTGGTGTGGCCCTGACATTCTTTCAAGCAGATTCAATCACTCTTAATGCACGTCACACCACAAGAAAATATGATACAGTAACCTGTAGAACCATGAAGATAATAGGGACTTTACCCTTGTCGGAAGGGGAGAATTGGGTCAACATTTTGGAACCATTATCTTGTAGTGGGGGCCTTAAGGTTGACACCATCAGATACCGCCAAAATATCCTGTCAGCAAGGCGTGTGGCATTTCTGTCTCTACCTGTCTGTCTTAGATAAGCTTCCACTTTCCTCGAAAAGCTCCCGATGGGATGACACGATGAGGGAACAGGAAGGTGCCTGGAATAGACTATCATCCATGTGAAGATGATATCTGTGTTATGTAATGAAGTCATGTGGGCATAGTTCACTCCTCACTAACCTTCACCCAGCCTGAAGATCAAATTCATTTTCCAAATGAATGAAATTAATAGTTTTAGTTGATGTTAGAGCTTAATGTAGATTTTTGACAGAATTTTGATTCTCAATGTATTTTTATGTGTGCCCTAAACTCTGCAATCCAATGAAAATACCTGATTACCTATTCATCACATGTATTCAGAATTAAATATATGTGCATATAAAGAGTGGCAGTTCAATAGCATTGTGTACCATCTTTCCATAACAACAACCCTTGCTATATTGGTGCTGTAGTATGTTGTTATGGGAAGAAGGAGGTGGGAACTACTAAATAAACAAATGCAAAATGAAAGTAAAATCGTGGTAGCCCCTCACGGATGACTGCCGCACACACCTAATAAAACACAACATAAAATCCAGGCCTGGTCCTCTCTAATCCTTCACTGTCATCGCTCTTCCTTTTATGCTTCCAAAGCTCATCCGTGAGAGATACGAGACCGATGCGTCACGTAAGTGGCGCTCATCAGTAATCACGCTACCGGCCTTCGCGACGTTCTCTCACGCCCCTCAGCCTCGATCTGCTTTCCAAAAACACTGAGTCATCAAGTAGCATCTATCCTGTCCCATGTTGCTAACATTGCAAAAGAAAAAAAAAAATAGAGAGAGAGAGAGAGAGAATTAGAAGCAGTGTTCCAAATTTCTTTTGCTAATATGCGTTAATGTAGCCAGTCCTTCTTGACCCGCTCCAAGCGGGATTCGAACCGGTCTCCTGCGTGGGAGGCATGCGCGCTAGCAAGGACGCTAACATGGCTCTTGAGGCCAGAGGAGTGAGGTTTGCACGCACAGCTCTTACTGGCCTATGTCCGTAACACTCACCCCCCTAAACCTCACTCCCAACCGCGTCATGGCACCAAATGTAACTGGTCCTACTCGACCCGAACCAGGGTCTCCGGTGTGGGAGGTGGGCGCTCTAACAAGGACGCTAAAGACCGTAGCCGTCAGCGTCAGTTGCTAGTGCACCTCTTGAGGCCAGAGAAGGTTTTTTTATGTTTGTTTTGTTTTTTTGGATGGGACAGTGCATATTAATGAACACACAACAGAAATTGACGTAAATACGCCGGATTTAGCACAATGCTAATTTCCATCTGTAGTCCCAGACATAAAAAAAAAAAAAAAAAAAAACATACATAACAACTAATAGACAAATAAAGCTAAAAAACATTAAAAGTACCTATACTATATAAAGTACTTATTATAATAATTATTTAAGGTGTGTAAATGCCTGTGCATAGACATCCCAAAGTGCTTGTTATAAATATATAAATCTATTCCCCCCCTATTTCATTGATCTATATTTAAGACAGGTACTTTTAAAAACTTTAAAATGTTCAAAACTTAGGAATTGATACCTCTCTAGAATTGAACAAAGGTGAAACGACTGAGGTTTCCTATCATATACCTTAATTGCTCTTTTGTAGAGTTGATCAATGGGTTTTAGTGCAGTAACAGCAGCAAATAACCAGACTGTGAAGCAGTATTCAATGAGAGAAAAAAATCATACAATGGCGATAGGATTTAGCAGCCTCTGTTGTAATGAAAGACCTGATTTGTTTGTAATTTTGTAAATTAAATTGTATAGCATTGGTTACCTTTTTTATGTGCTTTGTGAAAGTGAGGTTTGAATCTAATATAACCCCAAGGTTATAGTGAGGAGTGAGGTTTACATGCACAGCTCTTACTGGCCTACGTCCCTTACATAAACATATTAGCCTCATGCCCATTCCTTTTGCAATATCTCTGTATGAGTACAATTTGAAGACTTTCTCATATAATATATATTTCAAGACTGGGGTACCACAGGTAAAAATGTAAAATGTAAAAAAAAAAAAAAAAAAAACCTTATTGACTCATCCGATGTGTGTTCCTCAATGTCTGTGAGAGTTACAACTGCTCTTGTCACTTTGTTTTAAATGCCCCTTTATCCTCTCTTGCAAGTGTATATTGCAACATGGCACCTGTTTTGCTGAGTGTTACTCTGATGTATTTTCTTTTTCTGGGGCTAAATTAGCTTACCTTGTACTGTGTCCTTTCCACTTACTGTTTCCTTGCTAAGAACGCATTCATTGGCTGCTGATGGTGGACAAGTAAAACTCACGCCCCCATTGTGTAAGCAACACAGTGACCGTTCAAAGCACCCACATCTTTTTTGGAGTTGGGAACTCAATCCCCGCACAAACAATCATACCATCAAAGCTCTCTCAACCCACCCAATGAAGTCAGCCACACATATGCGCCTGCAATGCTTCAAAACAGCTGCGTGGCTCTGCTCAGAACTTCAGGCTATTCGCAAGCTAGCATTCTTCATACCTGCTCAATGTCAGTGTGCCCCGGCTCACATTTGCACAAAACAAACAGCAGGCGCTCAGGAGATTGGTGAGAATCAAAGAGTCCAATCAATAAACACGTCATAAAAAGCTTTGAAGGGATTGTATGAAGCTCTCTGAGGTAGACCGACTGTATTTGTGGTTTGTTTTGTTTGGATCTAAGGAAAAGAAACAGGGATTTTCGTTCATTCATGAGCTAAGCGTGTTAACCCAGCTACAACCTGTAATGTGTTTTCTTTTGTCACCTGAACAGTTCAGCGGATCAATGTTCCCCAAAACCATTTTTTCAATGAACATTTGCAAATGTCATCGCAAAATGATGTGGTTGGAACAACAGCAATTGACCTGTGGTTAGAAGAATAGTTTCTTGTTTTTACGGCCTGTGATCTTACATTGATCATGCAAAATAAGATGTAGTACGATGTTTCATATCTAAGGAATAACTGACTCCGGGCCGTTGAATTATTTTTTATTTTTTATTTTTCTAATAATTCCGTGGCCTGGAGTCAATTATTCCTATCATTTTTTTGTCGTTGTGGGTTTTTGTTCTTTTGCTGTTGTAGTCTGTAAGGACCTTTGAAATAACTGAAATCATTTGGCGAAGTGATATGGAACTGTTATGCGGTCAAGACCTGTCTGGAACTACTGTAGCCGTGCATTTCCCTGAAAATAATTGCACACCATATATAACATTCGTCAACCAATCCGATTCAAGCATTCAGCAGCCCTGCAGTATAAATATAAACAAATAAACTCATCTACTCACTGGTCGCTTTCACAGCCTTGTTGTTTATAATCGCGCACTTACAAACTACTCACACTTTCAGGGAAAATGTTTTAACAATAAAGACTGAGAGAATTGTAGGAAGCTTAGTTATGGTGATGTTGAAGTCATGTGACTGGTGCGTTCACTTATATCACGTTATGTTCATATGTTTAGCTTTTTACATCTGACTTTTTTATATATCAAAATTCATAAAAGTTGTGTTCATTTGTGAAGATTATTATGGGGAACAAAACATGAAAGAATCAAACTTTTGTTGGTCATAGAGCTTATTTTCTGGAATAATACGAAAGTCAATGGAAAAATCATACTGGGTTTTTGTCGAGGGAATCAGTGTGATGCTTCATTTACGAGCTGGCCTACAACAATTCAACATCACCGCAGCGCTTTGTATCCTGGGGTCGGGTGACAAGACGAACCTGCAACTGTTTCAAACATCATGAAATAAAGGAAAACAAAGGAGAACAAAATATCGAAGCAGTCCTCAGACGCCATGTTTGCTTTTTACAGCAATATTCTGATATCTATTTGATCTCACTGATTAATTAGCAGAAGTTATTACTCCACAAACTGCATGACGTAATTAACGACAGTTCTGTTGTTGAATCAATGTGGTTTAAGTGATGAACGTGCAACAAAGTTACTACATTTTCTTGAAACTGTTGTAACTAGCTAATCATGTTGATGTTCCATTATAATATCTATAACTAGCTAGCTAATCACAACAGTTTCGAGAAACTGTAGTAACTCTGTCCACAAACAAAACCTTACTGTTTAAAGCACTGGTCTTTCCAGCAGGGTTAAATGGTCAGGGAAGAAGGGACTTTTGCTTTCAGAGTAAGGAGGGTGAGACCTGTTAGGGTGACCTATTTTTGCTTCACTCCATTAATCTGACCTAAACTGTGCTCCATTATTAACAGCCCCTAGAGAACCTGCACTAATCCTATTGACTGACTTTTAGTTCCAGAGGATCATACTACTCTAAATGTTTGGTGAGTTACGTGTTGGATATTTTGTGTATGACATGTAGTGGCTTAAATTCTGCTAGTCCTAAAATTACCTTATTCTCAACACGTATTTCCACTAGACAGACAGTTAAAGTTGCTAAAATAGTTGAATTATTTATAGCATTTTCACCTTTATTCCACTTACACTACGGTCACACCTCAAGATATTGTTCAGAGGTTTTATTTCAAGACATTATGTGAGGCGTTTACAGATCAAACCTTAAAAACCTTATGATCTGACCTTATGATCTGAACTCAGACACATCGGGGCCGCCCTGAGCCGTCTGGCCAATCAGAGCAGAGTAGCTCACGTAAAGAAAGGATTTAGAGAGACTGATTCATCTGACAAGTCGTTTGAGATTCATTGAAAAAAAAACATGCAATGTATATCATGAGAAAATGAACTTGTTTTGTTTTTTTACCTTTGATGCATGTAAACCTGATGTAGGAAGCCTCCAGAACAAAATTAGGTTCGGTGTCTTGCTCAAGGGCACCTCAGTCACTTCCTGTCGATATTGAGAATCGAACCCACGACCTTCGGGGTACAATACTTTCTAACCATTAGGCCATGTGCAACCAAAATATTTTGTCCCAAATTTATTAATACTTCAAAAATGATCTTTTATTTTTTTTGACATGCAACTGGAAACTCAATGGAAAACATGTGCTTGAGGCTTAAAGCATGGCAACTCTGCAGTTTATGGAATAAGATCCATGAGTCTAAACCCGGGCAACCAGAGCCAGGTGTGGAAAAGTCTTGTTTTGCTGAGTGCAAAGCTCAGTTTAAGCCTGGAAACTTCTCACAGAAAGCAGGCCACAGTGGGCCGTGCCAGGGCATTAAAATCTGTCAGCTCTCCAATCTGTTGAAGGCTTTATAGTCTTACATTCAGCACACCAGCAGAGTAAACAATATTTATATTGTTCTATGGTAAAATAAAATAAAAATTACATAATGCGAATCGTGACAGAAATTGTGATGAATTTTGTAGGAGGTGTTTGTGAGTTTTTGTCCAAGACCAATCTTTTTTTCATTATTAGGTTGCTAAAAACTGTTCATGCTAGTTTAAAGTGGAACTCTATGAACCACACCAGCCTTCACTATGATTTCTACTGTAACTTCTAGCACATGGTAGTATCAAAAGCAGCTGCTAAAACAAAGTAATGCATGAAAATTCCCGTCATGCGGCATATGGTGAATGCTGGCTTTCTGTGTATACGAAGCACTGCTTGTGCTAAAGACCACATGCTAGCTTTGTGTGTCCTGTGTCTTTACAGCGGTCACCGCTAGCAGCAGGTGATTAGCCACTCCATTTAGACGGTGGATTACTGAACCCTGATATAGATATGGGCTATACTTTTTATATTCTGTTCTAGTCATGATCTAAACCCCTCTTGCATCCTCTGTAGTGTTTATGGTCCAAAGATCAAAATGAAAATCCACACATTCGTTCCAAAATCTTCTAATGCAGGAAACACATGAATGACCGATTTAAAGCGTACTTCATAGGCAGCAACTCAGAAGTAATGCTCCTCACACAAAGCACAAATATAGGCCAACATTTTGGTATTGGGAAGTTTTTTTGTTGTTGTTTTTTTCATGCTTTTAAAAATGTGTACTTACTGTAAACTAATCAACTTTTTCAGGCACCTAATTGATGTTAACTGCAATTAAATGAAAATGTATTATAGTTTAAATATAAATTAAAATGTGATTTAGTTGAACTTTACTGAAGTTGAACTTTGTTTTTGACCCACTTAAGTACATCTTTATATGTAATTTCATAATTACTTCTATTGTTTTTGAAATATGGTTAAAGTTACTGCTGAATGAACTGACAGGCATTTATGATGAACTAAAATATACTTTAATGTAATTTCTATTGAAACTTGAGTGGTTTATTTAAATATATTTTTTAATTAAACGTGTAATTAAGTTGCAATTTACATCAGAATATATTCACTTTAAATATATTCTAATATATTTTAATATATTCATTCTTTATTGAAGAACACACTACACTTGATATTATAACCAATAATCAATAATAATCAATTACTTTACATGTGCTTGTTAGTCAGCATATTTAAATAAGTGTACTTCTTTAAAGCATGACAAAATATGATTAAAATAAAGTTAAACTTTTAATTTGCCATTATTTCATAGAGAACTTTTTTTAAAATGTACTCAAATGTTTTAAGAAACAGTCATGAAAGTGTGCTCTCTTTAAATGCACTTAAGTGGACTTTTATTTCAGTAATATGTTATCTGTTATAATATATATATATTTTTTTTTTATTATCGTACACCTGCACATTCAGTACAATTAAGCACACTTCTTTTTCACAAGGGTCTTTGGAGTAAATAGTTAAGTCAAAAATGACAATTATCCAATAATTTACTCATCCTCAAGCCATTCTGGCTACTTACAGTATGACTTTCTTCTTTCAGCTGAACCCAATTGGAGTTATATTAAAAAATATCCTGGCTCCTCCCAGTTTTGTAATGGCATTCCCAGATAGCAATATAGTGTCGGCCCAGATCCGGGCCACACTGTTTACCCTTGCTGTAAAAAAAGGCCAAATTCTGACAACATCATACCATTTCCATTAAAACAGTAATATACCGTAGAAAATAAAACTAGCCTACAGGAATATACTGTGAATTAACAGTGCTCAAAATCGACACTCAGAGGCTGTTTTCCCAATCACACCCTATACTCTCATTCACTATTGCCTACATTAGTTCACTAATATAGTCCACTTGAATGAAAATAAGAGAGTGAATTGAGACAGTGATGAACACCTGATAAGCAGAATCACTGAAGGACAGAGAAACAAGAACAGAAAAAAAGAGAAACACAAAAACCACAACTGACTTCCAGCCACCGAGTGTGAAACCAGTTTACAAACCAGTTTACGATTATTTCATTCATACATGTACAAAAGTTCTTGTTGAGAATTAACAGAGATTTAGTTAATAATAAAGTTTGTTGTCACCATGATGGAGATCAGTATTTGCTTTAGTTGGTCTCTTGTCCCGTGACTTCTTACCATTAATTTCACTCTGGCTGCTGTAATAGTGAGTTTATAAAGCACATTTGTTATGGCAAGAAAAAGCCAAGAGGAAGATGATCAGGTGTTTTTGGCTTTTGTGATGATGTCACAATCATTCTGGACATGTCTGATTTTCTGATCATTCCTGCATATATTATTTGAATTTGTCTGTATTTCATATTTAGCATATATCTGTGAAACTACAACATGAAATCAATATTTCTGTAATCAGGTCTTCTGAAGAATATTGTAATCATAGAGTGCTTTAAAACATTTTGAACTCCTGCTTGACTCAGACACACACAGACATCAACAATGCATATGAATCTCAACAATGGTGACAATCAAAAGTTTCATGTCGCAATGCATGCTGGGTTCCAGGATAATATAAACTCCCAGCATGCACTGCTGCATGAATAAAAAAATAAAAAAATAAATATTGCCACCACTGTTGAGATTCATGTGCTAAATTGTGATATCTCTGTGTTTCTTTAAGACAGTGTGGCTCAGTTTTTTTTTGTTTGTTTTATTTGGTTTATGCATGATGTGTTCAAAAAATGAGTCATTGTAATTTATTGCTGTGGTTTCACAGTGGTGCTAATGAAACACTTTTGATTGAGGATTAAACTCTGAACGAGTGAGAATTAATTTCCTTAGTGAATGAACAGGCAATATGATGATTTTGTCATCATAATCATTATAACTACAATCATTCATAAACTGTGCGTGCACAAGTGCGACTTGCACAAAAACAGCTCAAGCAGCAAAAGAAACACACTGATGTTTAAGCATCAGCATCCCAACTAAAGCAAGCACTGATCTCTATAATGGTAACTTCAAACCAAACATTTTCAATTAAACATCTTAATAACAACTTCTGTAGATGTATGAAATAAAGTCATACTGGTTAATAATAAGTGTAATAATGTGTAATGGCTGGAAGTCAGTTGTATTTCTTGTGTTTCTCTATTTTCTGTTCTAACAGCAGGTGTTCATCATTAATGCTCAACAATCACTTACATATTCCCTTAGTTATCTCACCGCAACACTGTCTCAATGTTACTTTTTACTCTTTGTAGTGTGGATTTCCCTGTGGCGTTGAAAGGGTTAACAGTGTAAGATAAAAAGACACACCCACAAAATGTATTTTAACAGTAATAAACTGTAAGTTATAAAACAGGTTTATACTGGCAACACTGTTGCCAGTAGTTTACTGTAAAATCGTGTGTTTTGGGTCACCATTGTGCAGAAGAGTAGAGCCTGTGCTTCAGTCCAGGAGAAGATCGAGAAACATTGATGATATGCTGCATGTTGCTTTATTTAACAGGTGATGACTGTGTAGTTGCTGGTCCAGTGGAAATCTCGTTTTTTACAAAAGTTTTGTTGTGGTTTCAAATGAAATAAGTTCACAGTAATACTTTGCTCATGTTAGTAATGCTTTATACATTTTAGTTAATACATTTAAATGACAGTTGGTCAATTTAAGGTAGTCGGTTTCTGTAAGTGAAATTAGTTAACTTGAGTTTTAGTGCACTTTTACAGTAACATACTGTACATTACAGTAAAGAACTGTACAATTAACAGTAAATTACTGGCAACGGTGTTGCCAGTATTTTACTGTAAAAAAAAAAAACGGTAAGGTCTAACAGTGCACATCTGGTACCTGTGGATTAAACACATGCCAGATGTGGGCAGGATCTGGGCCGACACTTTATTACTGTCTGGGATGTGTTCAGCTGAAAGAAGAAAGTCATATACACCTATGATGGCTTGAGGATGAGTAAATTATTGGATAATTTTTAATTTTGGCTGTTTAACTGTTCCTTTAACCCCCAGGTATACTTTCTACACTTCAGGTATACTAAGACCTTTCAAAATTGAAACAAGAGCGAGTTTTACAGATTATATGCAGAACAAATGCCTGTAGTCTTAGCTGTGCTTGAACAGGACTGTGTTTGTTTGTCAACCCATGGTCAGCAGCAGTGCACCTAATACTGGCTACCTGACAGCCATAACATCAGCCCATCTATGGTAAAGCACTGAGCATGTAGCAAATCTAACGCATGACAGCAGGACTGACAATGCAGCCAAAGAGGCAGAGAGGTCAAATACCAGACCTCTCATAAATGGACAGCTTTTCAAAGTGAAAGCACTACATAAATTCTCCACATGAAGACACAGTAAACTAAATTATGAGTGAGTGTAGCAGATGCTACAGTAAATGAGGTTAACAGTTTTATTTATTGGTGAACTAGCAACCTTCTAATTACTATAGGCCTTAGCTTTAACCCATGCACCATGCCATCTCACAGTGTTATATGGGTGTCAAAGCACATACTGTGAGCACATGTTCATTTAATAAATGTTCAGTGTCATACAAATTGAGTAAGTATGGAAATTGTATGTAGTTAATGCAGCAGATTTCCACCCCTTTATTAAATATTTTGGCTTTGATAGCACATTCAACTACCAATAGTGTGATTTTAAAGTAAACGTAAATCATGTTCCTGATGTGCACCGTTTTTTGATGGACATAAAAAAAAGAAAGAAAGAAAAAAACTTGGTATAATTTTATATTGATATTAATATGATATATTTGTCTTCTTCTTCTTTTTTTTCTTCTTTTTTTTACCAAATTTAACTTGCAGAAGTTACTTATGTATTGGGTGGGTTTAGGGCTGGTGCTACTTACACCACTGTTCAAAACTTTGGGGTCAGTAAGAACTTTTTATGTTTTTGATATTCACCAAAGCTGCATTCATTTGATAAAAAATACAGTAAAAACAGTAATATATTATGCAATATGATTACAATTTAAAATATCTAAGTTATATTGTAATATCTGTTAAAATGTTATCCCTGTGATCAAAGTTGAATTTTGAGCATAATTTCTCCAGTCTTCAGTGGTACATGAAGAAATCATACTAATATGATGATTTGATGCTCAACATTTCTGATTATTTTCAATGTTGAAAAGAGTTGTGCTACTTCATAGTTTTGTGGAAACCGTGATGCATTTTCTTTCAGGATATTTTGATAAATGTAAAGTTTAATATTTGAAATATAAGTCTTATTACAAGTGTCTTTACTGTCATTTTTACTCAGTTTAATGCATCCTTGCTGAATAAAATATATATATATATATATAAAAAAAAAAAAAAAAAAAAAAACAATCTCATTGATTCCAAACTTTTGAATGGTATAGTTTACTTCAACCTTACAATTTTTCTCATTGAATATCCTGTGTAGGGAAATACAGTGGGTTTCGAATGGCATTTCATGCCAATATTTAACCTGAAATAAGTACAGAAAACCCCCCAGATTGTGTCTATGTCAGGATTATGTTCTGTAATGTGTGTTTTAGTCTGGGGCGCTGTAAAGGGGGGGTAAACGATGACGATTCTCGGGGCCCACGACTAAGAGGGGGCCCAGAGAAGCCCCCAATAAAATTGTGGTGCTAAAAAAAATATTTGATAATAAAAATTATTCACTTTTAATTATTCTATTTGCTGTTTCCTTGTGTCAAAAAAAAGTATTTGTTTAGGAAACACAAACGTCCGTGGGCCCCTCTCCCCCTCTCGATTATCATAAAATGGTTTAGTCCGCCCAAATTGTATCCAGGCAACACAAACAGCTTGACTTCACTTATAGCGCCGGTGTGATGAAGTATCATAGAACCGTTGGACTATTTTTCCTGCCGACCAAAATTTCATTATTTCAAATGTAGGCGCGTTGCGCGTGGCAAGCGCGCTCATAATGTAAGAGACGCCGGCGCGACCACAACATTGTCCAACATCAAATGTGCAAACGTAATGTAAGCGGAACGAAACTGGGCTACTCGTTATTGTGTGGTTGATGGACCGCTCATCAGTTTGGACCAGTGCAGCGCGAACGATCTTGATCAAGCGACACTGTTACACAGCGGTAATAAAAGATCCAGTAAATATATCATTTGAATTCGCCACAGAAGTAATAACATCGCTGTGAGATCTAGTGAGAAACATTCACATTTCTCCGTTATTAACGGATCAAACAGCGCTGACGTGGAAACCAGGAATAAACATTGTGCCATGAATGAACTATCCGGTGTCCACAGATCAGCAACATTCACCATGGATTTACTGTAGTAACACTAACTGCAACCATGGAAGTTTGACAGGAATAGTAGGCATGATGCCTTCAAGTAACATTACGTCGGTTTTATTTTGACATTATGAATACAATTGCTGCCCTCAAATGTTAATCTGAACTAAAAATAGACCTTTGTTTATAACTACTACAATATTAGGTTACATTTCATTTTTTCCAAGGAGCTGTTTTGTTTATGCTCCTAAGAAGAGTCTATTATAGCTCCATCATTGGTCAAAGTGTGTTAGTTTTAATAAATAAAATAATAATAATAATAAAAAAATTCTCTGGCATTTATTTCTTTTTGCTGTATCGAAAACGTACCAAACCGTGACACAAGTGTATCGTATTGAACCGAACCGTGAATTTTGTGAACCGTTACACCCCTACTATCTATATCTCTCTTACCTATCTGTCTAGCCCTCTGAAGCAATGGTTGAAGCAATTTGAATGCTGAGAAACTTTACTAAGACGATTTGAAAAGTTAGTTTATCTGTTTATTGTTATGAATGTTTGATATTTACCAAAAACATCACTTTGCAGTGTGTTGTTGAATGAGTTTTTGTATAATAAATTTATTTTTAATTAAAACATTTGTTAGTAATAGTCATTATTGGGATTTGATCTGGTGTTTTACGACTGCATAATGGGTGCGATGTAGGTCTTAATTTTCATTAAAGTGGTCTTAAAAAAGTCTTAAATTTGGGGTGATCAAACCTGGGGAAACCCTGGAAAGAGGCAAAGGGTCGACAGTATGTTACCCAATATTTCACAAGAAAAGGTGGGTTTGTAAGTAGGCCTAAATTGTTAGTGGACCGCCCGTGACAATGATCGTAGCCTTCGGCACTTTTCTGTGCGTACGCACGCTTTGTACATGAGGCCCCAGGTCTCTACGGTTGCATTTTTCGACAAGTTAGCAGGTTTCGTGCATTCAAAAGATCCATGAATGTAGATTTTCACATACATACAAATATAAATATATGTGAATACACTATATGACACATGTACAGCTATGCACAGTATATACATTATACAGTACTGAAGTAGTGCAGTATTACAGAGGACAAATTACGGGTGTGGAAATTGTCTGATTGACTTAAATATATGAGAATGATAGTCAAAATACCATAAACCATGATTTTATGTAAATTAATATGAAAAAAGTCTCAGCTGTGTTGGGGGCCCTGTCAAGATTCTTTTCATGGGGCCCAAAATCCTTAGCAGCGCCCCTGGTTTTAGTCCAGTGACAGTGACAGTAAGAGAGATTCAAGACTAGAGCGATACACTCTGCACGTTCAGTGTAGGAGTTCTCTGTTCTGAATTGTGTATCACGTACACACTGGAGCAGAGTGTGGGTAGGGCTGCTTGTACTATTTATAACGTGCTTTATTTGTGATGTTGACCTGTATAACTTGAGAGGTCTCATCATGTTGGCACATATCCAAGAGTGATGCAATGCACCAAGAAACAATCCCTTCTACACTGTTAGACCTTACCGGGTTTTTTTTACAGTAAAATACTGGCAACACTGTTGCCAGTAATTTACCTGTGGCCAGGATTTGACATTTGGTCTTCTGGCTCTATATCATCTCACCCTGATGATATTGGCACATGATTTGTCATTTGCATATGTCATGTTAATCGCAACTTTTCATGAGCTGCAACATAGGTTTAAAATTAGTGAAGGCAAGCTCTTCTTTGGCGATGGTGTATGCCGTGTTAAATTTGACGTTTAGCTCTGCCAGAAGAGCAGAACGACCGGTGTGGTGAAGTGAAAAGTCACAGCTTAGGACCCCAGTAGTATGCCTGATCTAAAGCTGTTCTCACGATTCTTAATGTAATCAATCAAACTTTAATCAATGTAATAATATTTTATTTTTATCTTGAATATTGATATAGTTTAAGTGAATGAAATAGCATTTTTAGGTATGTTTTGTGACATTAATTGTTATTACAGTTTTTCTCAGTCGCTTTGGTGCATTTCTCATAACACTATTTACATTTGCACAACAGTTAATGCAGTTCTCAAAACAATTAGTACAAACTGCAAAACCTAGTTGATAACCTGCAAAACCGTGTCACTTGCTCAAAATGGATAGCCCATTCCTCAAAAGCAAGTATTTATGTCAATGAATGTGTCAGTGTCATCAAAATGAAAAGTCCTGACACCATCGTTTATGAACAAGATAGTCAAATGGCTTAGTCATGTTTTCATTATGACAGTTTACTCTATAAATGTTTTCCAATGATAAAAGTCAGATCTTGGTGACACTACCTGAAAATGCTCAATACAGCACTAAATACTATTTGCACAGCCATTTGAAAAAATTACAGTAAAGTTACACATTACTGTATTTATGAGGTAACTGAGTACAAGACACTGAATATGTATGTTTCACATTTTTACTGCATATGCTCTTTGCAATTCTAATTTTTTCACAGCATTGTGCAAAAGAAAAAATACACCATTATTTACAACAAACATAAACTCCCTTTGGGTAGAGCTGTGCACAACTGTACACAATATTGCAGTAGGCCTATATACTGTATTGGAACTGAACATACAACATACATAGTACTGTAATCATTCATGCACACCCAGACGTTTCTCTCTGTCTGGTCACATAATTTCATCTACATCCCAGCGAATATCATCTCTTGCTCAATTGCAAATTGTTCAATTTAGGAGACTTTTTCGGGATTTTTTTTTTTTATGACAGATTTTGACAACTAGTTCAACATTTTTGAATGTAATGACTCAAGCAATGAAATAAGGACTATTAGTTTTATATGGAATGACTATTCAGCATTCACAAGTATAGTTAATTTTGACTGACATGACTTAAGCAAATGATAATGTTATAAAATAGCAGAGAGTTGTATGAAAGCAATTGATGCATGTCCAAAAGCATTTGCAATTTGTTGGAAGGAATGAGAAACTGCTACTATGATGTGCACAAATGACTAAATGTTGTGGAGGTTGAACTAACTGTTGTGCAAATGTAAATAGTGATGTGAGAAATGCACCAAAGCGACTGAGAAAAACTGTAAGCAATAAGGCATAATTACAAGCATGTCAATTAATTCTTAAACAGAATTATGCTTAAGTATCATATTTGTTATCAAAGTTTTTATCGAACAATATCGTAGATAGTGAAAAAAAATCCGTTAAGAACAAGAAATTTTCAATTTCACAATCTATAGCTTTACACAGCAAAAACTCCAGTGTTAAATTAACTCTCCTGGGAGTGTATATGAGTCCACACTCAAGAGTGTAAAGTGTTAAAATATGATTGTTAAATTAACACTCAAGTGTGTTAAAGTTAATGAGATAATTAAGTGATTAATTTAGTGATGATTGATCATTATTGAAGACACCTGATGTTAACAAGCAGAATCACTGAAGGAGAAAATCTCAAATTGTAAGCCACCGTTAAGGCGATCATTGTTTGCTTTTGTTGAGCTCTTGAACCTTATGTTTACTTTATATTTTGTTTGGCTGCTGTATCTGAGTTATAACTGCCAGATGAACAAAGAAAAAAAGTGATCTGATGGTGTTGGTTATATTATGACAATCATCATTTGAACTTGATCACTGAACTCATTAAGATCCTTATTTCTGACGTAGATTTATGTTGTTGATCACAGCATAACTGTGATTCTGCATAAATATCCAGAATTTTAGAAATAATACAAAGGATTTCTTAAAAGTTGTTTTGAAAAAAAAAATAAACTAAAAAAATCTTTCTTTTAGGCACACACAGATGTCAAGATTCAGTCTATGCATCTCAACAATGGTGACGAGCAGAATATTCAATTAGGAAAAGTAAATTACATAGACAATTCAGATCATAATTTATTCATACCGCAATGCATGATGGGAGCCATTAATGAGTTGTGATTGGTGGCAGCCACTGCAACATGCTTTATTATTGTCACCATTGTTGAGATTCACAGGCTGATTATTGATGTATGTGTTTCTTCAAATTAATTTGAAAGTCTTTTGATCAGAACAATGCTTATTAAATATTTTGGATTATATGAAAAATACTGAAAATCATATGCTGTAGAATCACAGAGCTGCTGTAATTAACAAGTTAAACCAAACTATCTCAATAAGTTTTGTTTTTCAGATCACAGCATGATTATGTCAAAACATAACCAACACCATCAGATCACATTGTTTCTTTGGTCATCTGACTGTTATAAATCAATAACAGCAGACAAGCAAAATTTAAAGTAAACATATAAGGGTCAAGAGCCCAACTAAAGCAAACACCCATAACCATAATGGTGACTTGCAATTTGTGATTTTCTCCTTCAGTGATTCTGCTTGTTGACATCAGGTGTCTTCAATAATGCTAAATCATCACTAAATTAATCACTTAATTATCTCATTAACTTTAACACTCTTGAGTGTTAATTTAACACTCATATTTTAACACTTTTCACTCTTGAGTGTGGACTCCCAGGAGTGTTAATTTAACACTGGAGTTTTTGCTGTGTAGTATATGACATATATAAGTTAAAAGATAGTAATGGTTGTTATAACGTAGTTCAAATGACTTACATAATAAAGTGATATCTGATGTGTTTGCCACACACTTGTCCCTGCATTTTTTGAGCTTGGTACTCTCTCCGTGTTTAAACAAGCTCTTGCGCTTAAAATGTATTGATTCAGTTGCGAACGCTGTGTTACCTGCAAAGTCTGTCCCACAAAGATTTCTTTTCAGCTGGTGGATCCACATTAACCACATCACCAACTCCAGGATTATTTGTGACTTTAGGTGACGGCTTACAAAAGAAATCTGTCAGCGTTCGTTTCATCTCTCTTATTCAGCCTTTTAAATCTCACGCGGTAGTCAGCTCCCAGTCACGTGACAACGGAACGCAGTGAAAGGGAGTGGGAGTGATTGACAGCTAATATTAACCAATCTAAAATCTGCTTTAAAGTTAAGAACGTAAGGATGAAGTTTGATTGGTTATGTAAAGTTGGATAGAATGATGGTCCGGCCACCGCGTATCAGCGCACATAAGGTACACACACTGTGCAGTAATTTGCAAATGTTTTGTAGAGAAATGAAAACAGGTTGCACCACAACCATTATTTGCACTCGCTCAAATACTCCCAAATATGTTTTTAGGTCGCACAGATTAAATTTCAGGAGCATATGCGACCAAAATGGTCGCAATTTCGAGCAGTGTATTCCGATGTGTATCGTATCGTATCATTAAATTATTTCATCCTCAAAGGTGTTAACGACAAGACACCCCAGTACCTGCTATTTTTTGCGTGCTGGTCATGTCCTGTTCAGGTCATAATAGTGTTGAATATATGAGCGGAGAAGAGAGAGAGTGGATTATGTCCTTGCTATTTCTCTTGGCTGCACTACACCTCTTGTGAAATGCTGCTGGCTGAAACCGAGGCCTTTGAAATCCAGAAGGAAGCAGCTCAGGCACTCCTGGAGGTCTCAGTGATCATAAGAAGACAGCTGCAGTGCTGTGGGTCAGACCTAAGGATCAGAGGATGGTGAAAAGACACAAATTACTGCTCATACCACAGAACAGCTATGTGCGAGTCGTCACGTACATCAGTCTGACCTTTTCAAGCTCTTTAAGGTCAAGAAGATGAAATCACTAATTAGGTTTGCCAGGATTTCATGAAAAATTACAGAAATATCAATGCAATGACAGTATATTGGACCGAATGTGGGGAATTTCTAATTCGTTGAAAAAAAAAAATGTTGTGATGTGTCAAAAGGGGTTGAACAGACCCAGAAGCAGTTTAGAGCGGCGATTAACTTACCTGTACAATAAGTTGTGTAAAACCTGTATTCAAGCGATCAATTTTGAGCATCTAGATGGTATAATCAAATATATCTTGAGGAGCCCTCTCTGAGTTTGTATTTATTTGTCATTTTAACTGAAACGGAGTGTAAAAGTGGACTTCAAAGATTTATTATCCTGTTGCACCCTCTATAGGCCATGAATGATCAGCGACAGAGGGTGAGCAGTAAACTGTGAGAAATATAGGTTCAGGCTTATTTGTTTATCAATTAGTATCCCCCTTGGTCCTTTCACGATCTTATAGGCGGATCTTTTGTGGCGTCATTGTTTATGTTTGCCGCGTTGCATCATGGGAATCGTGTGGCAGAAAGCACCGCTAGATACATGTAAATTGATTGTTTTGCACGTTTGGAGGAGGATTTAGAGAAGAGGATGGTTCACTCTTGCTGTGTGGTCGATTGTACGGCTCGTTGGGGGCCTGATAAAAAGTTTTTTCGAATTCCCTCCGAAAAGGATCGTGAAAAACGAAAGAAATGGTTGAGTGCAATTAGGCGATTGAACCTGGACGCTCCGAAGCCTGGATTACTAACGTTACTGATCGAGTTTGTGAGGCTCATTTTGTTCATGGTAGGCCTAAGTCTTAGTGACTATGTATTTATAGAAGATTGAATAAAATAAAAAATAATAAAACTGAGTCAAATCAACCGAGTCATATGTTTTCGCGTTCTGATTCAGGTGTCCCAAACCGCGATCCACAGCACCCAGACTAACTTACCGTATTTTCCGCACTATAAGCAGAGGCGCACCTTCAATGAATGGCCATTTTTATAACTGTTTTCATATATAGGGCGCACCGGATTTTAAGGCGCATAGAATAGAAGATACTGCTGTCAAACGTTTGACTGGGTTTGCGTTATGCAGTGGTCACCAACCTTTTCAAGCCTATAAGATCACATCCAAGTCCAAATGTAAACCAAGATCTTCCACTTGCAAAAAAATATGAAAAAACAAGTGGCTGAGCTGTAAAACCTTGTTTATACTCGACGCGTCCGCATGAGCGCGAAGGTAATAAAAAAACTAGTAATATCCGCCTGCTCGGGCAGATTCGGCTTTACAGCGCGCGCGCCTCCGCATCCGCAGATGCACGACTTTGAGCCGAATCTGCCCGAGCAGACGGATATTAGTACATCTCATCATCACCCAGTTTCCGCGTCTAAATCAGTTGTATGGTCTGGGTGTTCAGTCTAAAACAAAACAGTTGCGTCAAGTATAAATGCCTCGTCTGTTTGGGGAGTTGCACGCACAGTCAGCGGAGATCTCATATGGGCTTTGAATAACTTCGATTTTGTCACCAATACAAATTTTGAGCTTCTCTCCAAACCTCCTCCGGTCTTCAGATGTTAAAGTGCTTATATATTGTGGATTTTGCCCGCTAACTCTCTTGAAAGTGCTCGTCGCGTCTTTACAGCCCGCAATACTGTTTGATTTGTTGCCACACAACCACTCGCGCATGCGTACAAAGATGTCAACAAAGATCCTCCTATTCCGGGGGCTGGGGGCGTATCCCCCTTGGTCCTTTCACGATCTTATTCGGGGGCTGGGGGCGTATCCCCCTTGGTCCTTTCACGATCTTATTCCGGGGGCTGGGGCGTATCCCCCTTGGTCCTTTCACGATCTTCAAGTTTCAAGTTTCACTTTTATTTATCCTTAGAAAGGAAATTTAGTGTGCAGCAGGATATCTAAAAACAAGACAAGATAAGAGCACCACCAGATGCCACATCAACACAACATCAACCCAACAACACAACAACAACGGAGACACTACTTCCCCCCCCAAAAAAAAAAAAAAAAAAAAAAAAACAATGACAGAAACCAATACAATACACCATCAGAGTGTCATAATGAACAATGACAAAAATATAAAAATATACTATATAAAATAATTCATAAGATATCACCTTAGTGAATTCATAGTCCTAATAGCCACAGGAATAAAAGAATCCCTGGCACGTCTGGATCTTATTCCGGGGGCTGGGGGCGTATCCCCCTTGGTCCTTTCACGATCTTATTCCGGGGGCTGGGGGCGTATCCCCCTTGGTCCTTTCACAATCTCATTCCAGAGGCTGGGGGAATATCCGCCTTGGTCCTTTCGCGATCTCATTCCGGAGGCTGGGAGCGTATCCCCCTTGGTCCTTTTGCGATCTCATTCCTTGGGCTGGGGGCGTATCATCCTTGGTCCTTTCCAGATCTCATTCCGGGGGCTGGGGGCGAATCCCCCTTGGTCCATTTACAATCTCATTCCGGAGGCTGGGGGCGTATCCCCCTTGTTCCTTTCCAGATCTCATTCCAGAGGCTGGGGGCGTATCCCCCTTGGTCCTTCCGTGATCTCATTCCGGGGGGTCTCATTCCGTGATCTCATTCCATATATATATATATATATATATATATATATATATATATATAGTCGCTGTCGGGCGGAATCCTCATATCTCCAAAACCATTATTTTTCAGGAAATTAAAAAAACTGCATATTTTTTGAGTTATTAAACATTGTATAGTTAAAGTTGGTATTATACCTTATATTGCTATCATATATTGTTGTGTACCAACATTAACACAACATTTCCCCAAAATCATGTTTAATCAGAGATTTATGACTTGGGAGCTGGGAGATACGAAGTTACGCTGTCATTGATAAGAATGGAACGGACACAGACGTTGCTGCTGCCAGCAGTGTTCATCAAAGTCTGCGGTCGCGTTGAGCCTTTTGACAAGAGATAAGGCTTTAAGAGCTATTCAAATCTAATGATTGTGGTTTCATGCATCTTCCTAAACTCCATTTTAAATGTTTAAGAGATATGAGTGATGCAATACCAAAATAATAGGCTGTCTAAAATAGGCGGAAATTAATCTGCACACAAACAAAGTCGGCGATCGCGTTGAGCCTTTTGACAAGAGAAAAGGCTTCAATAGTTAACCAAAGCTAATGACTGTGGTTACATACATCTTCCTAAACTCCATTTTAAAGGTTTAAGAGCTATAAGTGAAGCAGAACAAAAAAGGATGAGATGACTAGGCTGTCTAATAGGTGGAAATTAGCCTAATCTGCATGCAAACTTACCTTCGTGGCTCACAGGCTTCCTTCTGCACCGAAGCATTACAGCTATCGATTTTTAACAAAACAGGCCAACTCAAATTTATCTAACCTAACTATTTTAACTCCAAAGATAGGCTTACTTGGCGCCAGTAGACAGACCTTCTTTCTCCCATAAATAAAACCTGCTAAGTTAGGCTACTTGGGGTATTTTACATGCACAGTGACAACTTCAAATCAGCAAAATAATAATAAAAACAATAATTTAATGCTGGTATCCAAAACATTTAATTCAATTCAAGTACTATATACATTTTAAAACTTCAATGCACATGTATAATAAGCCTAGTAATAAGTAGACATTTAAAATACATTACAGTTTTTCTCGATTGCTTAAACACATTTCTTGAAACTATGCCTCGTATTCTCAAAACTATAAACACAAATCCATAACGTCTCACCCAATTCCCCAAACATCCTATTTTCAGGTCAAAATGAAGCTCTACACTCAAAACCATTCACTCTTGCTGAAAAACCAAACTTTGCCCTCAGACAGGACACACAAGCCCTCAAAATCACACACACTACAACATAGTCTAACCCACTGGTGCAATAAATTCAAAACAACATTTCCAAAACTGGTAAGTTATGTTGCTTGTGGTTCCCCCCTCACAAACCTTTTCACATGATGAACACAAAAGACACAACCAGTGGATACATTGGCACATTTTTATCCATACACAGAAAACACACACACAAAAATATTTTTTTTCCTGGTTTACTCTTTTTTTTTACTCTTTTTTTACTCTCTCCTCTATTTTTTTTATTTATATTTACTTACAGTAAGATGTGTGTGACCAACATATGACAGTAAGAGAGCACACACAAACCATATTCTAATATGGAATTCGAATTGTTTGGACTGGTAAAGAGTGTTGGACGTGACAGGAGGGCCTCCACTCAAGGGTACAATATGATGAACACGTCTATGAATGTTCCACATATGGTTGAAATACCATCATTTGCCTAGAAAGATAACATTCTGGTAGTCAAGACTATAAAGGAGAAAGGATGCCCTCCCTTCACTGTCACACTCTGTGTTACTCTGTGTGACTGTACGACTGCTGGCCTTTTCTTGCAAGAAAATACACCTCATCAAAGACTATTGGAAATGTTTGTCTCTTGTTCAGTGATTTTGTTTGCCACCACTCCTCCCTGAAGGCTCTCGAGGCGACGGTAAAGCGACTCAAATTTGGCCTTACTCGTAGCCCAGCCTCCCTCATAGTCAAACCATTGATAAAGACATGGGCAACTAGAGTGGCTTGAATTTCATCTGAGACTGCTTGTCTTCTTGTCCTTGCCCTTCCTCCTCCTCATTCTTATCCCTCTTCCTTCATGTCTTTCTGGATCCATTGTTCCAAAACGCAATAAACTGATTTGGGCCCTTTTATCTATTGAAGGTTCTGATTGATGTGTGTTAAATTTTGACTCTTAGTGTTTCCACCTGGGTAATTGTGTGCTAACTGAGCTGAAGCTGTGCTGACTTGAGTGAACAATATTGAATGCTAGTGCTTTATACATGACAACATGGTCAAGGCAATGAGAAATTAAGGGATTTGTGTGTAGAGTTTTGCAGTGAAAGTTCATCAAATCTGACTCATGTGTCAAAACAGGGAATAGTGTTTATAGTTTAGTGAAATGGGTGTGCTTTTTGATAAATGGCGTTATGGTTTTGAAATTTTAGTTCAAAAGCCTGGTTATAGTGTTTAAGCAATCGAGAAAAACTGTAATAACTGATATCATAGTTTAACACAGATAAAATCAGAGTTAAGGCTTGCTTTACATGTTGCTCGACGAGGATTTCTTAATCGTTGTGACTTTAAATCTTGAGGAGACAAAATGCTGCGGAGGCTCCCGCCTCGGAGTGAAAAAGAGGTGGAGTTAAGAGGATTCTCAGACAGTTGAAGTGTCCAATGGAGTTAAGAGATTTGCTCTCAAGCTATTTCCAACACTTTAGATTGGTTAATAATTTGTAAAAATAACATAACCACGTGGGGACTGACCAATAGCATTGATTTGTGAAAAAATATGAAATTGACAAAATTTGGACATACGAGGTGACCGCCCGACAGCGACGATATATACACACATATATATATATATATATATATATATATATATATATATATATATATATATATATATATATATATATATATATATATATATATATATATATATATATATATATATATTACATGGCTTGGTTGAATTCCAATGTAGAACACGGTCTGTTATGTAAGGGATAATGTATATCGAGGCGGATGTTATAGCGAATAACAACCCCTTCAGGCTGATTCAAGACCCCTCTGCTTCACGTCGGGGTCCCGTTCAGCCTGTCGGGGTTGTTATTCGCTATAACAACCACCTCGCTGTACATTATCCCTTACATCCCTCACATATATATATGTTACTTAAAATAATATAAATGTTGACTGAAAGAAAGTTAAATGTATCTCAACAGTAAATATTGACAAAATATTAATTACTCCATTAAGGAAGTGGAAAAGAGTGTATTTTATTAATTCTTTTTTATTATAATATTTTTCATAAAATAATTCAACAATATTATCAAAAAACAAATTCCTCATTTAGGATGGCTAAAGCAGCATCTAAGCTGTATATGTCCCATATCAAGACATACAGAAATAGAACTGAAATTGAAAATAACAACTTTTTGTGTTGTGTCCCTGCACCATATGACCTACTTGGTTTAATAGTGAGGGTGGTGTTAAATTTAGCAGGCCTGATTTACAGCCCTGTGACCAAACACATGACAGCATCAAGGCACAGTACACATGTTTTGATGCTTGTCTGATCATTATGTCTCAATAAAGTATTGAGCTTTCATGTGCTTTTCTGGTAAATCATATCATGCTTTGTATTTTTTCTCTGTGTGGAAAACATTGAGCAATGATAACTTTAATTTAACAAAAAGGTTGCAGCCATACCACTGTGACCTTAAAATGAGTATGACTGCCTTGTCAATCTATTATATGTATACTGGAATGTCCATTCAAAACACATGAGTATAGCTTCTAGCTAAAACCTTGATTTCTTTTAATGAGAGTAAACGACACTATTTTCATTAGACACTATTTTGATGTAATTTTGCTTGTAATCTTGTAATCATTTCTCAGAGAATGTTAAGTCATATGTAACATTTCAATTGTTTTTATGTTTATCAAAATTAAGATCTCACACTACCTAAATAAATAAATAGTATTAAGTTAATAATAATATATAATATATATTCAATGTAGTAAATATTTGAATCTTAAAAAGTAACACTACTACCAGAGTTGGGGGTAACGCATTACAAGTAACGTTACATAATCAGATTACTAACAAGTGAACACATTACTTTTAAATTTAGGCTACAACAAAATACCTTTTATACCATAGTTACTTTTTCAAACAATTAACACAAGTTACTTTGTTTTTCCATTTACTGTCTGACTACTCTCCTTTCCCCATGTTGAGAGAAATTGTAAGGCGTTGTGTGTGAAAATGATGGTTATTGTAGTTCTAAATGTGAGCATGCATTTACTCATCTCACTCGCACAAAACACAATCACTATTCCATCATCATCATTCATCGTGCTTATATTTTTGTGTCACAGCCACTACGTGAACTCTGTTACCCTAACTGTAAATCATTTAATTGTAAATCATTACATTTTTAGCTAATTTCCCTGAATTTAAGTAGACATTATTAGTAGCTAGAACATCAGAAAAACAAAATGGCTAAAGAAAATGCATTTAACGTGTTATGATTATTTTGTCAACAGCGTAACATGACAATGGCAACAATATGGTGTAGTATGTTCAGATTACCTTCACATTACACAGATGCATACTACGTATATAGAACATACTTTTTTAGTGGTTGCAAAGTTATTCCAAAGAACTCAGAGAGTATGTGATTTCAGACACAGCCAATGTCTAGACCGTACACAATCTATGTGGTGCGTCCGAAGCCAATAAAACCATTCACGCCCCATGAAGGTGCAAGATTTTTGTCTGAGGGGATTGGTGACATTTCAAATAATGCATTTATCAATCAGTTTGAATCTTGTAACAACACAATTTTTCCGTGTAGACACGTCAATCCAAAATAACTTGGTTTATGCCTTGCCTGTTGTGGCAGTTCTTTAAGCACAGTGTTCTCTAAGCTGGATATCTAAAAACCTACTGAGTAACATGATTTAAATGTTATAGAAAGATCACACGTCTCTTGCTGGTCTTAGACTGTCCATAAAACGTTCATTCCCTTCAGCTGTTGCCCATGTGTTCACTCACGCCATTTAGGATGAGCTCATTTACGTGGTAAACACATATTGTCCAACTTTTTCGAAAGAGACCCTGCAGGCTGCTCATTGGTGCTGTCATTGATATTTATTAGGGGGTGGCGTTGAAGCTTGATGTGCTTGTGAAAGTACAGTGGGAACCTGGGAGGAGTTACACCACAGTCACTCGATACAGGGGATGACATCCCTAAAATAACCCTACAAAGGGTATATAGGGATCTGCTTCAACCTTCACTGTTAGAAGAGCAGACTGTGCACACCGTGCAATAAAGTTAATGAAACTAGTAGTGATGATGGGACAGATAAATTAACAAAACTTGACCAAAAAAAGCAAATCCACCCAAAACGGAACAGATTCCTCTGGAAAAGTGACCATTTTTTCAGACCTGAAGTGGATTGTGGTTGTTTTAAAAACAGAAGACGGTGTGAACCCAAAGTGTTGAGGTTCAAGATCCCCCCCAAAAAGGATTTTACTCTAACGTGGAGCTTGATTTGAATCATTTTGAGTTCTTTGTCCTCCTCTTGAGCCTAGAGCCGAGGGGGGAGGCAGAGCCGTGGCGTCTGCGGGAATGAAGTACAGCTACCAGTATCCGGTGTCACAGTACACACGCTCCAACACGCACTACACATCCACTCATTACACACCTTCACCTTACTCCAGCAGCTCGTACTCGCCCAGCTACTACAGTGCCAAGAAGTTGAGCCCTACGACACTCCACACACCATCATACTACACTCCACCAGCTTACACACCTGCGTACAAGCCCACCTCCACTTACACCTCCGTCTATAGCAAGCCATCGCGGCAGAGCAGTTCGGCCCGGACAGGTGTACAACTTACTCCTACTGTAACCCTCAAACCCGCCCGGGCCGTGCGCTTCACAAACGATATTGTGTTCCAGGATTTAGTCCGGCACAGTGAGCTGGAACAGATCGGCCGGTTTATGAGGGCGAGGAAAGTGCGTCTGGACACCATCTTCCATTCTGGTGAGTGAACCTTACCAAATCTACAACTTATTTTAGAGGTGCTAAGATTGTATTGTGCTAAGATTAAGCAAACCATTCATAGGTTTACTTCCTGAAGAGTGTGAAGGCATCGGCTTTATGGCGTGTTTGAAACATAGATCAAACATAGCGGTCTAACATGTCAACTTCTGGTTCAACCAATGGTAGGAAGTTGGGGCAGGCCAATGGGGGTTAAGGGTTAGCTTCGGCAGTTACGGTGTGCTCAAGTCAGGTCAGACAGAACGTATTTACAAGAACATCAGCACAACTCATAATTTTGAGTTTAATTATGAGAATTAACGATTTTCTCAAGAGTTTCGGAGTTGGGTGTGTGAAGGGGAGAACTATTTATTTATCATTTGTACTGTAGGTGTAGAGTTAAAGAATCTTGATGAAATTTTATTGCCATCTTGCTCTGATCAAAGATATTTGAAGTTATAATTATGACTAATAAACTCAAAAATACAAACTTTTCGAGAGGACTTGAATGGACACATCTGTTTGTAGACACTGTATTGACAAAAAGTATGTTACTCCTTTGATGTCTATTCAAAAGTAGCTGAGTATCTTATTATTATTTTATTTTTTTCCACAGAAATTCATTAAAGCATGTGCAAACCAGCTTGTCATTGGGACAGTAACCTTAAAAGGATGAATTTGTACCCTTAAAAGTCGCATATTAGTACCTTAAAGTAATAGTATGTACCCTTAAGGTAATACTATGAAGTTTTTATGGGTAAATAAGCAAAAACATTTCTGAGAGCGAATATCATTGTAGGATGATTCATCAGTGATGGATTTTGTTGGCTTATATTTTTCTCTGTTTACTTCAGGGACTTATTTGTATATGTGTTTAGGGTTATTTCTCAGATGATTGGTCAACAACAATTCACCAGAACGGATTGCCTATTAAACAATAGTGAAAAATTCAAATCACAGATTTCCTCGACTGTACGAACCAGCAGAGCAAATGGCATTAAAGGGATAGTTCACCCTAAAATGAAAAATAAATATATCCGGGATGTGTCACATGGGATCATTCTGTGTTACTTTTGAGTCTTTTTTAAAAAAAGCTTGATGCTGGTCGCTATTCACTGCCATTATATGGACGAGCGAGAGTGGGACATTTTTTTTTTTTAAATCGTTTGTGGTCCATAAAAGAAAGAAGGGCATACGGCATTAGAACAACACCAGGATATGTAAATGATGACTTCATAATTTTAGGGTGAACTATCCCTTTAAAGGTAACATTAATAAATTGCTCTCAACTTCTTGGGGAAAAAAATGTTTTCCAACTAATGGAAGATGGAGGATTTTGGGAATATTTTGCCATTCCGTTTGGTGCCGCTTGTGGTGCAGAAATAGCACAATTAACTTAATACATGGTTCTTCATGTGTCTGTTTAGGGAGAATTAGTATAATTCCATATTTCCAATTCCAAACCATAACAAGAGCTGATTTGTATTTTTCTTCATCTTCTCAGGAATGGCAGCACTCCATGAAGCCGTTCTCTCAGGAAACCTGGAGTGTGTGAAGCTCCTGATAAAGTACGGAGCTGATGTTCATCAGAGGGATGAGAACGGATGGACACCACTGCATATGGCGTGCAGCGACGGTTACCCTGAGATTGCACGGTGAGAGCAAGTTCACACAAGTAACACCAAAAACCGTCTGAAAACAAATTGGTATTGCATTAGATTACCCTGTGCTTGCAAAAACAAATGTATTTCAATGACAAAATCACTCATACATAAACACATACATTAACTCATGCAATAAACACGAACAATGAACAATGGACCATGACAATGAATGGACAGTTTACACTCTACTATAACTATACCGGACAGTACGATAACAGGTACTGTTTTTTCCCCGAGTATACTGAAGTGTATTTGGTTTCCAGAGGAGGTATAGTATCAGATTTGCTCAATTATTTGTATTAAAATGTAAAATATTTTTTTTTCTCTAGGTACCTTCTCTCTCTGGGTGCCAGTGTGGAAGCAGAGAATGAAAATGGGGAGAAACCAGCAGATCTCATCGACCCAGACTGTAAAGATCTGCTCAAACTCTTCGAGACAGGCTGTGTTTGAGGGCTGAGCCGCAGAAGAACTGAGGAAGAAACGCTACAATTTATGATCACTGTCCTGAGCTTCTCGTTTTGTGTGGTTGAACGTTCTCCTGGATATTCTTCTTTTGTTTTGTTTTGTTTTTTTGGGGCTTTTAGCTGTAGATGCGACTTTAGTACAAGGCTAAAGAGGAACAACAAACAGTACATATCTGTTAGCTTTGAAAGTCAAAACACTGCCATTCACAGCACATTTTATTTCTGTAATCTTAAGTATTTCTGAGTGAAACATGATATTCAACAAGAAGAAAATTAGTGATTTTATCCAATGGGAATAGATTGGATTATGAAAAGTCGGTGTTACATACCAGATTGTCAGAAGGTTTGAGTGAAGAGGATGAAAAGGAAGAGAGATTTCTAATGGCAGACGTTTAATCGAGGATAAGCAAGTTGTTATATTTTAATAAAAGATTACAAGGACAAAGATTTTCTCTGGAATAACACAATAAAGCCAGGACTGTATATGTAAAGATGCATGTGTATGTGGACTTCACAGGAGCACCATACATTTGCACAAACCGGCATCTCTCAGTGTTTACAGAAGATCTTTTCTGAATGCAGTCGTGTTCATTTTCATTGCTGTGTTAAACATATATTGTACCAGGAGTCTCTTTGACATGCTCATGATTGTTAATAGTTTCACAAAAGAGATATTTTATGTGACAAGGGATTCAATCGTGTTGATGTAAAGAGTACTGCACTCCCGAGATGGGCCGCTGTGCTGTCTGTCTGCTGGGCAGCAGGAGCGCACACTGAAATCCTGCAGAAACACTGAGGGTTCGTGCACTACTGTTAAACCTGAGGGCACTACTGACATGTTGAATGTCTCTTGTCAAAGTCTTATCTTTATCTTATTTTTTACAATTTTTTCATAAATAAACATGCTTTTTATACAAATATTGAGTTGTTTTTACATCAGAGTCTTTAAATATTATAAGAAAAAAGAACAAGTACATAATGCTGTGTAACAGGAGGATGGATTATGTTTTTGGATTAAAATAACAAAATTAGTGAACAAAATAAATTTCTAAAGCATGCTGCCCTACAAAGGCAAAAGACCTTAAGTCGCTAGAGTGTGGAACTGAGAAAAATGACTTTAAAGATTTTTAGTTGTCCCGCCAAATTAATTATAGGTAGGACACTGGAAATCTGGCAAATAGATGTTTTAGTAATGGAAATTATATACATAAAAAAATTTTGAGCTCAAACTTGACTTTTGACCACAATTTTAAAGTTACTTTACTCTGCCTTTGTATTGTCAGCAAAAAGTGAGAAGTCATGCCAAGGCAAAAGGCAGTAACTTCCACATGATCAATATTTAGTTGCTGATCACCATTAACAAAATCATTATAGTAACTCCTGTATAAAATCTAGTGATCATGGCATTTATTTTGTATGATTTACAATTATTTATAGCCATCTACTTATTGCTATCCTGTGCTTTGGTTGCATTATTAATACATTTGACATGACAAAATACCTCCATAGATATATTAGTCCAGCGTTGACTCGACCGCGTTTAGGGCGGGGCTGAAGGCGAAGTTTTGGCACTCTGCCAGCTAGTTTGCCAAGCTTTAATTCTTGGTTGTATTCATCTGATACGGCAATGTGTAACGTTTTTCAGTCAACTCTGCATAATCCTTCGCGATCGATATCGCACGTTTGTCGATGGAGTGGTTTCAGACCATACTAAATGTTCTAACCGCAATTGTGCAGGACAAAGCTCTGAGGACATCAGAAGTTAGAGGGACTGATGGCAGCTGTACAAAGTACACAGGCTACACCGTAATTTTAATTTGAATGGACATTAAAACAAAGGCAGATAACCGTACAATCTGGTAGGTAGCATTATTTGATTGAACACCGGCACCGTAACTTCATATTGACGCGCGGCTGAACAAAGGCAGAGCACCGTAACTCGTAATTTGAGCGTTCCAAAACAAAGCCAAAGAGCGGTAACTGATGTTACGGTGTTCTGCCTTTGTTTCTCATGGGCTTTTGGAAGTTACTGTTAAGACAAATCATTATTTTCTCGAAAAAAAAAACGGAATTGATTCAAGATACTTATCCACATGATAAAGGACGTCTTGAATGTGCCAAAAATATAAATAACTCATTTTCGACCAAAAACGTAGTTACGGTCTTTTGCCTTTGCACGGCAGCATGGGCTCCTAAACATCAGATCGCTCAAACTCGTAACCTTGTCACAGGTGTGTTTGCAGGCAGGAAGACAAGACTTTGAATAATGTTCCAAAAGTTTAATAACAAGTAATCCAAAAAGCAGGCATTAACACAACAGATATGAAACGGAGACCTGACAATGAGTGTGAGCAAAGGCACAACTTAAGTAGCGAACACAAACAAGGTAATTGACTAAACACAGCTGAACTGAACTAACTAATGATCATAGCCATCGAAACAGATTAGTGGCAGGAAACAGAGAGAAAGAAACACATTTGACGTGACGAAAATAAACGTCAGTAAATTATGGAGTGCCACAAGGATCTGTGTTGGGCTCTCTATTGTTTTCAGTATATATGCTGCCACTTAGTGCTGCCGATGATACTCATACAAAGTTCTGTCATGAAACTGTAGATGGAGCAGGCTGATACTGTAGGTCCTTAACTCAATTTCTTAGTGATCATATCATTATCTACATAGCACAGCTGATTGGTTGCGGTTGCATCAGAAGCTTATGAGCTTGCTGCATAACATTCAAATACTATTAAATATTACAATTAAAATAATTCAGATAAGACCTAAATTGAACCAAAAACCTGTTCAGAGAATGTAATGCTTTACTCCCCTACAGTTTAAAATCTAGGTGTTATATTAGACAGAAATCATATTTTTTACAAAAATATTTGTTACAAAAACAGCCTTCTTCCACCTCAGAAACATTGCTAAGTTCACGTGTCCAGTGTGTCTGGATCTCCTGAAGGATCCAGTGACTATCCACTGTGGACACAGTTACTGTAAGATCTGTATTACAGACTGCTGGGATCAGGAGGATGAGAAGAGAGTCTACAGCTGCCCTCAGTGCAGACAGACCTTCAGTCCAAGACCTGCTTTAGGCAAAAACACCATTCTGGCTGAAGTGGTGGAGAAACTGAAGAAGACTAAACTTCCTGCTGACTGTTACGCTAGATCTGGAGACGTGCAGTATGACGTCTGTACTGGAAGAAAATACAAAGCCGTCAAGTCCTGTCTGGTGTGTCAGGAATCTTACTGTCAAACTCATTTAGACCGTCATGAGGAATATCACTCTCGTAAACCACACAAAGTGATTGATGCCACTGGACGACTGCAGGACATGATCTGCCGTAAACATGATAAAGAGCTAGAAATGTTCTGTGTCACTGATCAACAGTGCATCTGTGTGTGGGTTAAGGAGAGTGAACATAAAAACCAGTGGTTAAAGAAATGAGTACGCTTAAAGCTATAGTAGGTAATGTTGGAGAGCTAGCAAGATTTGAAAGCGGCACCTCTTCTAAGCTCCACCCCCTCCCGTCAGTACTCCGTCCAAAGCTACGCCCCCACAAACATGAACGCGCATCCACAGTCGGAGTCAGCTGCAGGTCAGGAAAGCCAAGTATTTTTGTCATGTTGGAATAAATATTTTGAAATGATAAATGCCTTTCCTTTACCATTTCAGCATAAACAAGCTATTACTTTTCTTACCTCCTTACATGCTAAATGAATAATGACAATGAATGTGGTATAACACTTTTTGTTTTATTTAAAAAAAAAAAAAAACAAGAGAGACCTAAGAGAAATACTTTTTTACACAAGTATCAGTACTTTCGCTGCTTTTGATTGTCATAAACAATCTGTATTTATATGTATATATATATATATGTATATATATATATATATATATATATATATATATATATATATATATATATATATATATATATATATATATGTATATATATATGAAAAGGAGTGTCCAGGGATGACTGACAGGTCAGGCTTTGCATGAGGCGTCGTCTGCTGTGGTGATCTACTCCTTTGGCAGTGATTTACCTTTAGGAAGAATATCACAATTACACATCTGACAATAATTACTGCATCTCAAAGACTCCCTCAGTTGTCTCCACCGTTCAAATGCTGCAATGTTGACGCGAGTTTGTCCTCTGGCTTTATCCAGTGCCTGTTTCGTTGCAGCCTTTTCTGCCTCCGATTTTCTTTTTTTAGGCTTTTTATCAGGGCGAGCAGTTACCAGCAAAGCTGGCATTGGTAGATTTTGCTGCATGTTCTCTAGAGGTCGACCGATATGTTTTTTTTTCAGGCCGATGCCGATGCCGATCTTTTGAAATCCGGGTCGGCCGATGGCTGATAAATGCTGCTGATTTATTTTGGCCGTTATTTGCCCGATTATGTGCTTGTTTTTAACCTCTATTTGAAAGATAAAATGTAACACAAATAATTACTTAAGATAGACAAAATTTCTCAACAAAAACATTTATTGAATACTTTACCAATCTGCACTTGTACAAAAGACAAAAAGACCTTGAGATATGTTTGGTAATTGTACCTGAATGAATTGAAAATTAATTTGCTACATTTCAGATTAATATATTTGTTTTCCTTAACATTTTAATTAACAGTAACTTAAACACTTTGCAGTTTGAATCATGTCTTGTAGGATATAAACAAAATGACGGAGTATGTTTTTATGTTTCCACTGTTCGATCGCACCCGCGCCTCACACACGCGCGCGCACACAAATATAAGTAAACACTTTGCGACTTTAAACACACGCGACTTTTCGATCTCGATCGCGCCCGCGCCTCTCTCTCTCTCTCTCTCTCTCTCTCTCTCTCTCTCTCTCTCTCTCTCTCTCTCTCTCTCTCTCTCTCTCTCTCTCTCTCTCTCTCTCACACACAACATATTCCAGCATTGCAATCTTTACATCGCAGCCGGAGCTAAAGCGGAGCTACAGATTAGGTGTCCCTAAAGAACCCGCGTATCTAACAGTAGTTCCGCATTACTTTGCACGCGAGTTTTATTTATTTTTATAGCGTGTATTCTCCGTGTAAATGTATACACCGAACCGTGACGCCTGTACCGTTTCGGTTCAATACGAATACATGTACCGTTCCACCCCTAGTCTACAGTGAAATACAGTCACACATTACACTACTGATTGGCCAGCATTTTAACCGTGTTTAATCCAGCTACTAGCTAACGGAATGCTAAAGTTAACTGCTGACTAGTGTCAAGTGCAGCGAAGCGATGTTTCTGTTATTCTAACGTCCGTTTTCAGAGCATCCAAGAGAAGCACAGACATAACAGTAGCACTGAAATGAAGCACAGAAATGCGCGGTGATATTCGGTCCGGTAAATAACGGTCGTTAAGGCACCAGTGCCGTATTAGCTCCGGGTCTGTCTGTAGCTACCCAACCCTAGCGACAATGACGCTAGCAAAGCCAGTCCTTCACTAACCTATAGTTGGTCTCTTTTTTTTATTACTTATTTCTCTGCATTGAGTGACAACCCTCTCAAATTTAAGACACACAAACAGAACAAATAAAAGTCTCAGATTCACTGACTGTAAATTCTTGCTTACTTATTGTGACATGATAGCAACCCTTCTGCTGTGCTAATGCAACCTCAACTACGCTATCAATTTAAAAGTAGCCGAACGTCATGTCGCCTATTCATGTTTTTTTCTCTAAGTTGGCAGTAACATATCAAAAGTTTTTAATTAAATATAAAGGAGTGTTCTCCAAGGAACTTAGCTCCTTCCTTAGGCACTGGATGAGGTCTGCTCACTCTGCTGGAGAATGACTCTAGGCGCAGCGTGCGTCGAACGCGTGTTCCACAACAACAACACTATGCTGCCCAAAGATGCGCCTGCCTAAGGCAGTGCAGGGCAGCGCGCGCAGTGGGGCTCGGGCACGAGACATGAAGGCATCTGATTGGTTCTTTACATTCGCACCGAATGGCAGTGATTGGTCAGAGTTTTTACTGTCCTGCAGCTGCTACAGAGGTCTGATTTTTTTCATTCCTTTTTCTGAACACATAATGTATTGACTACTCTCAGGATGGAAGGACCATTTCACCCAGTATAAAAAAAAGTGTTTCTGAACAGGATTACCTACCCTAGCTTTAAGTGTATTGACATGCACTTGTAGTGTACTTCAAATTAAAAGTATATATATATATATATATATATATATATATATATATATATATATATTAGGGGTGGAACAGTACACAGAAGTCACGGTTCGGTTCATACCTTCAGACATCACGGTTCGGTACGAGTTCGGTACAATGGAGGGAAAAGCAAATGTAGAAGGCAATTTTTTTATTATTGTGCATGTCTCAGGCTGTACCATCAAAGAAAAATAAATGTCTTAAGCCTTGTATTTTTTAAATAAGTTTTATTAATAAAGTAAAGGCATAAAACCAGTTTATTTGTAGTGCATTGTTATGTCTTGGTTGAAGCAGAGGAGGAAGCATCCAAGTGCAGTAGTCTTTTATTAAATAAACTCAAAACCTCACATATACAAACTCAGGAACAGAACAACCACCATGGTGCAACAATATACAAGAACTGACCAAGACTGAACTAAACACAGGGCTTAACTACACAGACAAGCTAAGCTAACAAGATAACAAGGGGGCGTCGCTAATCAGAGACACCTGGGGAGACTAATCAACATAACGTGGAGCTGCTGAACACGGGACAGGACAGAGGAACACAGACATAAATCATTACATGTTATTAATTAAATTAATAAAAAGACAAAAAGACCTTGAGATGGTAATTGTACCTGAATTAATTTATGAATTTGCTATATTTCAGATCAATATATTTGTTTTCCTTAACATTTTAATTAACACTAACTTTATTCTCATCTGAATTATAAATATTGTATTTCTGTATAAAATAACAGTACTATTAAAAACACATTTGATTGAAGAATGAAGAATGTGTAACTTAAAAATAAACAGATTAGTGCTCTGTTTGAGGACAAGAAATGAAAACCAATGCAAATATGATGAATGTCCAAAAGATGGCGTGTTGTGTGAGTGTGTGTGTGTGTGTGTGTGTGTGTGATTTAGGTTGGGTGACAGTTGTTGGTTTGTTTGTACAGTTTGACAAGAGTTTACAGTTTGACAAAAGCAAGTTCTGTTTTATTGCGAGTGTACACAAATATAAGTAAACACTTTGCAGTTTGAATGATGTCCTGTATGAACAAAATGACGGAGTATGTTTTTGTTTATGCTGTTCGATCGCGCCCACGCCTCTCTCTCTCTCTGACACACACACAACATATTCCAGCACTGCAATCTTGACATCGCAGCCTGTTCACATAGACAGTATATAAACAGGACACAGCGACCCCATTGGATTCAACGGAGACAAGTGAAGTCAATTAGAAGCTTTCACTTCCTGGGGGTGGAGCGTACTGTGCAGACTCAAACTGAGCTTGACGACGTAGATGTGACGTGAGCAACCCGTCTGTCTTCTAGTAGCTGTGCCAAAAGAAATCTGAATTATTCCCTTCCGAATCTTGCAGAGACAGAGAGCGTGAGTAGGAGCTGTCCATGAGCTGGAGCAGGAGCAACTTTTGCTAGGTATTCTGATTAATTATTTTGTCATTTTGCCTCCACGTCCCCCCGATTGCCCGCGAGCTTCTCCTCCTGTCCATACGGTAATTTCCAACTGTGTGACAGAGAGTTGTGTGGTTATGACGCAATCGTTAGCTATATTATTACAAAAATTGCTTCTACAGGGCCATAATGTAAGCTGCAAGGTAATGGAGCCTTTTATACATTTTCGTGTTTCTTTAGAAATAAATCATGGACAAATTAAGTCTTTAAACACCTCAGATGTAAAGCTATTTGCTGTCAAAGTGACGCCAAAATGAATGGGAGTCAATGGAATTCTAACAGCACGTGGGGGTCCGCTAATCAATGGCGGCGCCCGGGGAAGCTTCAAAATAATATGAAACCCTGCCCCCCTGCCTCATTATAGCCACAGAGCTTCAGAGCTAAGGCAGAGCTACAGATTAGGTGTCCCTAAAGAACCCGCGTATCTAACAGTAGTTCCGCATTACATTTATTAATTTGCACCCAAGTTTTATCTATTTTTATACCGTATTCTCTGTGTATATTCATGCACCGAACCGTGACGCCAGTACCATTTCGGTTCAGTACGAATACATGTACTGTTCCGCATTACATTTATTAATTTGCACGCGAGTTTTATCTATTTTTATAACATATTCTCTTGTGTATATTCATGCACCGAATCGCGACGCCCATACTGTTTCGGTTCATATACTTAAATTTCGGTTCAACATACTTAAATCTTACTTAAGTGGGTTAAAAAGTCACTCTTAAGTTCAGCTAATTGCTTTATATTTACATTTAAACTATAATACATTTTCATTTAATAGCAATTAACATGCAACTATGTTTCTGAAAACATCACGTTCAGTTCACACTTATTTCACAATTATATTATTTTAAAGTATATTTTCCAAAATAAGTGAAGTCTTTAAAATATGCTACTTTTAAAAGAGCCACATTTTTATTCACAAATCAATTCATTAATAAACTCATGTATGTGGAGCCCAAATCAAATATGATGACATCAAAAACATCAAACTTCACTGGTGTTTGTGTCATGACATCATGGTGTTTAGTCATGTGACTGTGACATGAAAGAACCAATGAGGTTTGATGTTATTGACGTGTCACCATATTTTATTTGGCCTCTGTAAACCGCTGAGACATAGCCTGGGTGCCAGCCCGAACCCCGCCCACAACATTTTTTGGTCGGGAAGTTCGGTCTGGACTCGATCCATTGAAGAGCAATTATGCTCGGCTCCTAGAAGGCCGAGCCAATCAAATTGCCAGGGCGGGCTTTAATCGATGATGGACAGATGGTCTGCGGTTACGTCACCAAAGAGCGCTTGATTTGAATTAGTTTACAACAAAGACGACTGCAGCTGGAGAATTGAGATTTTACGAGTTCACATTTACAAATAAGTCAGATAGAATAAATGCGTAGGCTATATGAGATGTCATGAGTTCACACAAATAAGTAAGATAGAATAAATGCGTATATGACATGCTGTCCGAGGAGAGGGCTGTGGGCTTTGTAGCCATACTCCCCCCATACTCGTATTCCTGGTTGTGAGAGAACAAGACAAGAGTGAGGATTCGGGGTGGTGGAGGGACCGAGGGATGCTGAAAAACTGTTACCTGTTAGGTAAGTTGACAGAGTGAATATGCTTCCTCGGTAATGTTAGACATGGTATTGTTTGATGACAAGTTGATATTGGATTGATTATTTGTACGTGCTCCTCCCGAACTTTGTTTATGAAACATCATGTGTAGATTCCGCCATCGCGTCTGTTATAGAAGATATCCACAGCGCATTCATTTTAAAAGAGGAACAGAGAGCCGCGCCCGCGACATTTTGTTGGTTGAAAATATGAATTAAGAACATTTACTCCATTGCTCTGATTGGTTGTAGGTCTATCCAATTGAGTGCAGAGGTTTTTTTTTCCTAGTTTGGTTGAGACACGCCCCATAATCAAATCTCTATGGAGCGGTATCAGACTCACATTCTGACTAGAATATGAGTATGACGAAGTCAGGCTAGCTGAGACATTCTTCTAAATATCTTCTGTTGTGTCTCACAATAGACTTAAAGGTCCCATTTTTCCTGTGTTTTTGAAGCTTTGATTGTGTTTACAGTGTGCAATATAACATGTGTTCATGTTTCGCGTGTAAAAAACAGTATTTTTCACACAATTTACTTATCTGTATACCGCTGTTTTCACTGTCCAAAAAAAACGGGCTGATGACTTCCTTGTTCTATGAAGTCCCTCCTTCAGAAATACGTAACGAGTTCTGATTGTGCCAGCGGTTCCTGTGTTGTGATTTGACAGCAGCTTAGTGCACGTTGCCCGGAAAGGTCATGCCTCTTACCATAACGTGGAGATGCATGCGCTCAGTGATATTGTAAACATGTCTTTAATATTACCTTATTAATTTGAGCCGGAATCAGACCCGGAGAACATAGATGAAGAGGATCGATTAGAACCTGTTCAAGCATGACTTTTGCAGGATGTTTCACAATGGTAAGCTGTTTATTTAGTAGTTGTCATACTTTTACGTTTGGCTGTTAACTTGAATTGGTTAAATTGTAATGTTAAATGTTACAAACTGTTATAAAAGCTTTTGGTATATGGTTTTGTCCATCTGTCGAATTAACGATGGTGTTGTTGAATTTTTAAAATAAGTGCATTGTTTATTCCTACCTTAGTTACACGTGAGCACGAGTTTTGATTAGTAATATTTCTTTTATAGGTGTACATGTGGTAACTGTGACAAAATGCTGCTGCAAAGAAATACAAAAAGTACTGTACATAATAATTTTTTGTTGTGTATAGTTCTTTTGAAATTGTTTTCATCCAAACAATTTTATATAAATACCCTATATTTTCACCATGAATATAGACTTAAAAGCTGCCATGTTGTGTAAAAGAAATCGTTGCCATGCATTACAATCATTTATTTATTAAAAGTTGAATGTTATGTGACTGCACATTAAATTATTACTGCCTCACATCAATGTATAGGAAACGCAATTCTTCCTCTTCTCAGTGTGTGCGCAACAAGACCACTCCCCCTTTTTTGTGTATTTCTGTGGGCGGAGGTTAGTCAAAAAACTGTTCTAGTGATGTCATTAAAGCAGGAAGTAGAGGGATGTAGTCCAAACCGGCCGCTCGCTGTAGGCTTTGAAATGGGACTTCTGTTAAATAAAATATCTCGCTTGGCACTGAACTTTGAGCTTTACAATTTTACAGGTATTATTTATGCTCTAACAGCAACATTACACACTAACTAAAGATCGAAAAATGGGATCACGAAGAACAGGACCTTTAAAGTCATACAGGTTTGGAGCGACATGAGGGAGAGTAAATGATGATACTAATGATATAAAACTAGGCACTGATGAAATACTGCTGACATTCATTTCAGGAAACCATGAATCTGTGGTTTGAACCAGACAGTAAAAACTTACCATGCAAGATCTTTAACCACTTCACCAACTCTGGATTCATGTAACTTTAATGTTTGTATGACAGTAGTTTTATGTGTCATTCCCTGTCATTGGTTTGTCCTCCAGAAACAGCTGAAGGAGACGCAGATGAAGATCCGTCAGAGAATCCAGCAGAGACAGAAAGATCTTCAGCATCTGAGAGAGGCTGTGGAGTCTCATAAGGTGAGTCTGGAGAAGAAGAGAAGTGTGAGACGTCTCAGTTTGGACTCTGTCAGTCGTGCTGAAGCCACTGTGTGATTGTGATGTGTGTGTAACAGCGCTCTGCACAGACAGCAGTGGAGGACAGTGAGAGGATCTTCACTGAGATCATCCGCTCCATTGAGAGAAGCCGCTCTGAGGTGGTGTGGGTTTGCTTATAGCCCCCAGCTCAGCTGCCATGTGTTGGAGTTCACCTCAGTGGATGAGAGGGCCGCTTCCCTGCACCTTCGGGTTGGGGATAGGTCTCTCACTGTCGTGTGCGCCTATGGGCCAAACGGCAGTGTAGAGTACCTGGCCTTCTTGGGGTCTCTGGGAGGGGTGCTGGAAAGTGCTCTGACTGGAGACTCCGTCGTTCTACTGGGGGACTGCAATGCCCACGTGGGAGGCGACAGTGACACCTGGAGGGGCGTGATTGGGAGAAACGGCCCACCTGATCTGAACCCGAGTGGTATTCTGTTATTGGATTTCTGTGTTAGTTACAGCTTGTCCATAACGAACACCATGTTCAAGCATAAGGGTGTCCATCAGTGCACGTGGCTCCAGGACACCCTAGGCTGGAGGTCAATGATCAACTTTGTGGTCGTTTCATCTGACCTCTGGCCATATGTCTTGGACACTTGGGTGAAGAGAGGGGTGGAGCTGTCAACTGATCACCACCTGGTGGTGAGTTGGATCTGATGGCAGGGGAGGAAGCTGGACAGCTCAGTGTATTGCTAAGTTAAAAGAACAAAACCAACAAATTACACGAGTGTCCCATCTCACTAAAAAGATGGGCCATGAGGCCTCAACCAAACGTGACTCAAGACCAACAGTCAGATGAAACTTAACCTCAATAAAGCCGGGTGCACACTGCGATTTTGGGTGTCTGAGACTAATTTTGCAAATCCTAAAAGATTCCTTTGATCCTTGGCTAAAATCTGAAGTCTTTGATTTGACATGTTCACCGACAGCTGATTAATGACCGTTGAGATCAAATTTGACCTCTGACGAAACAGCGTTTCATCCTCTGTATAGTCCAGGAAGTTGGTTTATCCTGTTTAATCAGTTAAGGTTGTGTGGTAAAAAAAATAGGGTAAAAACAGTCTGCAGTGGCAAATTTGGCTCTCAGTCCTGCAGTGTGACTTTTCCTACAACGACCGTCTAATTGTCTTCGTTTTTCAAGACAAGCCATGACCAAAATTAACGTTAGAGATTTATTTGTAGCCACCATTTCAATCCCGCTTACGATTACGTGTCATTGATTGATGGTGTAAAACTCCAGACAAGTTTTCTCACGTGCATCCGTTTTTAATGCGTCTTGACTGCCGTACAGTTTGATATTAATGACAACTGAGATCTTACAGTGTGACATGGCTTGCATGGCTTGCGTTTATGGCCTATGGCCACCAAAGCCATAAGCTTTACAGTACATATAGCCTCACATTCACTCACTCATTCATACACCGACACCGGTGACAGCCATGCAAGGCAAGCTCGTCAGGAGCAGCTGGGGTTAGGTGTCTTGCTCATGGACACCTCGTCACTCGTCACACCAAGGATTGAACCACCAACCTTCCGGTTTGTAGACAACCTACATGAACCACTGAGCCACTGCCGCCAGCGATGATCATGTTCGTACAGTCTAACAAGCAACAATCGTGAAGGACTATTATAAATCGCACAGTGTGCACCCGGCTTTACAGTCATTATGTAGAATAGAGGACAATAGCAGTACTGGATTGATGAAAAAAAAAAAGATGTGAATACAGTTGAAGTGGGTGGAGCAAGACAAAAGGCTCAGAGTAGAGTAAAATGCAATTATTGTCGGTGTATATTCTATGCAGATTTATGGCAAAAGTTTTCACAAGACATCCACTTTCCTGCAGATTTTAGGTGAAAGAGGTGTATGAGTTAGTCATAATAACAACTTGTAAACTTGTCGTCATCTTTATCATCTCCTAATTACAGTAATTATTACAACATCTGGCGTGAACGCAACGCTCTGCTCCCCCAAACCTAATCAAACACACCTGAACAAGATAATCAAGGTTTTCAAGATTAGACTACTTGAAAGCCACAGGCAGGTGAGGTTGATTAGTGTTGGAGTTACCCAGGCCTCTTTGGATCTTTAAAAACGTGTTTTCCAAAAAAACACACAAAGCAATATATATTGCGGGATTCAGCAGCACATGTTTCTGTTGTAGTTTTGTGTGCACGCCTGACTGTCCCTCCTGACTGACTAATTCAGCGCGTTTTCCAGCAGAGTTGATTGTGAGATTGCAAGTCGAGAGGATGACAACTCGAGTGTACTTCTCGTTTAGTGCTGTTTTATTGTGTCTGTATGCATGTTTGAGCACAACACACGCTGGAGTCGCAGGTGAGAAGATATTTTAGTTTCATTACATGGCCCAAAGAAATGCAGAAGAAGTGCCTTACAAAATATGACTTCTTTTGAACATGTAGCTACAGTACGTTTGGATGCAATAGTAAACTTGTCCATGTCTTCTATCTGCATTGTACTTCTATTACACACCCCACCAGTAGTGGGGTAGGTTGTAACCGTACTCTTTGTCTTTAAAACTAATTGACAGTTAAGTGATAAATGGCATTTCTACTTGATTTTAAGCTGATAAATAAAGTTGATTTCTAAATACTGAAACTGTTACAACTCTACTTGGTCCCCCTTAATGATCCTCTTCTGTAGTGTCCGGTCAGTGTCCAGTGATGCTGACGGTCGTGCCGTCTCGCCGAGGATGTACTTCTGATAAAGACTGCTCTGGAGGACACAAATGCTGTCAATTCCCCTGTGGGCCCGCATGTGTGCCGCCTGTTTTCAGTGAGTTTCAATTAATGATGGATGCTAGAGGCCTCCCAAAAGAAACACTGAGAATTTTCTTTCTTACAAATTTTCACTCAGAAGTTGGTAGTAAACCTCACAAATAACTGCAAAGAAACAACAAGTAACACATTGATATAAACATGAATCTTTGTATAACAGCAAAGCCAGGAGGGTGTCCAAGCACCAAAACTGGAGGAGGAAATTGTGCTGAGATGTGTTACTATGACAGTGACTGTCCGAACAATGAAAAATGCTGCAGCAATGGATGTGGACATGAGTGTATGGCTCCATATACAGGTGGTTGTATTATATTCAGTTATCTAGTGTTTGGGTCAGCTTTTTTTATTTTCCAGTGTGCCTTTTATAATTAGGTTATCATATCCTACTCGATGACCAAAAATCCTGAATTTAGCACATGGCACAGTTTCACAGAATAGCTTTACAACTTTAATAAAGATGATGAATATTTAAAATGCATTTCACTCTGTAAGACTTGCTACTGTATTCATGATTTGAATTTTGTGCTGAATGCCACTGAAAGGAAAGACTAAAGCTGACTATCTGTATCCCTCCAGTGAAGCCTGCGTCCGAACCTCCAAAGCCTCAAGTGAAGCCTGCGGCCGAACCTCCAGTGAAGCCTGCGGCCAAACCTCCAAAGCCTCCAGTGAAGCCTGCGGCCGAACCTCCCGTGAAGCCTGCGGCCGAGCCTCCAGTGAAGCCTGCGGCCAAACCTCCAAAGCCTCCAGTGAAGCCTGCGGCCGAACCTCCCGTGAAGCCTGCGGCCGAGCCTCCAGTGAAGCCTGTGGCCAAACCTCCAAAGCCTCCAGTGAAGCCTGTGGCCGAACCTCCAAAGCCTCCCGTGAAGCCTGCGGCCGAACCTCCAAAGCCTGCAGTTGAACTGCCGACGCAACCAGAGTGTCACGGTCACCACGGAGGTCACGGTCACCACGGAGGTCACGGTCACCACGGAGGTCACGGTCACCACGGAGGTCACGGTCACCACGGAGGTCACGGTCGTAACGGTCACCACGGAGGTCACGGTCACCACGGAGGTCACGGTCACCACGGAGGTCACGGAGATCACGGTCCCGGCGATCACGATTGCCAATGCAAGTCGTAACCATATTGATTTTGCTGAACTCATGCTGGAGTTCTTTTACAGATCAATTCAATGCTTTATTTGTTTGGAATGTTCCCCATTTATCAACAAATAAATATGTAATTAAATGTTTTGCTTGATTGGAGTTTGTTTTGGTACCAAAAACTTCTCCATTTCTGTGGAGTACATGTGGTTGTCCTCTGCGCCACCAGAGAAGTGTTTCATCCTCTGTATAGTGAAGGAAGTTGGTTTATCCTGTCTAATCAGTGAAGGTTGTTAACAAACGTTATCCTCTGCAATGCCGGAGAAGAGCCCTTCTCTGTATAGTAAGGGAAGATTTATCCTCTGCTCATTCAGGGAAGGTTAACAGTTGTTAGTTCATGTTAACAAGGTGGTTTTGTCAGGGAAGTACTGCCAGGAAAACATCACAAAATGGTTCAAATGAAATGCTACATTAATCCGAACGACAGAGAAGGGTGGTCTAGCTACCCCTTTGTGGACAGACAGGGAGTTCAAATCATTGTTAGGACGGCACATAGACTCAATGGTGACTAAGTCAGATTGGATTTATCAAAGAAATCTGGGATTCACACAAAGTAGGGTCTATTGAAGAATGCAAAAAGGTGCATGTGTTCAGAAGAGAACCGTGAATGAATTATCTGCTGCAACAACACCGAGAATTTACCTTATCCATTGCACAAGAACAAGCACAGTGTATTGCTAAGTTAAAAGAACAAAACCAACAAATTACACAAGTGTCCCATCTCACTAAAAAGATGGGCCATGAGGCCTCAACCAAATGTGACTCAAGACCAACAGTCAGATGACACATAACCTGACTAAAGTCGGGTGCACACTGTGATTTTGGTCGTCTGAGACTAATTTTGCAAATCCTAAAAGATTCCTTTGATCCTTGGCTAAAATCTGAAGTCTTTGATTTGAGATGTTCACCGACAGCTGATTGACCGTTGCAATCAAATTTGACCTCTGACGAAACAGCGTTTCATCCTCTGTATGGTCAAGGAAGTTGGTTTATCCTGTCTAATCAGTTGTGTGGTAAAAAATAGGGTAAAACAATCTGCAGTGGCAAATTTGGCTCTCAGTCCTGCTCTCAGACCTTTCCTACAACGACCGTCTAATTGTCTTCGTTTTTCAAGACAAGCCATGACCAAGATTAACGTTAGAGATTTCTTTGTAGCCACCATTTCAGTCCCGTGTGTAATGCAGCTCACTATGAAGGAACGTGTCATTGATTGATGATGTAAAACTCCAGACAAGTTTTCTTGCTTGCCTCCGTTTTTAATGCGTCTTGACTGGCGTACAGTTTGATATTAATGACAACTGAGATCTTACAGTTTGACATGGCTTACAGCGATGATCATGTTCGTACAGTCTGACAAGCAACAATCGTGAAGGACTATTATAAATCGCACAGTGTGCACCCGGCTTTACAGTCATTATGTAGAATAGAGGACAATAGCAGTACTGCATTGATGAAAAAAAAAAAGATGTGAAGAATACGGTTGAAGTGTGTGGAGCAAGACAAAAGGCTCAGAGTAGAGTAAAATGCAATTATTGTCGGTGTATATTCTATGCAGATTTATGGCAAAAGTTTTCACAAGAGATCCACTTTCCTGCAGATTTTAGGTGAAAGAGGTGTAGGAGTTAGTCATAATAACAACTTGTCGTCATCTTTATCATCTCCTATTACGGTAATTATTACAACATCTGGCGTGAACGCAATAGGCTTGTTTGAGATGAGCAAAATCTGCGCAGAACCGATCACCGGTGATCAGCGCGAGATGCATGCAGGTTTGTGTCCGAGTGCGGTCCGCCTGGCTCTGATGGCATGCTGACGTGTGTCAAAAAACTCTCGCGAGCACAAGGCGGACGTGTCGGATTCTGCAGTCGGGCGCAGTTGCTCTCCACCGACTGCGCTGAGCAAAAGCATGATCGGAAACGACTTACTGACGACACAGCTTAATGCTCATTGGTTTAAACAACCGTGAAGTATTGATCTCTTTTAAAATGTTTTAATTTAATACTCTGATATCCTGTTTTCGTGTGTATAAATTATGTGTAAGTATTTCCAAACTCTCTGACAATGTGATATTTAAATGGGTTATTTGATTGTGGTCATATTTATAATATATAAAACATGTCTGTAAAGTAAAAATGATTGATATCCCACGATATCCATCTTTGATCTCACAGGTGTCAGATCCACTGCGAGAAGAGAGATCTGTCCGTCTTGCCTGCACTTTTTTCACTCCTCCCCTCACTACAGCCGCCTACTCTCGACTACACACGAGGCAAACAAACAAGCCTAATGCTCTGCTCCCCCAAACCTAATCAAACACACCTGAACAAGCTAATCAAGGTCTTCATTATGTCACAGGCCGGGGCGGACAACCGGAACCTTACGCAGCGCCGCTGTAAGCTGCACCACCTCGAGGAGCTAACAGAGGCACACCAAAGACAAGACAAGCAAATAGAAGGTACAAAGTTCGTCTTTATTTAGTTAAAAGTAGTTTCCTAAAATAAAATATCCCTCATCGACCTCTTCTTCTCCTTAGAACCCTGGTATTCCTCTTCTTGAGTCAAGGCGTGCACAACGGGGTAAGTATGTAGCTGGAAGGTCCTCTTTGAACTGTACGATAGTGAAGACGTGAATAACTAGTCCTCTTTAAGGCAGATCGGAACAAGGGGCAAATGACTCACTTCGTTAACGAATCGGCTCCAAGCCGGCAATGGTAGACATGAAGGTAATGGCTCTTCTTCAAGGCAGGCCAAGGAAGCAGGGGAGGAATAACTCACGTCGTTGACGAATCAGCTCCAGGCCGAACAAAGACGAGTATGCAGGTAATGGTTCCTCTTCAAGGCAGGCCAGGTAAACAGGGGAGAAAGGACTCACGTTTTCAACAGATCGCCTCCAGGCCAGACGATGGTAAGCATGCAGGTAATGGCTCTTCTTCGAGACAGGCGAGAGATGACTCACGTTTTCCACAGATCGGCTCCAGGCCAGATAATGGTAAGCATGCAAGTAATGGTTCCTCTTCAGGCAGGCCAGGAAAGCAGGGGAGAAATGACTCACGTCGTTAACAAGGCAGCCTCAGGCCGGACAAAGGTGATTATGCAGGTATGGCTCCTCTTCCAGGCAGACCAGAAATGCGCGAGAGGGACGGCTCATGTTTTCAACAGATTGGCTCCAGGCCAGACAATGGTGAGTATGCAGGTATGGCTCCTCTTCCAGGCAGGCCAGGAAAGCAGGGGAGAAATGACTCACGTCGTTGACAAGGCAGCTCCAGGCCGGAAAAAGGGGAGTATGCAGGTATGGCTCCTCTTCCAGGCAGACCAGAACAGCGAGAGAGGGACGGCTCACGTTTTCAACAGATTGGCGCCAGGCCAGACAATGGTGAGTATGCAGGTATGGCTCCTCTTCCAGGCAGACAAGAACAGCGAGAGAGGGGCGACTCACGTTGCAGGTATGGCTCCTCTTCCAGACAGACCAGAACAGCGAGAGAGGGATGGCTCGCGTTTTCAACAGATTGGCTCCAGGCCAGACAACGGGGAGTATGCAAGTAATGACTCTTCTTCCAGGCGGCCAGGACAGCGAGAGATAAATAACTCACAGCTCTGTATAATACACTCAAACACTGGTTAGTAAAACTCGACGCCCCTCAAGGTAGGCAGTACAGCAGGTCGAAGGCACGAACACCGGCGGGACTTTTACTCCCCACACTCGTGTATTCAGCAAGACACTTCAAAGAATTTCACACGTGCAAATATCCACCATAAGCACTGCAATCCACACACTCAGAGTGAACTACGGCCTTTGCTCGTGGCTCCGACCGGGTTCCTCATCTTTGATGTAAGGATCACTCGGAGGCAGCCGGGGATATAGTTGTCAACGAACAGCACTGGATGCAAGGGCTGTATCCTCGTCCTCAACACCTTCCAACTCAGAAACAGCAAAAAGAATGGACAGCCGTAAACATAACTGGTTCGGGAGATCAGAACATCAGGAGGTTAGTTTCCAGCAAACAATCATCGGTCTGCTGCATAAAGGCAAGAACAGAATATCCAGCTTCGAGGAGATTGTAGCTCAAAGACAGCGTGAGAGATGGACAACAACAAACATATTGGCATTGAGAATTTAGACCTTCACAGTGTTTAGCTTCCAACCAGCGATCATCCAATCATCACATCTATGTGGGAACAACAAACTTCGAGGAACAATATAGAAGGTAAACGTGGTACTTAACTTGTTCCAGATATACATGTGCACATCCGTTCTTCGTCCCCCGTGAATCCTCTATTGCAGAAAAGATTTTACTTCCAATCCACAGCCTGCGAAAATCCGCTTCTGTCACACTTCCTCTCTTCCCTATCTCTCTCTCTCTCTCTCTCTCTCTCTCTCTCTCTCTCTCTCTCTCTCTCTCTCACGCTGATTTCTCCCGCAGCATACTTCCACCTCTCCTTCACCCCAAAGTGTGCTTTTATAAGCCGCATTCCTGCTACTTGTCCCAATCACCGATCGCCACCCTCTCGTCGCGCCTCTGATACTCATTTCTTCGCTTGGTCTCTGCGTCTGAGCATAGCTCATAGGGCAACCGAAACCGGCTAGGTGTCGCACCGAAACTACTCCGGGGGGGGAACACCCTCCATGAGAAATGGTTCCGCCTGTCTCTCGTCACCTTTTTGTCTTCCTTTAAAGGAGAGTATTGTAAGGATGATTTGATAAGCTGTAGAAGTTTAGGCGAAATACCATTGATTATTCTCAAAAATTCTCTTTGAGTAATATTAATACTGTTTTCCTTACTAAATGTTTCATAACTAATCAGAGTCCCATCCGTGTTTATACATTTTGAAATACATGTTATATTCTTTTCTACACATTCTTTATTAAATATCGTCCTGTTTTTATATAGGATATATTGATTATTCCATACAATGAATTTGTGAGGTGAAAAATTGTGTTAAAAAAGCCAGTTTCCAAGAATACAGTGCTTGCTTGTGGAAATCTGATAAATGGATAGGTAACTTATTACTTTTAAAATTACAACTCAGCAAAAACTTTAAACCACCACAGCGGTTAAATAATATATTTGGAATGAAAAACCAGGGAGCATTTCCTCCAAGCATTGTTTGACCCAGTTGATTTTAAACACCTGATTGAGAGTTGTGAAATCAATAGCATTAAAGCCTCCCTCAGCATGGTCCCTAATCATTGTTTTGCTTTTTGCTTTTGATGTGTTTTTCCAAATAAATTTCAATAAGAGAGAGTCAATTGACGTTGCTGTTCTTTTGTCCACATATAACGATAAAGCCGGGTACACCAATCTTGAGATTCCTTCCGCTTTTGAAAGCAATGTTCCTCCTTGTATAGTTAAGTCCCTTTGAAGCATCTGTTAAAATAGTTTTTTGTTTTCTGTAGCTTAGGGGTAAAGTTGTTGTCCAGTCTTTCCTTCACTGATTTTTTAATTGTTATGCCGAGATATTTCACTGACTGCTTGACCTTAATACCATTGTTTTGTTAGAGTCATGAACAGCAAGTATTTCACTCTTGTCTGTGTTGATTAGGAGGCCTGAAGGGGAAAAGGGGTACAAGATGTAACTTACCTTTCAAGTTTTATTGACAACTATGAAGGTAAGTTTGAAATTGACAGCAAAACACATTCACATTGTGGTATCGCTAACTAGATAGCAGTAGCTATGTAGCTAACATTTAGGTCAGTTGTCCTGTAGAGATTTTAGACTTTGTAGAATTATCAATTGTTTTTTAAAGTTTTTTAGTTGAGGTGCATATGACCAAAACAAAAACTCAGCACCCTAAAAAAGCGCTCATGTTACTGAAAGAACGAGCAGAGAGAGAGAGCCCCGGCCCGCGCGCACTCTCATCGTCTTCAAACGGTCTCGCTCTCTCTCGCTCGCGCATATTTAACCAACATCAATTGAGAATTTACACGATTCTGTGTTTTCTGTGTTGCACCCCGTGTATGAAGGTATTTTTGGTGCAAAACAGCTGAACACCTGTGACAGTGTTGTAGAGAATAGCCACACATGTGTATCAGAATATTCTGATATAATGTAATATTCTATTCACGAAGCCATTGATGAATGCACAAAACGTGCAAATTATTAAAAACATTATTATAAACTCTACGAATCGATACAGAATTGTAACTTAAGTTTGCGTTAAAACTATATTTACCTTTTTTGAAATAATCCATTAAACCTGCTGAGAAACGAGGAGCGTGAACTAAAATGATCAGATCCGCGCGCATGCCCGGAAAACGTCTCGGTTACTGATGTAACCCTCGTTCCCTGAAGGAGGGAACGGGAGACGTAACGTCGACATGACGACGTAATTGGGATCACTTCAGAGAGCCCTATCAACTTCGAGTATCTACAGAACAAGCCAATGAACGTTGGCGTGCGTGAACGCGTCACGCGCCCCCGCCCCGGGGCCATGCAGCGATGGTCAGCAACGGTGGCGACGGGACGTTACGTATCCCGTTCCCTCCTTCAGGGAACGAGGGTTACATCAGTAACCGAGACGTTCCCTTTCAGTCGCTCACGTTCGACGTAACGTCGACGTGACGACGTAATTGGGATCCCATGGAAAACGCCACGGTTGCTGCCACATCCAGCGCCCTACGCAAGACTCTCAGACCCCCAACTGCTGGGGCGGAAGACCTGCGTAGAGGGAGTTCAACTGCTGTTCCATTATACCCCACACAGCGGAACTCTTGGATAACACTGGGAAAGCGTACCTCTCCAGGGGAAAGAACGCTGCGGAGCCACATCCTGCCCGAAGGGAGGTAACATGTGGAGAATACACATATGGACTGGCCGAAGGGGCAGTGCGACATATGGAATGTCACTGGGGTGGCTCCACCCGAAGGGGGAGACACACCGGACAGTGACGGCAGAGCAGACTCTGCCAAGGGAAGACACGGGCTCACCGCAGGGAACTGGTCGTGGAAGAATACACATATGGGATCGCCGCAGGGATCACCACATATGGAACCCAGACTAGCACAAGTTACACAAGTATACGAGCACTAGGCCTGGCGTCGGACACTCCGCAACGTCCGACTGCCGAAGGGGTGCGGAGGAACTCACAGGGTTCGCCAATGGGGAACTCGACTGGAGTAAAAAGCGCACGTATCCGTTCCTAGGAAGGGAGTGGCGCAGCAAGCCGACACTAGAGCGGGAACTTCGGTGTTACCGGCTAGTAGAAGCGAGCACACAGGAAGAAACCGGCTCAACACGTAAGCTATAAAACCTAGCGAACGTGTTAGGTGTCGCCCAGCCCGCAGCTCTACAGATGTCTGTCAGCGAGGCGCCGTGAGCCAGCGCCCAGGAAGAAGCGACACTCCTAGTGGAGTGGGCTTTCAACCCAGGCGGGCAGGGCACGCCTTGGGCTTCGTAAGCCAAGGCGATGGCATCCACTATCCAGTGGGCCATCCTCTGCTTGGAGACAGCCTTCCCTTTCTGCTGGCCTCCGTAACAGACGAAGAGCTGATCTGAGGTCCTGAGGCTTTGCGTTCTGTCCACGTACAGACGCAGAGCGCGAACGGGACAGAGAAAAGCCAGGGCTGGGTCTGCCTCCTCCGAAGGCAGCGCTTGCAGGTTCACTACCTGGTCCCGGAAGGGAGTGGTAGGAACCTTGGGCACGTATCCGGGCCGGGGTCTCAGGATGACGTGAGAGTTATCCGGGCCGAATTCTAGGCACGATTCGTCGACCGAAAATGCATGCAGGTCCCCTACCCTCTTGATAGAGGCCAATGCAACCAGGAGTACTGTCTTACAGGACAGAATTTTTAACTCAGCTGATTGCAGAGGCTCAAAGGGTGGTCTCTGAAGTGCCGAAAGGACCAGAGACAAGTCCCAAGAGGGTATAGAGAGTGGGCGAGGAGGATTCAGTCTCCTCGCTCCCCTCAGGAACCTGACGATCAGGTCATGCTTTCCCAAAGACTTACCATCAACAGCATCGTGATGTGCGGCAATAGCGGCAACATACACTTTAAGGGTGGAGGGAGACAGCCTTCGCTCCAGCCCTTCTTGCAAGAAGGAAAGCACGGCTCTGATCGAGCAAGATCGGGGGTTCTCCTCATGAGAGGAGCACCAGTCAACGAACAGGTTCCACTTCAATGCATAGAGGCGCCTCGTAGAGGGGGCTCTAGCGGAAGTGATGGTGTCAACTACCGCAGGGGGTAGGTTACTTAGAACCTCCGCGTCCCGTCCAGGGACCAGACATGGAGTTTCCAGAAGTCTGGACGCGGGTGCCATAAGGTGCCCCGTCTCTGAGAGAGCAGGTCTTCTCTCAGAGGAATGGGCCAGGGAGGGGCTGTCGCGAGGAGCACTAGTTCCGGGAACCAGGTCCGGTTGGGCCAATACGGCGCAACTAACAAGACCTGCTCCTCGTCCTCCCTGACTTTGCACAAGGTCTGTGCAAGAAGGCTCACTGGGGGAAACGCATACTTGCGAAGGCCCCGGGGCCAGCTGTGTGCCAGAGCATCCGTGCCGAGGGTCCCCTCGGTCAGAGAATAGAACAACTGGCAATGAGACGTGTCCGGGGCGGCAAACAGATCTACCTGAGCGGTCCCGAAGCGCCTGAAAATCAGCTGGACCACCTGGGGATGGAGTCGCCATTCTCCCGGTAGCACCTGCTGCCGTGAGAGCTCGTCGGCTGCACGGTTGAGCAGGCCCGGAATGTAAACGGCACGAAGCGACCTCAGAAGCTTCTGACTCCAGAGGAGGAGATGGCGGGCGAGTTGTGACATGCGGCGGGAGCGTAGACCACCTTGGCGGTTGATGTACGCAACGGTCGCAGTGCTGTCCGTACGGACCAGTACGTGCTTGCCTAGTAGCAGCGTTTTGAAACGGCTCTGTGCAAGACGTACTGCTAACAACTCGAGGCAGTTGATGTGCCAATGCAGTTGAGGCCCCGTCCACAGACCTGAAGCTGCATGCCCGTTGTACGTGGCCCCCCAGCCGGAGGTAGAGGCATCCGTGGAGACCACAGAGTGCCTGGACACTTGTTCCAGGGGAACACCTGCCCGCAGGAACGAAGGGTCCGACCACAAGCTGAGAGTTTGGCGACAGTGCGGAGTCACTTGGACCCGGCACGAGCCGCTCGGGGGGCGACAGGGCCAGCCCGAAGGGTAAGACCTTGTACTGATATGCCCGTCCCTCGAACGCAAAGCGAAGAAACGGTCTGTGTCGAGGGAGAATCGAGACATGAAAGTAGGCGTCCTTCAGGTCGATCGCTGCAAACCAATCTTGGGGACGGATGCATTTGAAAATGCGTTTCTGCGTCAGCATCTTGAACGGTAGCCTGTGAAGGGACCGGTTCAGGACGCGCAGGTCCAAGATTGGTCGTAACCCACCACCTTTCTTGGGTACAATGAAGTACGGGCTGTAGAAGCCGGTCTTCATATCGGCTGGAGGGACCGGCTCGATCGCCTCCTTCGCCAGTAGGACTGCGATCTCGGCCCTGAGCACAGGGGCACTGTCCGCCAGAACACGGGTGAACAGAATGCCCTTGAAAGCAGGGAGACGCCGGGCGAACTGAATCGCATAGCCGAGTCTGATGGTACGGATGAGCCAGCGAGACGGGCTGGGAAGCGTTAACCAGGCTCCCAGAGACCGAGCAAGCGGGACTAACGGCACCACAGACGCAGGGTCACGCTTGTGTTGCTCTTTTAGTGAAAACAAAAAAATAGAAAAATAACTCTCTCAGTGCTGAGGCACCCAGGGGTAGCCGCGGTGTGAATGAACACACGGGGAAACGCCCACCGAACCAACACACACAAACACAGAACAATAGTGCTGTGAAAACAGCAGTTGTGAGCTGCAATGCTCGCGGCCACCGCTGATCGCGCCGTCACACCAACACAAGGAGAGTCCTTTCTCGTTTTCAAAGGCAGTCTTTTCCTGTAGAGTTCGGAAGTGAAAGCAAAAGCTCGGCTCCGAAGTGAAAGACAATGTGTGCGTGCGCCCGCTTCCTGTTTATACCCGCGCGGCGGGGCGGGGGCGCGTGACGCGTTCACGCACGCCAACGTTCATTGGCTTGTTCTGTAGATACTCGAAGTTGATAGGGCTCTCTGAAGTGATCCCAATTACGTCGTCACGTCGACGTTACGTCGAACGTGAGCGACTGAAAGGGAACTCATGAATATTCATGCAGGCTCCGCCCACTGCCTCTACAGATGCACAACTCACTTTTCCTCCACATTTCACATTGATAAATGCGGTGCAAAAGGAAAGCGCGCGAAACTTGTCACTTGTAAGTGAAAAACAGTGTTTGAGACTCGTCGCAGCAGATTCAAGCAGTTGTAAATATGTACTTGTGTTCGTGCTAGAAAAATATACAAGACATTTGTGAGAAAATATTCTACAAGTGTGCAACTCTCATCGGATGAATTCACATACTGATTTGCGGATGAGCAAAACTTCTCCGTGACTTCACATTTTTTGATGCGGGTGTGTAAATGCGTTTTGCACCATATTCACTCCAACTGTATAGCAAAAATGTGAGCATACGAGTTTCTTAATTTGTGATTTGTAGAATAGGATTTGTCCACCTGCAATGAAGAATTTGAGAAGGTGTAACTGGTGTGTTGTGTTTGTGGAAGAGAAAAAAAAGTCTACAAGTTTGCAACTCTTAAAACATTTCTCCCTGTGACTTCGAATTTACTGATACACATGTGTGGCTATTCTCTACAACTACAAATTTCTCTGTCACGGGCGTTCAGTTGTTTTGCACCAAAAATACCTTCATACTCGTGCCATGGTCTGCTAATGAATGGTTAAAACATCTGATCTGCCAACACTGAATCGGTGTATAACGAATCGGTAACACTTTACAATAAGGTTCCATTTATTAAACTCTAGTTAACTACATTAGTTAACATTAACTATTAATAAACTCTACTTCTACAGCATTTATTAATCTTTATTCATCTTAATTTCACAATTTACTGATAGCCTACATTATTGAAATCAAAAGTTGTATTTGTTAACATTAGTTTGCCTAATGCACTGTGCAGTAACATGAACAATGAACAGCTGTATTTTTATGAACTAAGATTAACAAAGATTAATAAACACAGTAACAAATGTATTGCTCATGGTTCATGTTAGTTAGCCTAATACATTAACTAATGTAAACAAATCAAACCACATTTACTCAGAACACCTCTTAAAATGAGAATGTAAGTGTGCTTATCCCTTTTTTTTTAGGTAGAGTGGTTAGCAATATTTAACCTTAATAAACTACAGTATTTTCAGGTTATTAATTTGACAATGTGTAGAACAATTACCAAAAAAATCTGTACCATGTTGAAAAGAAGTCCAGTGTGTTTTGTCTAACATTACATGAATGATGTTGAATTCCCACAGTGTCAAACAAAGACCCTGCAGGGAGGGTGACCGTCAGGGCTGTTTGTTATAAGTCCATGAGGAAGCATGAGAAGCCTCACGACCTCAGAGTAGGGGGGGGGGGGGGGGGGGGGGGGGGGGATGTGTTAAACCAGTTCAAGTCAGATTTTGGGGTATGTTTGTGGCTATAGTTGGTGATGTGGATGTAGAATAACAATAATAAATCTTAAGTCTCTTTATCTGATTTAAACCTGAACTATACTTTCATGGACACCCCAGAAACTGGTTGTTACTGCTCCCGTTCTTTGGAGCATGAGTTTAAGAGACCTGTTCATTATGGGTACATTAGTCAGTCTGAGGTAAGAGCTGATTTTGTACCCTCAATCTAGGCTATACTAACCTGTCCAACTCTTTACTAACACTGTTGTTCAAACTGTATTATAATACAAAGAAAATCTTTTAAGAGATTGGTGAGGCTGGCTTATTTGTTCTGGTTTGTAATTGTTTTTTTGTAATACTAAAATTATGTTTTATTCATAGATTACTTTTGAGGAGAGCTCGCCAATTCAAATTGCTTTGGCTGAGTGCTCCTGGCTGCAACCGCTCTCTGCAACCACAGTGTTGCTCTACTGTATCAGACTACGAAATACTCGACGTTGTAACTGAAAGCAGTGCCGCCTGTCCTCAGCTGCACAGAAACTGAGCAGCGATGGCATAAACCATGAAGACTGGTAAGTATTAAGAACTTAGGCTAATCACAAATTGTTGATGTTTCATTTATTTTTTTAATTGGATATAAACTCTACCCACCTTGTTTAAAAAGCACAATGAAGACAAAACAAGCGCATCATTACATTATTTGTTTGTTTGCTTATTTATTTGTTTACTTGATGGGGTGTAAAACCAGGCAGAGTGGGTAACATGGTATCCATCTCAACAAAACCCAAGTCAAGACAGTACACAGCTTCTGATGGTGTAAGGTAATATTCACTGTCAAGTAGGGCTGGGCGATGTGACGATATTATCGAATATCGACGTTGTCTCACAGTATCGCGATGTTGATTGTAACAGTCTGTTTCCAGACAATAATTGTCAATATTAATGTACTACTGTCAAGTTATAATGTATTCTGCAGTCATTGTCAGATTCTTTTTGTTTTGAAAGTTATTGTTTCTTTTTTTCTAATTATGAATGAACTGTTCTCAAAGGAGCAAGCGCTACAAAGCAGACCCAGATGTCCTGAAGGTCGACGAGGCATACCAGGACTTCACGGCAGACCTTGCTCCGCTAATTACCACACTCTCCATAAGAAGTGATGTCCCCCTCGTCGATTCAGCCTTTGGGACCGTTCAAGAAGGCAGCCCTATTTCATACCAGCACCCAGTGCCAGTGAGTAGGGTAATCATCCACCACCCAGACGCACCCCCTCCACCACCCCTGCCGTGAGATGGTCACAGGCTGGACCCAACCACATTCCTTTGTGTGCACTCACCAACAACACCTAAATGTAATGTCACTTAACATCACTTTCGACATGGCAAGATCCATCGAGATGTACACAAGGGAACAGAGTGGCAGCGCAGAGTGGCACAGCCTGAGGAAGATGAGGCTCACCTCCTCCAGGTTCTGGGAGGTGTGCCATGTCTGATGTCACAGCTCTGCAGAGAGCCTTGCAGAACTCATCCGCAAAGTTGGGGTTCAGACAACCTTGATGAAGAGGGGGCTGGCTCTGGTGCCAGTAGCTATTCAGAAATATGCCCACTTTAAAAATGTCAACTACTTGCCATCAGGATTTGTCATCCATCCAGAAGGGAGCATCTGGTTGGATGACAAATTCTGATGGCTTGGATCTTCTCCAGATCGTGTCGTTTTTGATCCGACGTAGGGACCACCATTCGGGCTGGTGGAGGTGAAGTGCCCCAACGTGAAGAGCTATGTGGACTGCGGGTACCTGCACATGCAGAATGGCGCCTGAAGCCTGAAGCCAGGCCACAGCTACTATTGGCAGGTGCAAGGCCAGCTGCTTATTACCTGAATGCAGTGGTGCGATTTAGTGGTTTTTGCAGACGAAAAATTGTTTGTTTTTTGGTTTTTATTTCTTGTGCAAAGAATTTACAAGGATGCGGAGGTCGCTAGGGTTATTAAGGGGGGGGGGGATTATTTCTTTTTCTATCATTACTTGATCTGATCTTTTAAAAATCAATGGTTCATTCAATCAGTTCTGTTTCAATCAGTTGATAATTGTTCTGGTTTTATTGTTCATCTTTACAAATCTATACAAAGCCTGAACTAATATTAGGTTTTATTGTTCATCTTTACAAATCTATACAAAACCTGAAGTGATAATTGTTCGATCGGTGTCGAGATTTTATTGTTCAGTTTACTATACAACATATTACAGTTTTTCTCGATTGCTTAAACACTATAACCAGGCTTTTGAACTAAAATTTCAAAACCATAACGCCATTTATCAAAAAGCACACCCATTTCACTAAACTATAAACACTATTCCCTGTTTTGACACATGAGTCAGATTTGTTGAACTGTCACTGCAAAACTCTACACACAAATCCCTTAATTTCTCATTGCTTAGACCATGTTGTCATTTAGAAAGCACTAGAATTCAAAATTGTTCACTCAAGTCAGCACAGCTTCAGCTCAGTTAGCACACAATTACCCGGGTGGAAACACTAAGAGTCAAAATTTAACACACATCAATCAGAACCTTCAATAGATAGATAAAAGGGCCCAAATCAGTTTATTGCGTTTTGGAACAATGGATCCAGAAAGACATGAAGGAAGAGGGATAAGAATGAGGAGGAGGAGGAAGGGCAAGGACAAGAAGACAAGCAGTGTCAGATGAAATTCAAGCCACTCTAGTTGCCCATGTCTTTGTCAATGTTATGACTATGAGGGAGGCTCGGCTACGAGTAAGGCCAAATTTGAGTCACTTTACCGTCGCCTCGAGAACCTTCAGGGAGGTGTGGTGGCAAACAAAATTATATCACTGAATAAGAGACAAACATTTCCAATAGTCTTTGATGAGGTTTATTTTCTTGCAAGAAAAGGCCAGCAGTCATACAGTCAGACAGTGTGGCTGCAGAGTGTGACAGTGAAGGGAGGGCATCCTTTCTCCTTTATAGTCTTGACTCCCAGAATGTTATCTTTCTAGGCAAATGATGGTATTTCAACCATATGTGGAACATTCTTAGACGTGTCCATCATATTGTCTCCTTGAGTGGAGGCCCTCCTGTTACGTCCCAACACTCTTTACCATTCCAATACAATTCGAATTCCATATTAGAATATGGTTTGTGTGTGCTCTTTTACTGTCATATGTTGGTCACACACATCTTACTGCAAGTAAATATAAAAAAAAAAAAATTAGAGGAGAGAGTAAAAAAAAAAGTAAAAAAAAGAGAGTAAAACAGGAAAAAAAATGTTTTTGTGTGTGTGTGTTTTCTGTGTATGAATAAAAATGTGCCAATGTATCCACTGGTTGTGTCTTTTGTGTTCATCATGTGAAAAGGTTTGTGATGGGGGAACCACAACATAACTTACCAGTTTTGGAAATGTTGTTTTGAATTTATTGCACCAGTGTCTTAGACTATGTTGTAGTGTGTGTGATTTTGAGGGCTTGTGTGTCCTGTTTGAGCGCAAAGTTTGGTTTTTCAGCAAGAGTGAATGGTTTTGAGTGTAGAGCTTCATTTTGACCTGAAAATAGGATGTTTGGGGAATTGGGTGAGACGTTATGGATTTGTGTTTATAGTTTTGAGAATACGAGGCATAGTTCCAAGAAATGTGTTTAAGCAATCGAGAAAAACTGTAACAAATCTCTATAAAACTAGAGCTAATGTCACTAATGCAGGCCTACAGTTGACCTGAGACCATACCTTTTGTACTGATTGAAATGAGAGCCTGAGTGTAAAAAGCTATGTGGATTGTTGACTTTGGATTGTTGAATAAGTGTTGTTCAATATTTCCTTATTAAATTCTACATGTTCTAATGTCATCTCTGGTGCGTTTCTATTTTCATTTCAAGTCCATAAAAACACAAAGCTAATGTAATGATGACAATGACAGAAATAAAGTTTTTAAGAAGCAAAATGGATCTTTAATTCATTGCTGAGTTGCCCATGCCTTCACTAATGGCCCATTCTGATAATTGACCAGGAAGCAAGCCACACTGAACAATTCATCAGTGTTCCCGCATATAGACAGTGGTATGTCCTTGTCGAACAGTTTATTCTCTTTCACTCTCCTGCACCTCTCCACATGCACTCTCAGACGTGCAATTGACTGTGTCTGTCTGACATCCTCTCGACTCATTTGTCGTTTGTTGCTGAGAAAGGCAGGCTGGTACACCTTACAAGGAGCAAGGTTGTCCACAACAAACCCTTTGTCCACCATGATCGCCATACCTGGCTTCAGAAGCTTTACAATCCCGGACTGCTTGAAGATCTCGCGATCACTCATAGAGCCTGTATACAGTCCAGACACAAAAGTGACAGCACCATGGGGTGCCATGCCAGTCATGGCCTTGAATGTAGTGTGTGATTTGTAGGTTGAGAAAACCTCACTCTGAAGGAGCAGAGAGGATGGCGTCTGACATAATATCTCTGTACAATCAAGGACCACCTGTGTATCAGAAAAAGCTGCAAACTCAGGTGGCAGGTGAGCTCTCACTATCTCAGGAGGAATCCAAAGGCTCTGGCTTCCAGTAGGCAGTACAGGAAATAAGTCCATGTGGAGATGATCCGACTTGCAGTAGTGCAGTAAATGCTGAACCTCTCTGCAAGGTCCCTGAGAGTAAAACCCACTGACAGGTACATCAGGAACAGCAGAAACTCATCAATAGGTCTAAGTTTCAGTTGAGATATAAAAACAAAAACATCTGTTTAGTTACCTTGACATTAATATTGTTATTACAAAGTATAAATCAGAAAATAATACCAACATCAGCTTGTTGGCTTTTACTTTTTACTTTTTAGTTAGATGTAGTTAACTCCACAAACCAACAGGGGCAATTACGGAATAAAACAGTTTGTAACCAATTTCAGAGTTACATTAGGCTTACAACTCTATGCACGTCATGTTACCACATTTGTTACCTACCGTTGTTGGGTGATGGACTGTGCTGATGCTGGCAGAGGCTGTCATGGCGCTGGTTATGCGCACCATCTTGTTGATCACAGCAGGTTCAATTAAACTCAAAAAAGCCTTGAAACTCCTGTAGAACGCAAACCTGGTATATAAGCGCACGTCCTCATCTGATGCAGACAGGCAATCTATCCCAAAGCGCTGGCAAAGTTTGAAGACTTCCAACTGCTGTTGTAGCTTGCTAATATGGTGACATAGAGCTTCGTTCTCATTGGCCAAATTACTCGCCCTTGCTTCTGTTTGAGGGAGTACACAGTAGTCATGATCTGGAGCCATTTCGGTCTCCATCTCTGAGTCCGAATCTGACTCTGGTGCGGGATTCTCGGCCCACGGACGCCGTACCTAGACGCTCGATCTGGGCACAGGTAAGTTAGTTTGTACCCATTCCATGAAAAGTAAACCGGTATGGCTCCCTTCTTCAGCCTCCTCAACCCCCCGGCAGTCACATTAAGATCAGTCTGCTTAAAATGCCGACTACAGACCCGGGTGTTTTTGGTCGTGTTGAAGTCATCCCTCCGGATCTTCTGCATCCACTCAGCCCGTACCGCAGCGTCAACGGGGAATGCATGAAAGCTGACTTCTTTGTTGTAACTCGACGAAACGGTACATAACGGCACACAACAATGAAGTGCTAAGGCTGTCACCCTCTGAAAGGCAAGTCTTTTGAATACTAAAAACACTCATTCTAAAAAATGCGTGTTTGTGGTAATGGAACTCGTCGCTTTTGTCTCGTTGTCTCCCGCTCTAGCTGTCAGATCACCTGAAGTCTTCACCGGAAGTACTGGCCCACACACTCCATTTTGAATGTCAACGGTCGCCATATTGTGCACGGAACCTATTTATAATATGGATCATAGCATTTACTTAATTTACAATGTAACATTTATTAATTTACTCTAGCACTTAAGATATCAGTAAAACAAGGCCACAATAAACTAAAGGATTAAAATGTTGATAAATCTAAAGGTAAGTCTGCTTTAAAAAAAAATATTACAAGTTTGAATATGGCCAGAATGTGCGCATTGAGAAACACATTCAAATTGATTGCGTTAAATACGTGTTAACGCGTTCATCCCAATTCATGCTGGCACATTGGAAACAAGCACAAAGAACAAACAAATCCTGTAAATTGCAGGATTAAATCTAAAATAAAATTTGAACAGTGTCTTTAAAAATGGTCAATAAGCATAAATAAATAGCATACATAATTATTTTATTATTTTTTGAAAATTTTGAGAATCACTCTGATTAGACATTTGTCTTGGGCTCAAAATATAGCCACATGCATCACATAAATCATAACACCATACAACATTTAAAACAATACATATCCTAACACAATAAAAAGCAAGCAACTGTAAACACAATTACATAAATCAGAAAGGGGGAGGGGGGTTAATAGACCACTTACTGATATTTAGTTTTTCCTCAATCAAACTTCTTCAAATGAATAGTTGCTCTCAAAACAATTAACACAACATACTAAAAACACCCTTCTGTTGATGAAACAGTTCAGTATTCACTGCACAATGAAGCACTGCAGTCTGTTAATGCATTTATTAAAAGTAAATGTATCATCAGGACTATATTGTCTTTGATTTTATAACATATTCAGCTATAGACACAAAAATACACTAATGAAAATACATGTTTTTATATTTTAATAATTAATCTAGGGCCTTGGATTGTTTTTTCTGAGTGGAACCATCCGTATACCCAAAGAGCACAGAGAGGTTACAGCCCGTGCAGCACTTTTTGCATTTCTTGTATTTATGAAAATAAATACATAATACATAAATACAGTGAAACACAATAAATACATAAAGTTTTTCAATTAAGGTTTTTTTTTTTATATAAGTTTTACCCCTCTACCCCAAATAATTATATAGCCGACACAAACATGCAGCAAATATTTACTTTTGTATACTGCAATTTCTGAACTTAGTTGATCACGCCACTAATTTACATCTGCCTCGAGAATTTTGTCTACATCACAAAATATATACTTATCATACATCATAAAGGGGAAAATCTGTCACAGGGTCTGGTTTGTGTTCCCTGCATGGGTACCACTAGAGGTCCTTGTCCCCCATGGCGTCATTCTCTCATGCACTACATTTCCCATCATCCTGTTCTGTCTAATCATTGATCATTGCACACAGCTGTTTCCCGTCACGTTGTTAGTATCTGTGTGTGTATATATATCCTGTTTGTTTCAGTGTTTGTCACGGAGTCCTTGTTATATGTCATGTCACTTCTGAAGTTCTGTCTTGCTGCTTTTCTTGTTTTGGATTGCTCTTATGGTTATAACCCTTGCCTGGACTGGTTTAAGTTTTAGGATTACCCAATAAATACAGCACTTGGATCTTACCTTTTCCTGTGTGTGATCGTGGCAAAATCATTATGAACTTCTCAACATCTCCACAGGCCTCTTTCATTATTGATGGTGTTGTTTAACAATGACATGCTCTTATTCCATTGAAATCAAACTTGGTCATCCACCACAACGTTCTTGAACTTCACTTCTGAAAGATGTTTGGAAATGTATAGAACTTGCCACTTTAACTACCGGAATTCTACTTTAATGAGTGGTCATTCTGAACCTTCATATAGACTATACCGAATGTCATTTTTGTTATGTCATATATACACATTCTAAGCTTCTATCGAGGTTTTGAAATGAAGGTCATATTTTAGGCCCATACAGCGATCTTTTTGTAATAGCCTATAGCTATGTTACAGTCGGTGGTTTAGGCTGTTTCCCTCACTTGTTTACTCGGGTGTCTCTCTGCCTCTATGAGCACACAGCACTCTTTCTCATAGGTTGACCTGTTTGCCGTTTGAGAGTTAGCTGGTAAGCTAATAAGATAAGACGCAATGAGGAGAAGAAACGAGAGAGAGATAGACTGCGATCCAGCCAGCGTCTGTGTTATGTTTGTTTTGTTATGCTTTATGAATGATGTTTCTCATAGCCTAGTTGTTGTAGGCTACCTTATGTTAGATTCATCATTGTTAGTATAGGTTATCCTAACCAAGCTTATCCAATGTAATAATCTAATAATAACAAGTATAATAATAATAATAATAATAATAATAAAAACACCACATTTGCACAATAAACATTTAACAATAAAAAGAGAAGGACAGGGACAATAAAAATTCAGATAATGTTTATTGCTCATATATTCTGATAACTGTATGTTAATTCCTAAATATAAAACAATATACAGAATCAGACACAGTCAATAATACGAATCTAATGTTGCATTTGTAGCGAGATACCAGCGGTCAAAAGAACGTGACAAAAGAACGAAGACTCAGACCCGAAAGACTCGATGAACTCATATAGTCTTTATGGGGCTGACAGGAAGAACGAAAGACTCGGAGGACCCGGCCGAGCCGAACCCGAACTCCCGAACTAATCATTTCTGTTCCATGTGCGTGATTTTTTTTCCCCAAACCACTTCAGCGGAAATCCCGCCCTGATTGCCCTACACCAATCACTGATCCCTAAACCTACCCGTCACAGATTGCCTACACCAAACACTGATCCCTAAACCTACCCGTCACTGTAACCTAAACCAATTAAATAGGCTGCAGGGCGGGATTTCCGCTGAAGTGGTTTGGGAAAAAAAATCACGCGTTTGTGCTAATGACAATGCTAACATCAAAGTTATAGTATCTAGCATACAAGCCAGTAACAGACAGCGATCATAATAAAAAACCTTTACAGACAATAGCAAACATCCTGAGGTCCAGGGGCGTGTCTAGAGCATTTTCAGTGTGTGTGTGTGGGGGGGGGGGGGCACTGCCTCCAAACGGGGTGGCCGCCAGTGACCAAAAAAAAAAAGCTAAATTCTACAGTATATTACGTAAATCCTATTGATTTTATTTTTTTTTTTAACTTGATTACTTACTTGTAAACTTTTAACTTACTTGTAAGTTACTTGTAAACAAATGTAGTAATAAAGCACATTTTTGATTAATTTAGTTTTTTGTCATCCCTGTATATATCCATTAAGTTAAATTTGAGAGCCAGTGTTTATTATTTTTAGTGTTTTCATAAAACTAACAAGTTTATAAAATAAAAGCAATTTTAATAATGAGCAGTTTTAAAAACCCAGAAGCAGAAACCATGTCAACTATTTTCTTTTAATTAGTTTGGCCATTACATTACAGTAGTTTTATTCACAATCTTCACATGGGGCGTCAGCATCAACGCTTCCCATTGACTTTGAATGGGTGACGTCAAGCGTTGCCGAAAAGAATTGTGGATCCGTCGGCGGCGCTTCACTGGCGTTGCTCGCGGCAGAAGTTGAGAATTTTTCAACTTCTGCCGCGAGCAACGCCAGTGAAGCGCCGCCGACGGAAGCGTCAGCCAATCAGATCGCTCTATGCAAATACAGTAGCCAGGCGGCAGCCAATCACGTTCATCCTGTTCAAGAGCAGCAAACTGAGGATAAATTTTAAAATGGAGGAGAAACTAATTATTGCGGTGGGCAATCACCCGGTCCTTTATGACCATTGAATGACAATGAAGCTTGTTGTTGAGTTCCTGTCTAATTTCATTGGCTGACGCTGCTATGACCATGGCATCAGTGCCAAACTTCAGCCACGCCTTCCGTCAAGCGTTGACGCTGACGCCCCGTGTGAACGTACCGTCACAGCGTTGCCAGCGGCACTGAGCAGACTTTTGCCGCTGTAGTGGACACGCACCGTGACTCCAAGATTACTGAGTCTGTCATGAGTCATGGTAGTGCGTAAATGTGTTTTTATGAGCTTAAGTGCTGAGAAAGCTGCGCTCACAACTTGCAACCGTTGTTTCTCTGGCGCTACACTTCCTTTAATCGCGAACCTCAGTAGTCTATAAACTGATTGGCTGTAAAATGAACCAATCACAAGACATCTTATAGGGGGGGCACCTGGGGTGGCCAATCAAATTTCAGGGGGGGCCGGTGCCCCCATAGACATAATAAATACATAGACGTCCTATTGGCCGCTTTGGAACGTTGCTGCGATACGTCAACGCGTCCGCCATTTTGTGGAGGGCAAGACTGCGCTGTAATCAAATGCAAGTAAACTGGTGAGCTGCGGTTTTTCTGTATAAAAACCAAAAAAAATTACATTTATCAACCGATTTCGGTGGTTTGTATGTGGTGTACAAAAAAGTTCCATCTGTAGTTAGTTAAACTCTCGATAGTTAGACTTATAATTTTTTTTTTTTTTTTTTATAAGGAATGGCCAAAGCTCAGGCTTGTCATGTATTTAGCTTTTCATTCTTGGATAAGAATTGTGAACACCCCCATACTGAGATATAATTTAATTTTCACATTAAATTAAATAAAGTTTTCTTATTGTGGGAAAAGCATATTCTGTCATTGACCGGATTTTAGCAATAACAAAGATAACTGATGGATCCTTTATGGTAATACATATGATATGGTACAACTACAGTGCAATGCAAATAGTAAATATAAGATAAAGTGAGAGGTAGGCTAATAGTAAATAGTTTAGTCAATAAAATAAACAAACAATATACAGTAAATAAAATAGTAATGAAAAGTATAATTATATAATATCATAAGTACTAATATAATAATAATAATAATAATATATTGATAATAGCATATAGTTTATGTATAATACTATAATAATAGCAATAGAATATGAAATATCAATTACAGAATATAGACAATAAAAAATAATAAGTTAAATAGTTACTATGAATAGTAAAATAATTTAACAGCATAACTATAATAGATTGATAATCGCAAGTGGTATATTATTATAATAACAATAATAAATAATGTAAATGTATACATTTTAAAATATTATTACATAGGCTATATAAAATAAAATGACGCAACCCTGTCTCTTTTTGTTAAATTTCAGTTTTTAAAAGGTATAAGAAGCTATACAAGTCAAGAAATAAAGTAAACGATCCAGTCAAACATACAGCAGGCTACACTGTTAAAGTTAAATAGCCTAAATATATAAAGTTATGAAACTTCACTTTGCCCTCAGCCAAAACAATCTGCCAAGGAACAAATTATAGATTAATGAAACCAAAGATCGCCCGTTAGATAAACACAAGACGAATTATTCTCACTAGACTGACGGCGACGAACGTCAGAACTCAGAAGCACTAGCCGAGGCAAGGCTGTTCTCGGCGGGGTTCATGAGCGCTGAGCTCCCGCGGTGATCGCTGGATCTCACAACTCCGAAACCGTCAGATAACATTTTTAAAAAGGCGCTATCTTTATAAATAAACCACAGATTTGAGCTTTAAACAACTACATTGTCGACTGAAAAACTCTTAAAACTACATTTCGTGACACAATAACAGTAGTATTTTTAAATTTCGCGGCCTTTCTCCTCTGAAAATAAAAATAGTAAATGAAATGCAACCAGAAACAAATTTTCAGTTTTGCTTGTGAAAGGTAATCCCTGAGACCTGTTTTGAATTGTGTGGCGATTTGTAAAGCCCCAAGCAGCACACGAAATAGGCATTTTTCTCAATTCTCGATATGAGAGGTATGGGAAAGTTGCCCTCCGCAGTATGGCGGCGCTGTTGACGTACGATCCAGCGGCCAATAGGGCGTCTATGTATATTATGTCTATGGGGGCACCCAATGAGCCGGTCGATTTGACACCTCACTCAGGGGTCTGTGACAAACGGTGCGGGGCGCATTACGCGCCAAACTTTTGTCCGGAATAATAAGAAGAATAATGCAAGAGAAGAGAACACTAATGATGCCTTGCTTTCAGCAAGCACCATTAATAATAAGTATGCAAGAGAACACTAATGATGCCTTGCTTTCAGCAAGCACCATTAATAAGTATGAGCAATAACAATAGTGATGCTTTCAAAAAAGCACCACTAATAAAAATAAGTATGCAAGAGAACACTAATGATGCCTTGCCTTTGGCAAGCACCATTAATAATAATAAGTATGAGCAATAACAATAGTGATGCCTTGCTTTCAGCAAGCACCACTAATAATAAGTATGAGCAATAACAATAGTGATGCCTTGCTTTCAGCAAGCACCACTAACAATAATAAGTATGCAAGAGAACACTAATGATGCCTTGCCTTTGGCAAGCACCATTAATAATAAGTTTAAATAGGATTTCAGTAAGTTGGCTCTCTCAAGCCAACTTAATAAGCTTAAATAGGATTTCAGTAAATTGGCTCTCTCAAGCCAACTTAATAAGTTTAAATAGGATTTCAGTAAGTTGGCTCTCTCAAGCCAACTTAATAAGTTTAAATAGGATTTCAGTAAGTTGGCTCTCTCAAGCCAACTTAACTAGAAAAAAAAAAAGTTTGTTGAGAAAAACTTTAACTTGGCTTGAGAAAGCCGGACCAGAGAGTTTGAAGAAGTTAAAAGTAGTTAGAAGTTTGAAGTAGTTTGAAGTTTAAAGTAGTTTAAATTTTGATTGATAAATGAATTAGAAAGAAAGAATAGTTAGAAAGAAAGAAAAAAGATTAGTTAGAAAGAAATAAAAAGAAAGAAAGATTAGTTAGAAAGAAAGAAAGAGAAAGAAAGAAAGATTAGGTAGAAAGAAAAAATTAAAGAAAAAGAGAGAAAGATTAGGTAGAAAGAAAGAAAGAAAGAAAGCAAGAAAGAAAGATTAGTTAGAAAGAAAGACAGATTAGTTAGAAAGAAATAAAGATTAGTTGGAAAGAAAGAAAAGTTAGAAAGAAAGAAAAAAAGAAAGAAAGAAAGATTAGGTAGAAAGAAAATGAAAGAAAAAAGAGAAAGATTAGGTAGCTAGAAAGAAAGAAAGAAGGAAAGAAAGAAAGAATTGTGGATTAGTTAATTAGAAAGAAAGAAAGATGGATTAGTTAGAAAAAGAAAGATGGATTAGTTAGAAAGAAAGAAAGATGGATTAGTTAAAAAGAAAGAAAGAAAAATAGATTAGTTAGAATGAAAGAAATAAAGACTGATTAGTTAGAAAGAAAGATAGATTAGTGAGAGAAAGAAAAAATTATTAAATTTTGAAAGAAAGAAAGAAAGAAAGAAAGAAAGAAAGAAAGAAAGAAAGAAAGAAAGGTGGATTAGATTAGTTAGAAAGAAAGAGAAAGAAAGATAGATTAGTTAGAAAGAAAGAAAGATAAGTTAAAAAGAAACATTAGTTTGATAGATTAGAAAGAAAGATTAGTTAGAAAGAAAGAAAGATAAGTTAAAAAGAAAGATTAGTTTGATAGATTAGAAAGAAAGATTAGTTAGAAAGCAAGCAAGAAAGAAAGATGGATTAGTTAGAAAGAAAGAAAGATTAGTTAGAAAAAAAGAAAGAAAGATGGATTAGTTAGAAAGAAAGATAAGATAAGTTAGTTAGAAAGATAAATAGATTAGTAAGAAAGACAGAAAGAAAGAAAGATAAGTTAGTTAGAAAGATAGATTAGTAAGAAAGAAAGAAAGATGGATTAGTTAAAAAGAAAGAAAAATAGATTAGTTAGAATGAAAGAAAGAAAGACTGACTAGTTAGAAAGAAAGATAGATTAGTAAGA